>NW_004955423.1:10154019-10199019 GCF_000276665.1 Chinchilla lanigera | reverse complement strand
GTAGTGGTGGTAGGAACTAGCTCGGAACATGAGTTTTATGGATCCTGAGTCTAATGATGAACCAGGCTGTACAATCCTTTGGAATTCAGCAGACACTAAGCTGTAACAAAAATGGAGCAGCAGTTAAGAATATCTTAATATCCAAAAGCTCAGAGGATTTCTTCTAAAGCTGTGCTGTTTACCCACTTAATACTGTTGCTGATTCAAAATCAATGTAATACAAGCATTCACCAGAAACATACCAAAGGGCCAACAGGATATGTCAGGTCTGTGACACCTTCACTAATAAGGGATGACAATGAACAAGCAATAATGCAGGCTTCAGGATTTTTAGACGCTCTTTCTCCTAGTGTGTGTGGCCTTCCCTCCTTAGAGACAGTGGCACATTATTAGCACAAGGGAATCAAAGAACAGTAAAGATCCTTCCAAGGCACTCTTCCAGATGAGTAACCTAGAATAACACTGCTCAGCTGGGGGTTACTACAGGGAGTTGGCAAGGTCTTTCAGGGTTGTATTGGCCGGGATTTTAATCACTGGTAAAGGCCGGCAAGATCAGCTTCAGGAATACGGGGAGGCAGCCATCCTCTGCTTGAGCTCCAAACTGTTTCATTTGCCTGTGACCCTCTGTGTCCTTCTTATCTTTGCATAAGCAAGAATACACACGGGGAACCAAGTGCTTTGGGACTACAGGGGTCTTTGCTCTGTTCATTTCTTCAGCCCAAACTGCTTTTCATCCCATATTTCCAGGTCTGACTTCTTTTCAAATTTTGCTTCCTCCCCAAGGCCTCCCATGACTGCCTTTTACAACTAGCGGCCTCTGTCACTGTTGCTGTTTTCCTTGTCACTGTGTAATCGGCCTCTTTGCTCATGTTTATTATCTGTCTCTCCAACTGGACAGCAAATGTCAAGGAGACAGTTTCTTGCGTTGCTCGGCACTACCCCCAGAGACCACAGAGACCACGCTGGCATATAGTGGGTGTTCAATAAATATTTGTTGAACGAATGAATAAATCAATAGGCTTTTTCACACATATTATCCCACTGGTTCACTTTCCTTTGGAAAAGAACACCCAGGAAGAAGAGAAATATAATACCAGCTTCACCATGAACCAGCTGTGTGACTCTGGCAAAGTAGGTGAAATTTTCTTGGCTTCAGTTTTCTCCTCTGTAAAATAAAACACAGTGTTGGGGGAGAAATACATCTTTCTCTGTCATCTGGTTTCCATGAGGAGGGATTTTGCTCCAATGCTGCTGATGCTCTACTGTACCCCTCACAGCAGAACAGTTTGGTGACTACTGCAGCAGGAAGCCTCACTCACTCATTGTGTGTCAGTGCTGCTGGCCCTGTGGAAGCATAATTTTCAGTCTACCCTGGGTCATACAGTAACCTTTGCACCCCTTTTGGGGAGTTAGAGGATGCCTTTGGCCATTGGTACCTGGGGCTGATGGCTGCATTGATGTAGTTCTGAGGTCAGCCTTGGTCAGCCCATTGTGCTTTATGCCTCTCCTGCATCCTCCAGCCCAGCCTTCACCAGGAACACCCTGCCATTCTGACCTCCCAAGCCTTTTCTTTTGTTTATTTCAGCTGGTTCAGAGCTACGGTGGGGAAAGAAAGATATTATATATTGACCCACTTACATGACAAGAAAAGATTTTGTTTTCCTTTCTATGGCCCAAGTCTCAAATAAAAGTAAATACATGCAAGTCTCTTATCTCTGTAGAATATATGTACTTCTCAATGTGGAGATAAATAGGGCTGTTCTCTTTCTTCTGACAAGCACAAAGCAGATAGATAGTATAAGTATTCAGAGAAAATTCATGTTCTCCACCCTCTGAACAGCATTAGGGACAAAATGGCCAGAAGAAATACAAGGAGAATATAGAGCTAAAGGGCTTTACTTGAAAGAATTAACGAAGGTTCATGAAGGCATTCCAACCATCGAGGCAAAGCTCCTCCCAATGGAGCAAAAGGGAAAGTCTATTCCCATCAGAGGTCAAGGTTTTCTTTAACATTCACAAAATGTTAGAATAAATCACAGATAATAAGAAACTGGAAAAGCCTTCATGCAAAATGAGTAGATAGTATGGAGTTCCTTGAATTCATCTGCAGAAATTAATTATATAGAAAAATCAGGAATGTTTCTTTGTACAGCTGGGACATGTAAACCTAGAAAAGCACTAGTATAATGGTGGAACTGTCTACAGCCATCCTGGTGGAATTAATATATCATGCTTCCAAAAGGGTACTTTAAAAAAAGTGTGTATACAAAAGTTGTAGCCACTTCCCAACTTTGCCTTTTTCATAAATGATTTACAAATGTATTCTTTACACCTTATTCTGTATTATAATTGCCAATGATTATGCTGAACCCGGAACAGGTAACCAAAGTAACTAGCAGGAGGCTCTCTGCATTAGTATTTCTCAAAAGCTCCTCAGATGATCCTAAGGTTTCTCTAGGGTTGCAGAGCATGGACCTAGATTACTACTCAGAAGACACAAGCAGTGGAAGAATGAGACCCTTCTATAAAGAACCGGCAAATAGAACTCTGCCATATTCATACACAAGTTGAATCTTGACCAACAAAGAAATAATGACTAGAATCTCAAAAACAAATTGTATATTATCTCTGTCTTTCCATGTAAAGCTCAAGATAATCTTATAAAGAAAGTAAAGCAAGTTTTTCTTCATTTTTAATTGTTTTTCCCATTGAGGGGCAGAAACTGAGGATTGGAGCAGATGAATGACTTATCCAAGCTCATACAAGCAGGAAGCGGTGAAATACTTCCAGCTCTGCAGCCCTTGTTTGTCCAGTGCTGTGTGGGCCATGGAAAATGCTATTTTAATGGCCCAAGCGAGCACTCGACAAGCTCACAGCACCTTTCGTTACTGACCCTTTCTCCACCAGTCTTTCTCTAACCAAGGCTGATGGTTGACATTTTTTAACATTTGCTGTTAAGTCTCAATACAAATGAGCAACGCTATGTTGAGAAAGTGAAAATCAATGCCACTGATTAAGAAACTGTCCTTTAATTTGCCTGCTTGACACTCTGCTTTAAAAGATACATGAGGAGGAAATCTGTATCTAACTTGATTGCTTATGAAGAAAATCCTTTAAATGTGGGCATTTCTTTGAAACTGCCAAGATAACAATAATTTTAGTATTTACTATACTTTTGCTGTGCTAAGCTTACAAGTTCTGTGTATTTGCATGTGTTTTTGTGTCTTTGTGTGCATTTGTGTGTGTGGAACTGGGGGTTGAACCCATGCACGCTCTACCACTGAACTACAATTCCAAGTCTCTTTTAGTTTTTATTTTGAGAGAGGGTCTCACTAAATTGCTAACCTGAACCTCAAATTTATAACTCTCCTGCTTTTGCCTCTCAAGGCACCACAACACCCAGCTGCAAATATCTGCTTTTAGAGCACAATAGAATCTACATAACTAGGTCATGAGATTTTTCTTCAAATGGATGAGGACCAGAGATGGCAGGAGAGGGGAGAGTTAGGTGGGAAAGGAGATAAAAGAAGAAAATGATGAAAATAGAGCTTTTGCAAATGAGGAAGGGACCAAGAGTTAGAAGGAGCAGGCAGGTGGGGAAGGGTTAGGGGATAAAAAATTAAGAAATACTATGTACATTTACCAATTCTCATGATAAATGTAATCATTAGGTACTGCAAACTTGTACAAAAAACCTGAACTTCTTTGTAATTTTTTATTGACACATATATATTTATAAGGTAAAATGTGATATTTTGATTCATGTGCATACTCTTAATTCTCACAATACTCTACATGAGAAAAGTGTTCTTCTTACACCTATTTTATAGGTAAGATGATAAATCATACATGTTAGTAACTTATTGTGATCATAACTGTTATTAATTTTTATCATTAACTCAAGGAGAGAGCTAATTGACAGAAACAATAGCTTAACAAATTTCTCCAATGTCCTAACAAGAGAAAAGTCTAGTCCCATCTGTAATGGTTGATACACTGTGCCAACTTGAGCAGTTTAGAAGTTTAATGAAACAACTCAACAGAAGGCCAGGGTTCTCACTTTGCAAACATCCTCATCCTGTGCAGGAGAAAGGCACAGAGATGGTGTGAATGCTACACTCACCCTTGGGGATGGTAGTTTGCTTACAGTATAAGAGGAAAAGAGTCTTGCTCTCCCCATTTTTTGCTTTTGCTGCCTTCTTGTGCCTTGAAGTGTTGCCCTGGTGCCATGCCACCCTGCCTTGGAGCCAGCTGATTATGGACTGAAACCTCCACAAGCTGTGAGCTAAATAAACCTTTCCCTCTTTAATTTGGGTATTGGGTATTTTGTCTCACCAACAAGAGAAGAGTAACCAAGACAGAATTTGGTACCAGAAGGGGGTTGTTGTTGTGATATCCCTGATCTTGTGGTTCAACAGCCTTTGGGATTGGCTTGTAGGAAGAGTTTGGAAAGGTTCAGAGATGTTGCCTAAAAGAGTAGCACTGGAATGCCTCAGGCTGTTCTGTATGAGAGAGTCTGGTTAGAGCTCAAAAGATCAGAGGGCTGATAAAAATCCTGCCAGTAAAGATCAGCTTCAGGAGGTTTCTGCTGGGAAAAGGGACTGCACTGACTGCTGGACTCCAGATGATGTGTGTTATGGCTGGAAGAAAGTTTGTCTACATTTTGCTCATGTCCAGAGACTTTGTCTAAGACTGAGATTAAGGGCAGTGGACTAATTAATCTGGCAGAAGAAATTTCAAGGCAGTTGAATGTTCAGGCTGTGGCATGGCTATTGTTAGGGGCTTTTAGCCAGATCTATGTAAGAATTAAGAGCAAACAGCCCAGCAGGATAATTTAAAATGTTGGAAAGGAAGCTCCAGTGAAATTCTTAACTACAAAGATAGAGCTGCAGAAATCTCGATTGCTGAGAAGGAACAGGAGGATATAAAAGATGGCCTGAGGGCATCACAAGAAGCAGCAAGTCTCCACCCTTTGCAGCCCCCAAACTGCAAAAGTGAAAGACTTTCCTTTGAGGAGAAAGCCATGAGCACTATGTTCCAGAATGGTGGCAATATAAAGAATTTGTTCCTCAGAACTGGATTCAGAGTGCCCAGCACTCCAGGCACTCGACGCCTACAGAGAGGAAAGCCTGACTGTTGCTCTAGCTGGCAGCAGACCTTGGCATCATCCACATGGTGCTGATTTTAGGTGCATGCAGAATGCAAGAGTTGTGGGGTTTAAAAAGCTTCCACCCCAATTTCAAAAGGCCTGGAAGGCCAGGCAGTGTGCCCCTGGGTGGGCAATATGTGAAGGTGTAAGGGTGAAGCCAAAGGTGCAATGGAGACTCCAGAAGTTTGAAGAAGACAGGAACCTGGATTGTCTAAGGAAAGTTGCAAAGAGGGAGCAAAGCCAGCCCAAGACAGAAGCTGTGGGATCTATAACCACAGAAGTGCCATAGGGTTGAAGCCATGCAAGCCCTTTGGAGCTCACAACTTGCCACAGATTGCTATAGATTAGGCATTGAGCTAGAGGACTTAATGTTTGTCCTGCTGGATTTTGGACTTGCCTTGATCTCAATCCTTTGTATCCCCCTCTCTGTAATTTTTGGAATGGAAGTGTTTATCTTGTGCGATTGAATGTTGGAAGTGTTGAGCTTTCTTTTCATTTGTACAAGGGTTTGCAGCTAAAAGTTTGCCTTAAATCTCAGAGGCAACTTGGGACTTGGACTTCTCAACAATGCTGAAACTGTTAGAACTTTGGCAACTCTTTTTTTTTTTTTTTTTTTTTTTTTTTTTTGGTTTTCTTCCAGTACCAGGAATTGAACTCACGACCTCGCACTTGCCAGGCAGGCGCTGTGCCACTGAGCTAAATCCCCAGCCCCCGACTTTGGCAACTCTTAAGAGATGGACTAAAGGCCTTTTGCATAAAGAGAGAGGTGCATGAATCTTTGCGGGACCAGGGAAGGAATGTTAAGGCTCTCATATAACATAACATTGATAGACTTAGTACTGGTTCTTATGGATTATTAAACTTGTGTTACAGTGCTCAAGTTGTGAAATGATAATAAGCATGTCTTTGTACCTAGAGACTGAGTTAAAGAAATGCGTCTGGTTGCCAAGTTGGCAAGGGGTAGATTACAATGGTTGATACATTGTGTCAATTTTAGGAATTTGGAAGTTTAATGAAACAACTCAGCAGGGGGCTAGGGTTCTCACTTTGTATACATCCTCATCCTGTGCAAGAAAAGGGCATGCAGATGGTGTGAGTGCTATAAGGGAGGGAAAGAGTCTTGCTCTCCCCTCTTTTTGCTCTTGTTGCTTTTGCTGCCTTATTGTGCCTTGAAGTGTTGCCCCTGTGCCATACCTCCCTGCCTTGGAGCCAGATAATTATGGACTGAAACCTCCACAAACTGTGAGCTAAATAAACCTCTCTCTGTCTTTAGTGTGTGTATTGCGTATTTTGTCTCAGCAATGAGAGAAAAATAGCTAAGACACCATCAGATGTCAAAGCTTTTTTTAATATTCATAAATTGCTGAAAGTCATGCCCTTATCAGGACAAAGGGAACTTCTCTTTCACCTTCTAAAGATGTGACAACTGATACTGGTAAAATAAACTGACAATACTCAGGTTAACCAGAGAAAGGGGCATACAAATTAATTGCATATACAGGGATATAACAAGAATGAAAAGTGGGTACCCTATAAATCAATGAGATTTAGAAATATATACATCCTCTTCATTGAGGAGAGGGAAGTGGGAAAATGTAGACAATACAGAGGGAAATTAAATGATTTTTAAGGAAGATAAATAGCTGAAAGGGCCGACAACAGCCTTTGACAAATTACCTCTGAGGTTCTCGGCATAGCATCAACTCTAGTGGTCAACTTTGGTCTTTGTTGATGAGTGTTGATATTGTGGAGGATCTGACCTTTCGGTAGATAAGATAAGGGAACTTCAAAGAAAGTCTCTCCCTGTGCTTCAGAAGAAAAGGAAGGGCAGAAGGGCAGAGAAACCTTGTTTCTGAGGCTGCTTCCTCAGTTCATGGCCATACATCTCTTCCTCACACCTTCAACTTCTGAGGGAGAAAAGGAACATGCATTTTCATCTCCCATGTTTCTTTTGGGCTCTTACAAAAATAGGAAAGAATTAAATTCTACATCAAAAGATGGATATAGAATCCAGAAAGCAAGCTGCAAGTTTAAAAACCAATTCTGCTACCAAACTGCTGTCACAAGAAGACAGTCTAAACTAGTAACATTGTTGGGATGGAGAACTTTGCAAATAACCAGCAACAGTTGACATATAGGGAAGACACTAAGAATTATACAAAATTATTCCACTAATAACTTCAATTTTTGTAATTATCTAGAGAGGAAACAAAGAAAATCATGAACTTTTCAACTAATCAATTAAGTATTGCCTTCTAATTTTAGTTCAAATTTAATTCTTCCCCTCCATTCTTGGGCTTTCAAAAAAGCAAATGGTGCAGGAGTATATGACATTTTAATTGCCTTTCAAGTTAAGAACCAAGGATATACCCCTACAGTCAATGAACCAAATAAAATAATATGTACACAGGTGGAAGACAAAACAGAAAGAGAAAAGCTAGGAAAGGAATTTAGGAGAAACTAGAAAACAGAAAGAAAGAAAATGATATGAGGAAATTACTGAAGAAACAACACCAGAATAAGAAAATGAAGCAAGGAGAGAAATGCTCATATTTCTTTTCTCACATTTCTTAACTGCTTAAGAATCCCTACACTTGGACTTTTCCCCCTCTGGGTTGCCAATCCAGAGTCATATAAGATTCCTTCTGCTATCAACTGAATAGAAGAGCATTTCTGGGCTCTTTATATAAGAATATAGTCTATTCTTTCTAATTTTCTGAGCTCTTTTGCTTCCTATTTGAGGAGTCTATCTGGGAGTCACTTATAACTATTTACAGATGCCAGTTCTCTGAGTCTGTGTGTCTACACCTGTGTTTGTCTGTCTGTCTCTCTTGCTCTGTCTCTTTTTGTGTCTCACCTTCCCTTCCTCTCCCTCTTATTTAATAGAAATAAAGTAAGAAACTGACTTCTATTATGAGAAGTTTCCTTAAGATATCTGTATGACTCATTTTTCTCAGAAGAGAGAAGGCATGGTTCCTGGCCATGGTGGGGCACACCTGAAATCGAAGTTCTCAGGAGACTGAGGCAGGAGAATCCTGAATTCAAACTAAGTAGTGAGATCTTATCCAAAAAGGTGGGAGAAAATAAAGAGAATAAGAGAAGATATGGCTCTAAATCGCTATATTTTAGAAAAATTTTTGAGCTAGAGATAAAATTTTGTGCAAAGCTAGAGCTGCTCTGCAGGGTAGAGGTCTGCACCTTCAAGATAAATGAAAGGAACAAAATGTGAACCTCTGTGTATGTTATGGTGAGTGACGCTGGAGAGTCAAGACTATCTATACAATTTGTGGAGCCTAGAGCAAAATGAAAACGTGAGGCCCTTGCTCAAAAATCAATAAGCATTTCAGTTTGGTGACAGCAGGCATTAGACCAAGCACAGGATCCTTCTATGCATGGTGTCCTGTACAACTGTAGAGGTCAGTGCCCTGCATGCTGATCTGTAAAAGGCTTTGTTTGGTGGGGCAGCTGGGAATGGCAGTGGAAAAACACAGGCTAGGAGTGTGGTCTAGTGATGAATGACTGACCGCAAGTGCTAACTCACGTCCTACTCATGATAGCTAAGTAGAAGTGCTATTAGAGAGAGAGGAAGGCAGATGTGGAGGATGAAGAACAGAAATGGAAGGTTGATAATGTGACTGTATACTTTTAGCTAGAAGTCCTGCCCAGGGGCCACAGACTGTCAACTTTTGTTTATCAACCTCTTTTTCTTTTAATCAAAACTGCTAATAAACTGCAACTCAGCAACAACAGCCTCCCTCAACTGGCAGTGGAGGCTCCTTCCTCTGGTCCCAGCAAGTTAGGAAGTTGAGCCAGGAGGACCACATCTTCCAGTTCTGCCTCAGCAACTCTCAAAAAAAAAAAAAAAAATTAAAAGGTCTAGGAATGTAGCTCAGTGGTAAAATGCCTCTGGGTTCTGTCTCTAGTACCATCAAAAAGAAAAAAAGGCTTAGATCCAAAATATTTAGCTTTCCATGAAGCATTGTTTTCTTCCAGTCTGACATATTCACTGGTTGACAGAAGGAAACACCAGGCCTAAAATGGCTGCCGAGCCTTCCTTACAGAGCCATTATGAAGATCTCTGGAAGTAAGACATCCACAAGGCCATGAAGCCATGACAGGCTATAACCTCTACTACAGTAAGAGAAACCCTGTCCAGTGGAGACGGTTCTGGAGCCAGAACTCAAAGACCCAACTATGCTACCAACTCCATAGCTTCAGATCCGTGACCTTCAGGCAACTCTGATCTCAGAGCCTGCATCCTCTCCTCTAAAACACAAGTAACACTTTTGTACTTAACTCAAAATGGGGTAATGTGTATTAAGACTTTATTAAACTGTAAAGTATTACATAAACTTGAGTCACGATCATAAAAAGAATCTGGAGCTCTGAAGGTCACCTCTGAAGTTATGAATTAAAACTCCGAAGCCATAAAACTGCAATTTCTCAGAGGTTAATAACGGAAGATAAAGTTGTATTTCAGCTTTATGTAAGGAGAGATGAATGCCCATGATTGCAGAGGTAAATAGCACTTAAGTAAAACATTACCTTGACTGTTCTTGTTTACTCCTATATTTGATCCTGTGGCCCTCTCTACTCTGTCAACAAAGAGGAAAAGTACAACATGAACTAAAGCAAAAGGGAAAGTAGTACACACATGGGAAAGCCCGCCAACCTGGGTCTCTTCCCATGGTGCCTCATATAGGCTAGGCCCTGTCAGGCAGAATAAGCAATTTTATTTTCCCTGCTACCTGAGAAATAAAATGAACTGCCATCACCAGAGACATTTTTAGACAGGATATGTATTCTCAGTGAAATAAGGTCTCTCTCAATATCCCACTTTCTTACCACCAAGAATGACTTCTTCAGTCTACCTCCCATTAACCACCTCTCCCCCTTAACTCTCTCACCTTATAATTTAGTAACAGGAACTGGTATAGTATGAATTGAGAACAAAAACTGAGTAAGAGGCTGGATGTGTAATGGGAGACATGAAGAAGCTGCAGATGAATACAAGTGATAGAGTAGGATATGTAGAAAACTGACTTCTGCTTTCTCTGAAGGGTCCTCTAACTGGAGTATAGGAATACCTACTTATCTCTACTTTTGCCTTCATCTGAGAAAACGTCAAAGCCACCCAACTTATCACATAAGAAATTAGGGTAGAATTTGGGAACAAAATATTTGCTATAAATCTAATGTGTACATTTTTCTTTTTGGGGTTTTTTTGTTTGTTTGTTTTGTTTTGTTTTGTTTTGTTTTGTTTCCCGGTACCGGGAACTGAACTCACAACCTTGCACTTGCCAGGCAGGAGCTGTGCCATTGAGCTAAATCCCCAGCCCCCATTTTTCTTCTTAATTGACATCTGTGTGTGTATCAGTCTTTAAGGACATGGTCAAATGTGAGGTTAAATCCTGGCTGTTGCCTTTTAAGGAAAGAAAGTTAACAGTCACTGACAGGTTGTTTCCTTGCTCAAAGATCAATGCAAGTGTAAGTTCTAGACTTCTGAAGTAACAGCACGACACTAACAACCACATCTGTGCCTGCTGCCTTGGGATTCCAGACACACTGGTAGTACTGGTCATACCGCACATAAGGCAGAATTGAAATCTCAAAGACAATGAAGAGAAAGCCCTGAAATTTCTGGAACAATGGACAAACCCTGCCATTCCACAGCTGCAAAGAAAATGCACTACTGGAAAATTTGAAAATCTACTATCAGTAAGAAGGATGTGACTTGGCAGCACTCACATCCTGGCTCTTCTTCCTCTAGAGCCCACACAGAGCTCATCATGCTTGCCCGTGTACTCCCACGCCTTTTGCATCATCATCCTGTGTCCACTAACGCATGGTGGCTATCTGTTTGCGAGGCTGGATGTCTATTCTGCATTCCTGAAAGGAAGGACAGGACCTTACTTGTTATTGTGCCCCCAGCTCCACGCCTCATATATAGCAGATCTCAAAAATGTTAAGTGAGAGCAAACTAGGGTGCCCAGAAGACTTTTTTAAGAGACATACACACACCCACTAATAGCTCATGTATCGTTCCTAAGTCAGTCAGATCCCATCACAGTGTCACTTTCAGTCTTGGATGCCACATTTTAAAGCTTTGGGAAATTCAAATATGTTCACCACTAGAGATCAAGATGGGCGGTGGAGAGTGAATATGCTTGGCAGAATCTAGAAACCATGTCAAATAAGGAACAAATGAAAGTGCTGGAAATGATTAACTTGACTAAAAGAAGGAGAAGGAAAGATATGGCTACTCTTCAGATATTTGAAGTCAAGTTAATCTGTCAAGTGGAAACGGTAGTTAGATTTGATCTGCAATGTCCCAAAGGACAAATTAAGGTCAATTATTTTTAAAAAGTAGATTGAAGCAGATTTTAGTGGACCAAAAGGAAGAACATTCTAAAAGAACAAAAAAAATCCTCATTAAGAATGATAGAATAGTAGTGAACCCTTTGTCTTTGGTTTAAGGAAAGAAAGATAGTCCAATTGCTAGGAGGCCTACCATCCACAGAAGTTCTATCATCGTCAACACATATACCCAGTACCACAGATATGGAACCACCAAATACACAATATCAACTTCTGTTCTAAGTACTGACTATAATAGGTGAGAGGGCAGAGGAGACGGTGTGGGGCTCCTAAAGAAGAGGGAGAGAGAAAAAGGATATCTCCCTTAGGCAAGATTTGAAAACTAGCAGTTCTAAAGACAGATGCACTTTCAGGATGGAATTTTGACTACTGTCATAGAAAGCTAATGAACAAAAAAGGCAATTTTAAACAATAATAATAACAAGCAAAGTTATTTGGATTCTGGGTGAAGAGACACATTTTTGGAAAGTTGATAGTGAAAAGAGCTGCAATCACGCATCTGTTTTCTTGTTTGGTTTACAATTGAGGCAATAGAAACAGAGGACTCCGTGAAATTGAATGACACTTCACATTGATAAGCATTTCTGAAACAATATGGTAGCAATTTGAGAAATACATATTTTCAAGCTGCATAAAGAAAGAGCAAAAAATACCCTTTAATGCTTAATTTTTGTAATCTTACTTGTTATGAATACAGCATTTTGCCATGAAAGTCTGACAGTGTTTCAGTTCGGTAATATGATAAGACACAGCTTGTAAAAATCAGAATTGAGTTTAACTCTGTTCTTGTGTTTTATTTTCCACTTCTCATATGAATTGCTTCTAAATAAGATTGTCTTACTTTATTAATTTGCATAATTACTGAAATATAGCGTGTGATTCCAAATAACAAGCTCTTGATGGTATCATTTCAGATTTGCTGTGGCAGTATTTTGAAAGTGACAAAAATTGATATACAACAAACAGTCAAAGTACACAAGCCCATTTTGTTGCTATTGAGCCTTTCAGAAAAGGTGTTGTGGGCTATCGAAAACATTTTGTGCTCAGATGTTAAACAGCTTGAAAACCAAAGAACAAGTGGTAAGTTCTATAATATTTTAAAGGAACAATAAGCCTGTTATTGACAGAATAGAACTCAGGGAAAGTTTTTTTGTTTTTTGTTGTTTTTAATTGAGTCAAGACTCTTGAAGAAAGATGAGAAAAGTCTCCAGTGAAGATCTAAAAGCATTTGTTCAAATGCATTTTGATTTTTCAAATATCACCTTGTCAGATTAGCTTGGCAGTCTTTGGTCTCAGTCAGAAAATCCTGGTACCTTCCTTGTGTTTGGATAGCCAGCAAGTAGAAATGTTTCATGCAGCTCAGTCTGCAAGAATGTGGGTGAGGTGGAAAATGTGGGTGTGGAAAAAAGCTGCAAGTGATCAATTAGCTATCAGACATTCTTAAAGGCCAGGGAGGACATGCGCCTCTTTGGAATGGAGTCTGCTGAAGTACGACAAGGCCCATTGACAAAATAAATCCCATGATCTGTCTTGGGCAAGCAGATAAACAGGGCCCCAGACGGATTTTATGTGTCTTTTCCAACATCAGAGCAGCAAGAGCAGAACAATAGTAGAGAGAAAAACTACACCTTTTTCTCCTGCCTCCCACATCCTCTTATTAATTATTTTACGCTGGATGCTTGGTAACAACAATCCTGCCTAAACTATTGCTTGTTGACTCAATACGACACCCTGGAAGCTGAAATGGTGCATTACAATCTCTCTACCCTTCCTTCTAGGCATGATCTGAGCAAATCTGTGACTTTCATGACAAAGAAGTGTCACGGCTGAGAGACAGAACATAAAATAAAAATGTATCTTGTGTAGGATCTTGGTCAAATCTTATTTTTTTTTCTAGTAATTAAACAATACTAGTTTTTCTTCCCCCAAAAGGATCTTCTTGTTGCTTTATACTCCACAGCCCCCAGTCCCCATTTGGAGGAAGAATCTTATTTGTCAGTTATTGCATCAAAAGATATTTCCCACAGCTGTTGGGAATCTTATTGCCTGGGTAAAATAACAGGGCCTATTTCACGGGAGCTATTAATATGGGCTGCAAGCTCGTTGTGAGGCACAAGGCCAACAGCTGGATGAAAATGGCAAGTTCTGGGCCAGCTGAAACTCTGCTTTCAAGTTTTGCATGCTGTGCACACACACATAAACACACACACACACACACACACACACACACACACAGAGCTTCAGGAATTTTAAACTGCTCCAGATTTATTTTTTAATATGAACTAGAATGTCTAGTGTGGCCTACAGGTTTGGCAGAGCCAGGCCAGCCCTGATCCTTCCCACCACATGCTGCAGGCATACAGCCCAGGCCTAAAGCTGCTGGCACTCATGGACATGAAGGCTTGGGAGGAGATGCCCGGCTCCTCAGCAGAGTGACACCAAGAGAGAGAGACAACACAAAGCAATTCAGACCACCAGAGACAGTTATCAAGTCAAACTCCTACTTTCAAAGAAGAGGAAACTGAAGCCCAGTACACAATGAATCAAGGACAGGATGGCGGCCAGAATTTGCATTTCCCCAGCAGGGCCAGATTAAGGCCACCAGATCTTCTAGGAGGCTCTAGAAGGATTGCAACACCTACCTCTTAGACACTCAGTACAAAAACACAAAGCAAATGGGATAAGGTTCTACAGGGTTGGGTGTTTTTCCCATAAGGAATGATTTCAAATGCTTTTAGGGGAATATTTCACATCAAATGCTCTTGGAAATATATTCTCCTGCCATTAGATTATTTTACCTTGCTGTTTCTCTCAGCCTAAGTTTATCCCAACTCTTGAAAACCCAGCTTTCGTGGTGGTCCCAGGGCTGAGCAGTTTTCATGCACTTGTAACCTGGTGCATCTTCCACACTTGACTCACCTGGGCTGGCAGGTTCCTTCCTCCAGGCTGTACCCAGTGGGCGGGAGGGGAGAGGGGATTTTTTCTGTGGCAGCTTTCTCAGTTTAACTGTTCAGCCTCTGCTCTAAAACTCCACTGAGGACAGTACATCATCTCCCGGGATTGTCTGTTCCAGTTCTGGGCTAGGACTCTGATTGTTAGAAAGTTCTTTGCTGAGTTAATTTGGAGTCTGTCTTACTGTAGGCTCTACCTAGTAACACTGAGCTTCAAGCCTCAATTACAGAACTTTATGTTCATTTTATTGAATTGTGTTTGTTATTAAAACAACAAAAGACACTTGTTAATCTTGTGTACCATATTTACCCTCCCAACATTATCATGGTATATATCAACAGCAATAACAACAAAAGGTAGGTAAAGATAAAACCAGAAAGCAAGGTGCAGTACCACATGCCTATAATCTCAGCTACTGGGAGGCTGAGGCAGAAAGATCACAAGTTGGAGGCCAGCCTGGGCAACTTCTCAAGACCCTGTCTAAAAATAAAATTAAGAAGG
Organism: Chinchilla lanigera; assembly: GCF_000276665.1. Lineage (NCBI taxonomy): Eukaryota > Metazoa > Chordata > Mammalia > Rodentia > Chinchillidae > Chinchilla > Chinchilla lanigera. The sequence continues at coordinate 10,184,039 of NW_004955423.1, read as the reverse complement.
AGCTAGACCTGTAGTTTAGTAGAGGACTTACCTAGCATGTGCAAGGTCCTGGGTTCAATACCTGGCATTGTTTAAAAAACAAGAAAAAAAGATAAAATGAAGAAAATTATTGGTGCAGCACCAGTTCTAGGGGCATGCTTTATGTAAGTCATAAATGTCTCAGTGACAGTACCTTATTCAGAAACTGTTAAGGTGTGGCCATCTCAGTAGAGGCAAGAGTTCTTCAAGGCCTTTCCATACTCAGGGTCTGCCTCAGTGACTATTCCGTAAATGACTAGGAACCAAATAACATTTTCTTGGGACCCTGTGTTGATTACTAATGATCACTTAGTGTTTTTTTTTTTTAATCTAGCTACATAAAGTCTTGTAACACTTAAAAAGCCACTTATAAACTCATTTATCCCATTGAGCCCATATGCTTTATTGCCTTTTAAAAATGATAACTGCATTTACCTGTATTTGCTTGTTCTTGGTGTACACGGTATTTTAGCAGCTATTTAGCTACCATAACTCAGCCATTTAATATGTAGCTTTTCTTAGGATACCAAGATGTAATTTATCAAGTCTAGGGCACATACTTTCATTTCAAATAATTCTGCTCAACTTAATAAATATTTTCTAAATTTATTTTATGCTAGACTCTGAACTGACACTACAGATACAAAAACAAATATGACATCATCCCTGCCTCTAAGAAGCTTACAGCCCAGGGAGAGATCACAGGTTTGTTCACAAGGCCTGAGAGATATGGGAGGGATACCAAGGTCAACCAGAACACAGGAGAGGATGGCTTCGCCCAGTGAAGGAGACAACCAAATACTCAGAGCAGAGAAAAAGTGGACCTAGGTTTCAGACATAAGCAGAAGTTAACTATGCCAAAGGCAAAAGAAACACATTCTACAGGGAAAAATAAAATCAACCAAAAGCAGAAAGGGGTGGATTTTCATGAAATATGCAGGGGTGGGATGTTCTAGAGTGAACTCAATCTGAAGTGCAGGGCCACAGCAGAGTGGCTGGTGAGCTTGGCCACAGAAGGCTTGGATGGCCACAGGAAATAGTGTGTTTTTCAGAAGTAAATAAGTCAGAAGCAGAAGGGTGTGCACTGTAAAATAAGAGATTTAGTATAAAAACGGAAGTCAAATTGTAGAGTTGCTAGGAATGCGAGTATCCAGGATGTAGTTTAGTTTAAAAGTATAAACTTCTAGAATCAAGAAGGGGGGAAAGAGGGAAACATCCAAAACATGGCTAAGAACATTCCAGAAGAAAGGTCCAGTTAGAAGGACACTGCTGGTGCAACACTTCTCAGCTCCACTGGGCACTCGTTACTCTACTGCAGGATTCTGGATACTGGCAGTGCCATAACAATATCTGATGACATTCAAATTTCTGCATCACTTGCTCAAGATTCAAAGCAGGTATGTCCAACTGATCAAGCCCCCAGCCAGAGAAGGGAGGAAATGTCTGCTTCACTGCCACAGAGGGAAACAAGGTCTTGCATTCCATCTTTTTGAGATTTTTCTCTTCCCTTAGGAAGATTGATCAGTACTACTAAATAACAACAACAGTAAGGATCAATATCTACATCATATGGCCAGATGGAAATGTTAGGAAAAAGTACTCTCAAAAGTACCCAGAAGATAGATTTTGGCTGGATGCTTTCTCCCAATTTGTGTCAGGGAAAGTTGAAGTAACTAATACATCTTCACATTTCAACAGCTTAAAATCAAGCTAGGTATGTTTTTAACTCCATAGTCTAGTCGAATATTTGAACAGCAGTGAATCTGGGGATCTAGGTTCTGTCATCTTCAACATATGGCTTATAAGGTCATGCTGAACATTAAAATCCGAGAATGCTGAGACAGAAAATAAAGGAGAAGGAGCAGAATATTGAGGCCTCTTAGAGGTGACATCCACGCCTCACATTGCTTGGGAAAGAGCTTGATCACATGGCCACATTAGCAACAGGGAAATACGGGAAACGTGAACTAGCTATATGTTCGGAAAGGGACAGAATAGATTTTCATGATCCGTTAATGATTTCTTCTATGTGGTCTATTCACACTGCTCAAGATCCAACTCCACCTGAGTAAAAGCATCTAATGAACAGTAAGCATATTTTATTATAATGAGATAGATAAATATTTTAGGCCACAAAGACATATTATTGCTGTAGCAACTACTTTATTCTGCCCTTGTACTGTGAAACAGCCATAGACAATACATTAGAAAGACAGGGATATACTGTTTTCTAATAAAACTTTATTTACAAAAACCAGCAGCAGAAAGGACTGGCCCCTGATGTGAGAGTTTGCTGAACGCCAGTATCAGTTCTGTGAATGCTGTCCTTAAGAGAGAGGGAAACAAAATAAAAGTTGATGAGTTTTGCTTTCCCTTTATCATCCATCAACATTTTACCACCCACCTCCATCCCTTTCTCCACTCCCTTCTTCAGCTGCAAACGTTTTTATGTCTCCTCAGTGATCTTCTTGACCTCTAGCTGGTTATTCCAGCATTTTTTCCTACTACTGATATTTATTTTGCCTAGACCATGATTTTACTCATTTTAGTGCTCAATCAATCCTGTCTACATAGCAATTCATTTACTTGCTCCTTCCTCTGTCCTCTTTAGCTAAGCCAGGTATCATTTACTTCCTCTTTAGTTACAAAGACTGAGCCACAGTCTCTTTGTTGACATGACCATACCATCTTCCTGTGGCTTCTCTGGCCTATCAGAGTCATTACCATGGCTCTTATCTATGAAGAAGAGTCATATAGTTGGTACAAAGTCACAGTGTACTCTGTTCTGAGGCAATTCTCCATGGTTCATTTCTTCATGACCTGAGACCAGAGGTAAGAATAGTCTTTTGTTATGTTTTTCAAAGGTATTTTTCTAGTGGCAATATCTCCCTTGAAGACACAGGATAGGTAGGCTTGCTTGAAATCCATTATAAAATATTGGGGTTTCCTAAGCTCAGCATTCCATGCACCGTAACAGCCTGTGTACACAAGTGCCTTTCAGATGCTGTCATGTGGCACAGTAAAAATAAGACTTGGAGACTGGTATCAACGCTTTTTCTTTGGCTACTGTTGTTACCATAAGTAATGAACTGTTCTTTGTCTCTGACCCAGAAGTGTCCATTTGTCTGCTAGAATCCATGAACTTGTGTCAGGCCAACTCATTATCCTGAGAGTAGGGTAAAAATCTCAGAGCCATTATTGTTCTTGACACATTATACTTCTGTAAAAAGTAGAAAAATTTGGAAAATCAGCTGGATTCTGGAAATTAAACTATGGTAGAACCGAACAGAGCTGTGCAAGATTCTCTTTAAAGTGAATGACCATGCTGAAGTTGTAACTCCGTTCTTTTCTAACCATCCAAGAGTATAAGTTGTTAACACTACAGGGATAGCTGTATTTCCTCTACTTTATAAGCAAGTAAATAATTTCCAAACTCAGTGTTGACATTACTATAAGTAACAATTTATTTGCAGTGAGCTTCTCAATCATGTCACAGCTCCAAAGCCAAGAAGAATTGATAGAGAATACCTGGTGTAGCGTGGGCAGCTTTGAACAGCCAGGGCATCAGCAGAATGAGAATTCTATTTGTCCTAAAAGCAATAAAATGTAGACAAGATGAGGCAAACTATCCCCGCCCTTTTCAGTTGTTCTGTCAATAGATATTGAACTACTGTCTGGATAAAGAACCACTGTGTTTAGCATCAGGATAAGAGGTTGGGGAAATGGTGAGGAAACTTTATGAAGGAGTTCATGCTAGAGGACCAAAAGAAGCCATAACGCTCTTAGGAAGTGGAACATCAAAGTCATTTTAGTTTGACTTGGGTTCATTCATAGAATGTATAGGAGAGAGAGCTGACAAGGATATGGGGAGAGATTTTTGACACCAGATAAAGATAAGTTAGAGTCCCTGGTCAAGTGTCACAAAATGAGCTGAGTTTCAAGACAAAAACTCTAAAAAGAAACAGAAGGCATTTCAGACATTGCCATTCTTGATCGGAGGCATAGAGGTGAAAATCAGGCAGTCAGGAAGCAGCAGGGTCTGGGAGAAGAACAAGCCTGGGAAGGTAAGCTGACTTGATCCTAAACTCAGCCTACAGTAACTAGCCATCTGATCTGTCAACTCGTCTTTAAGGGGGTGAATTAGAGGGCCTATCAACAAATAATAAGCTCTTCAATTTTGTAATTGGATTTGAAGAAAGTAAGAATTAAGTTAACTTGAAAAATCGAATATTAATTTTGACTTACAATGAAAATTATGTTAGACAGATGAGCTGAGAAATTGACAGTTGGTAAAGATGCTTGCACTGAATTTAAGGATCAATAGGGAGCCACAGCTGGTCCTTGGGAAAAAATGACAAGATTAAAATATTTGTGAAATGAAATCAATGAAAATTGATCAAGAGAACTTTCCAAATGATCATATTCAATCCCAGGCCGTTTTTTCAGGGACTTATCACAGTTATATTTCCATGTACCTGAACAAGGGTGGTGATAATTAAAATATCAACTACATAATCTCTCCTATCACTGTGGAAATATTGGAAGTATGATTTGTGTAGATGGTACACAAGAAATGTTTGAGACATGAAGTTACTAATATATGATTCTTTTGTATTATCTAGGGTGATTATTAGTCTGAGGGACCTAAAAGCTGTTGTTTGCAGCAGATTTCTTAGAAATTGGTTGATATTGAACTGATTGTGTTTCCCAAGCCAGAATTTAGCCTTATTTTTAAGTCTATCTAGCCATAGCTATATTAATAAATAAATATAGTTTCTTATTCTCTGCCATTGTTTTGTTTTTAACCTTGCATATTGTCACAACCAGGAGTCGTTAACATCTCTGAAGGTCCTCATTTCCCAGAACAATTATGCCCCAGTTTGTCTGGGCATCTGGAGGCATACTGCATGTGGAGCACTCTTTGAAAACTTGTCTACTGGAAGCAGAAAAGGCTGGACAACAAACTAAGTCTAACAGACACATTAAGCCTACTTTCTTATCCCATCCTACCAATGACTACCATGATATGCTTTCCTAGATTTAGGACAATGATCTGAGTACTGAATCAAGCACATAATAAGGTGGTCAAAGAGAAGGTTTTAAAAAAGTATGTACTATAGTATCTACAATATATAGGTGGGTGAGGATTACCCCAAAAAACAAGAAGTTTGTAAGTTTTCTTTCAACAGAAATATTCTCCAACCTGTCAAAGATCATATTCAAACTACATATTTCAATGAAATTATAAATAGCTATAATTCCACTGTAAGTGTGTGTTCTGCTCGAGTATAAAGATAGATTCAGTGTAATATGTAGGTTAAAAATAATTTTAAATCAGTTAAAATTGGGTGGGGTTTTCTGGACTAGAGATTCAAACTTAAGGATTTACCCTTAGCAGTAATTAGCTATGAAATCAAAATGGATTTTTCTCCAACCCTATTGCGTCAATAGGCTGGAAGGCTGGAAAGCGATGGTGGTTATTATCAAGGGAAGTAGGGAGATAAAAGTACAGATGTCATTGTCAACACTTTCCTTCAAAAACAACAGGTCAGCTTTTTCTTCAGCCTTCAAATGAGCCATTGAAAAGCCACAGCTGGAGCTAATATTCTCCCTCACAGTAACATTCTGAATAGCTCTGAAATTTTCTATGGACCCAACATATCTACTTTTACCAATCTAAAGACTTGGTCTGAAATAAGAACTAAAAAGCTTTATATTTCTGATTTTCTTTCCCACAGGGTCATATTTCTGACCTTCACAGGTCTTCCTCAGGGAGCAACAAGTTTTTAGAGCAATGTCTTCCTAACACTATCACATGGGTAAAACTTAAAGCCACAATCAGAAAAATTGCTTTCTGGAATGGAAAACAGGTAACCTTGAATGGCTTGGATTTAGCACAACTCATAGCATCTTCTTTTTAATGGCCCTAGCGTCTGGCAAGAGAGCAGCTTTGGATAAATACAATCAAGACAACAGGATAGTAGAAATCTCAGAAACAGTCCTTTCAAAGAAATTTGTCACTATTAAACACAAAGCACTGTACATACATTTTCAATTACCTGCTCCTGAAAGAGTTGGGGTTGTGATCCCATTCTGAGGTTATGGAAACCTCGGGTAACATTAATTGAGGATAATATGTATTGGAGTCTGTAATCTTTTCAGGTGTACAGCAATAAACAAAGAAGACAAACTGTGCTCTCACGGAATGTGCACTCTCAAAAAAGGAGATAGACACTAAATGACTATAGATGTAATTGCAATGACATTGAAAAGTACTACATAGAAAGCAGAGAAGAAGAAGAATGGAAAATGATGGAAGTGGGTGATAGCAGATACAGTACTCACCAGAAAAAACTTTTGAGAACACCTAACATGTCAAATACAAAAATCAGCAGAGTACACACCCCATGCCAACATCTGGAGCAAAAACATGTACTGCCAAGTAGCACGATCCTGAGTCAAAACATCCATTTGAGGAATAGCGAGAAGGCCATGTGACCCAAGAAGAATGAGCAAGGTAGTGAATGATAAGAGATGAGGTAGGCAAGGTGGCCAGAAACCTGATCACATAGGACTTTGTATGCCATGTACAAGACCTATGATTTTATTTTGTATGATGTGAAGTCTCTAGAGGGATTTGATGACAGAGGTGATGATCATTAGAGTCCAAGTAAGATATAGATGGATATCAATGATAAAAACCAGGTTTTGATTATCTAATGTACAAAGGTGCAACTTACAGAAATGAGTTTTGTTGTAGGGAAGGGTTCAAGGTCTGTTTTGAGACCTTGTTAAATTGAAATCCTGGCAAGTACCTGAGTTGAAATGTCAAGCAAGGAGTTGTACACGTGAGATGGTGTTCAAGGAAGAAGGCTGTGCTGGAGACAGAAGTTCAGTAATCTATGGGATTAGGGGTGGTCATAGAACAAGGAGAGAATAGAAGAAGAAGACTGAGAAATCCTCCCTGTGACCCTCTAAAATCTGAGGATTAGAAGATGAAGTCCCAGTAGGAGGAGGGTTTTGAGGGAGGTACTTAGGTCAGCAGGAGGCTGACCTCATTAATGGAGTAATGTATTTACAAAAGGACTAGGAGGAACTAGCGAGGTCCCTTTTTATGCTTCTGTCCTTTTTGTCTTGTGAAGACACAGTAAAGAAAACTGAAGAGAAATAGTTCAGAGGTGGAAGGAAAATCAAAAGAATGAATGGGTACTGGAAACTGAGCAGACTGGTCCTGGAACAAGAGTGAACCAGCTGCATTACTGAGAAGGACGGTAAGATGAGTGCTGAGAATTGACCATTATGTTCGCCAGCATGGAAGTCGATGGTGCCATGATCTGGAATTGACAAAGTTGGTTCTCATAGAGAGCTAGGGATGAAAGTTTCCTGGGTAAAGGTTCTAGAAAAAAATGAGACAGAAGACACTGAATGCAGATTACAATTTTGAGGAGTTTTGTCATAAAAGGAACGCTATAAGGAGACATAATTAGAAAGAGATATAACGTCAAGGTAGAGTTGATTTCTTCCTAGTGCTAGAGATCTATGCAAATGAAGATAGTGGTGCTAGTGAGAGGCCATGCTGATTTTTAGCTATAGCCTGTCAGCCTGAAATCTACCCTCATCTGCTCTGCTTTTGAAACATTTAGGGGTTAATATTCTACATGCCATATATTCCCTGTTTAGACTGGTTTTCTGCTAACTTCCACAATTAGGGTGTGCTAGGATGCACCCAGGAGGCTAGAGGAGGGGAATGTTCCATGCTGTGCTCTGTTGACCCTCAGCACCTCTCCAGCAGTGTTTCCCCATCCTGCAGTACATGCTTCTGCCAGCAATGATCGGTTCTAGTTGTTCTGCATATGTGTGTGTGCATGTGTGTGTGTGTGTTTGTGTGTGTGTAAAAGCCACAGCATTGCACTCTTTTGCCTATGTCAAAACCATCCAACTGGCATTCTCTGTTCTGCAGCCTGAGCCCTAGCTTTGCAGGCCCATCCTCAGAGGAATGTATGGGGACCCCACCTTGAACGTCTAGATTCTGAAATTCCCAAACTCTTCACATGGTTTCTCCAATCCTAGGGGTTGTAGCTGTTTCCTGTAGCTTTGCATTTCCTCAGTGTCCCATTTTAGCCTTTTCTACCTTTTAATAATCATTTAACATCCTTCTTAAAGTACATCCTCTCTGTCAAAAATTTGGGGCTTTATGTTTTCTTGACTATACCCTGGCACAAAGTGGTTGAAGTCCACACCTTCCCCAAAACACCATGCTGCCTTTTGTGTAGCAATGTTCACCTTTTAATCTTTTTTAAAAAAAATTAACAAAAATATAAATGAAGACTTATTCTCCATAAAATTAATGAGTCTTCCTGGTAGATCTACTTATAATATTCTGGCCTTTTTTCTTGTCTCTGTGGTCCTCCACCTCCTCCTTGCCATCATTTGAACTGCTTTTTAAATCTCCCAGTCTACTGTCATTTGATTTCCTCCTAGCATTTATTTTGCAGGCCATAATACTCTTTCCCTCACACTGTCTTTTGTAGTTCAGGCCCCTGATTGTAAACCTCATGCTCCATGATTGGACTGAGGGTATGCTAAGTAGTTTGGGGCACCTATGCCCTGATCTAAAACTCACGTTCTTGGTGAAGAGTACTGAATTGGGTGTTGGATGCTTACAACCAAATCCCTGCTTTGCAGTAATCCTAGTCACATGGAGATTTAACACCTCCTGTCTGGCCCCCACTTCCTTTGCAGTAAAGTGAGGCCATAGGAGCTGCCTCTTAGGCTCTTCTAGCCTCAACATATTGCTGAGCCAAAACCTTTAGCTATCTGAGGCTCGCAGAATCTGCCCTGCATTTTAGTGTTACTCTTGATCCTGAGGTTTGTAGCTAACGGACTGTTACTCGATTTCCTAAAATAATATAAAATTCTATTGAATTGGTAACAGTCCTTTGATTTACCCTAAAGCTTTTGCCAGCTCTTAGAAACCTTGCAATCTAATCTCATCCATTCCCACCTTGGCTCCTTTCTGCAGCCTTTCAATTGCATCTTTAGCTCACTGAATTCTAATTACTTTCCTCCCTTCCTTCATCGTTCCTGAAGCTTCATCCATGGTTTCTCTTCTTAACTCATCAGTGCCCTCCTTTAAAGGCACGTTTTTCTTCCTTGATTTCATCTCACACCCACATACATTACAGAAGTCTCTTTGAAATTTTTAAGAAAGTGGTTGTTAATTCATGCAGTGCTACTGGGCCTCCCTTTCCAAACAGGATGCCTACCAAGACCTGTGAATGCATGTGAGGCAGGTGCAAAGGGCCCATTCCAAGCCGGAAGAATGGAATCAGACTCCAAATCCTCCACATATTAGGTAGTGCAAGGCCTCATAAAATGACCTGCTATTCTTTGCCTAAAGTTCTATCTAGATACAATAAAATCACAATCATTTACTCAGTCAGCACTTGGGGAGTGATATTTTATGAAAGGGCATTTACTTGGCCCTCAGTAATATTAGCTAAAATCTTCTTTCTCTCCTTACCACCATGTACTCTTGTATCTCAAGCAGCCTGGGACACCCATTTCTTTGTACATGTAGCTCCCTTTTATTCCACCGTGCTTTGTATCTTCTCTCCTCCATTCTCTCTCTTTCCTTTCTTCCACAATTTTCCAGTCAGTATTTATTCTATTCTACATTTTAAGAATCAGTTCAGAATATCTTTGGAAGTGTCTGTCTTTTGTTCTATCACTCTTCCACGGGCTGAGGGGACCATCTCCCAAGCTTTCCCACCCTGTATGAAGCCATCTCTTCTGCCTGTGTGTCTGGTATTATTCACGCTACTGCCACAGCTGCTTCACTCATTAGTCTTTTGCCCTCACCTCCTTCCTTGTGGAATACACTGATTTATCTTCATGTTCTCAAAAATCCAGCATAGCATCTAGCATACCATCAAGAAGTGCTAAGTGAAGAAAATAATATTTCTCCAGAGTTCAAAATTTCATTCTCAGTAATTTTTTTTCCTTCTTTAAGGATTCTTTGTTAGCACTCAGGATCAAAATATGGGTTTTTCTTTCCTAAGTACAAAAACCACATTGAGCTGTAGAGGTGGGAAGGTATGCTACTTCCCTTAACGATCATAAGATCACAGCCAACATGCTATAGCAAAGGTTAGCAAGAGAAATACACAACGAAGTTATTTAGTCAAAGTTTTATGTAGGTTTGATGATGAATGAGCAGCTGTGTAATAATGTGATTGGGCAAAGCGATAAAAATTAATCATCAGTGGAAGGGGAAACTCAGCAAGGCCTGTCTGTTCAGAGTCTTCTTGACCTCTCTGTGTGGCTTTTTCTTCTCAGGTATGAGACAGAACTCTTCTGAAATGAGAGTTTCAAAGGAGTAGGGAGAGAGTGACCTTTCCAGGTTTTACGGCTTTCTTTGGGGGAGAAGGTTTCTAGCTTCTATGACGTGGCCTGGGGAATAATTTTGGTTTCTATGATTCATTTCAGTATGAGAAAGAGCAATGGGAAACAGGAGGGCAAGAGAAGGTCAGAGCGATCTTCTTCAGAGGTCTTTCCAATCTCCTTTAGTTCAAAGTAAACATGCCAAAGCACCATACTCTAGGGTCTGATTTTCAGAATCCCAACACAGTCAAAAGAGAAACACCAAGGAAGAATTTGTATCACTGCATGTCATTAAGATAATATCCTAAGGAGAATATAGAACCGAAAAAAAAACTGAATTATAAAGGCAGATGACAGAAACAACTCCCAGAAAACTTTTTTATTATTATTCCCATAATTAATGGAAAGGAATTTGGCAGAAACATCCAAAGTGAAAGGACAAGGGACTGTCACGGGAGCACCAATGAGCTGTGGGTCTTCATTTCAACCACTCTTTAAATGTACATCAGATATACATCAGCTCCATGGGGATGGGATGCAACCTTGCAGTTAATGAGTTCTGAAGGAAAGTAGGAAGGTGGATAAAAAGGACAGTGGATTAATTTTGAAATCCAAAGAAAAGAATGTTTTCTTTCCTCCTTTCCATAGAACCTCCCCAAATCTTCCCTTCTTAGTTCTCTCCTTCAGCACTTAAGAAAAATGAACCTTACTCAGAAGGAATTTTCAGTTTTATGTACACATAAAGGTATCAGAGACTCTCAGAACCCAATTTAACTTGAGGCTTCCATGCTGAGTGGATACTTAGCTTTTCTGGAGGCTATAAACTGAAACAAAATCAAGTACAGAGGCAGCCAGCGCTGATTCACACACATCACAAAGCTACTCCATGTGGTCTACATAACCACTTCCCTAAGAAATTCAGCAGCTTGTGAGAGTGATCACATACCCTGGGTGAAAGATATCAACAATAGCCCAGTAATTCTAGGTAGAAGCCCAACATAGACTCAGTGAAAGGAAAAGAATGACGTTAAAATTCACTGGAAGGTGGGTCTGTGTGGTGGTCAGGTTGTGGTTTCTACTTTATCGGCTTTGAGATCCGACCCAGGGACTGGTGAAGCATACTTCTAGGTTTGTCTGAGTAGGTAATAAAGAAGAAGCTTTGTGTTATATCTGGTCCCTCACTCCTTTCACTCAGGCACTGGTCCCTGCTTTGCTTCAGAATGTCTATTAACTAAGCAGCTTTTCTCTGCCAAATTCTTCCACCATATCTCTGCATTGGAGCCAGCCAGCTGGATGAAAGCATAAGTAAATTAAACTTCTCCTCCTTTAAACTGTGGGTATTGGGTTGTTGTTGTGACTATACCTGACTAGGAGGAGGTTTAGAAGCCTTTGGAATTTATTTATGGGAGAAGTTTTGAAAGGTTTGGAGAAGCTCTGCAATGTTGTGAGCAGAGTCTGATAGGTGATTTCGGTTAAAACTCAGAAACAAGAATGCTGAGAAGACTGTTGACAGTAAAGACTAGGCTCAGAAGGTTTCACCCAGGAATAAGGACTCCAAAGGTTGTTGGACTGAAGGCCATGTGCATTACACTCTGACAAAAAATTTTTTTTAAATATTGTCTACATTTTGACCATGTCCTGAAATATTGTAGGAGATTGGAGTTAAGGATGGTGGACTAATTAGTTGGGCAGAACAAATTTGTATGTGGTGCAACATTCAGTGTGTGGCTATTCTACACTGGCTGCTTTTAGTCAGGGATGTAGTGTGAATTGGGAGCAAAGGGAAGAGCAGAAAAATTGGAAAAAAAATGTAAATGTTGGCCCAAAAGCAAATAATGATGTGTAAAGTAGAACCAATGAAGATATAACTGTTAAAGAGATTAACACCACTAAAAAGAAATCAAGTACCTGGCACAAGGACAAGAAGAAAGATCCCTTGAGGACATCTCAGAAATCAGAAAGACCCTACCTATCATAGGCTCAAAAGTGCAAAAATATCAACCTTTTGGGTTTTGTCTTGTTTTGTTTTGTTAAGAAGAGAGTCCCAGGGACCCCTGCTTATGAGAGTATCCCAGGGAATGGGTTCCTCAGGAGTTATTCTGTCATGCTCAGGCAATCAGAGACTACTGCAGCCATAGTCCAAAGAGTCCTGGCTACTTCTCCCACTGACAGCAGATGTTGGCATCCTCCACATGCTACTGGTTTTACCAGCATGCAAAATGTAAAAATTGTGGAGCTTGGGGAACCTCCACCCCAATTTCAAAGAAAGTCCTGGCAGATCAGTCAAGGAGTCTCTGAGAGCATTGTGCATGAAGCCAGAAGTACAGTGGAGACCCCAGGAAGTTGGAGATGCCAAGAATGTGGAATGCCTCTCAAGAAAGGCAGGCTGTAACAGAGAGAAAGGCTATATGACTTGCAAATAAAAGACCATGTAGATGATACAACCCAAGACCTTTCAAATTCACATTTTACCACTGTGTGCCTTGGATGACACATATGGAGTTAATTGGTCCTAATCTCTTCTATCTCCCTATTCCTCCCTTTTGGAATGGGAATGTCAACACTGTATCATTGTATTCTGGGATTAGGTAACTTATCTTTTTTGTTTTTACAAAGGCCCACAGTGAGGAATTTGCCTTGAATCTCAGAACAGATTTGGACTTAGGTTTTTGGAAAATGCTAGAACTGTTGCAGTTTGAGGGAAGGGGTTATTAAATGTCCTGTTGTAAATAGGGTAATTGTCTTAGGTGGAATTATGAACTTGCTAAGGTGTTTAAAGCAACAGTTTAATGGTTGAAAGCAAGAGTCCTAAACTTTTTAGCACCAGAGACCAGTTTCATGAAAGACAATTTTTTCAAGGACTTGAAGAGGGGTATGAGGAGGAAGTAGTTTGGGGATGATTAAAAGGAACACACAACCTAGATCTCTTATATGAGTAGTTTACAGTAGAGTTCTCACTCCGGTGAGAATCTAAGGCCACTGCTAATCTGAGAGGAGGCAGAGATAAGATGATAATATGAGCAATAGGGAGTGGCTATAAATACTAATGAAGCTTCTCTTCTTCACTTATTCACCTCCAGCTGTGTAGCCTGATTCCTAACAGGAGGTTGAGTACTTCTGGTTTAAGGAGATGTATTTGTGGAGCAAGTTGAAAAGGAGTGAACTATGAAAGTGAAAATGGAGTTTCAACTTCATTGGCCTTGAGGTCCGCTTCAAGGATTGGTAGAGCACACTTCTAGATGCATTTGATCCCTTTTGTGCTTCTGTTCTGGCCCTGTTCTCCTGTTCTGCTTCCTGTCTGCCATGAACTAAGTAGCTTTTCTCTACTATACTGTCTTAGTTACTTTTCTTTCATGGTTGAGACAAAATACTTGAGGCCCAAAGTTAAGGAAGGAAAGGTTTATTTAGCTCACGGTTCATGAAGGTTTCAGTCCCTAGTCAGCTGACTCCAAGGTAGAGTGGCACATGGCAGAGGACAATAGTTCATGGCCATAGAAATGAGTAAAAGCAGCAAGAGCAAAAGGGAGAAGAGGCAGAGAACAAGGCTCTTTCCCTCCTTTATATTGTCTGCAGGCTACCTGCCCCCAGGGTAGGTGTAACACTCACACCCACAATTCCAGTGTTGGATCATGGATCAATCAAAAACTCTAGAAGCCTGCCCCATGACTGCATGAGGCTTTGGGGGGACATGCAGACACAAACCATAGCATATACCCTTCTGACGTGACATCTCTACCTTGGAACCAGCCCATTAGTTGATCATGGACTGAAACTCATGAGCAAATTAAACCTTTCCTCCTTTAAGTTGTGAATGTTGGGTATTGTGTTCTTGCAATGAGAAAGCTGACAAATACACACTGAAGTGCCTGTATCTTGGTAGACCAGAAGTTATTTGACTTTGAGAAAGTCCATAACATCCTCTTTAACCCTCTGTCTCACCAGACTCTACCGCTACTAAGCCTTTACCATTCTTCTCTGAACACGCCTGCCCTTTTGGGATCCTGTTTCTTTTGCTTAATTTGTCTTTCCCCATTTCCTTCTTCTAATTCAAACATAAGTCCTTAATGACTCACTCAGCCCTCACAGAATTCTCCACACAATCAATGTTTACTGTATGTCTTGAAATTACTTGTTTATGAGCTTGTTTGACCCATTAGGCATGGAGATCTTAAAACAATGGTCATGCTGTTTCATTTCTGTACCTTGGCACTTGGCACCATAACTGAAATATAGTAGGGTCTCATTAAATGTTTGCTGAATAAAGTAATTTCCTTTAACTACACTACTGTTTCCTCAAATGAAAATGTAAAGTTGACACTACACTGTGTCAAGGGTTTCATCCATCCCTAATATGCTATGATTCTACAAAGCTCCCTCAAGTTATGGAGACAAAGAATCTAGCACTTACCGACCAAAAAGACACAAATACTGAATGCAAGCTGTTTAACCAGTGAAATCAAACCACTATTTGCTTTTGTTCCAAGGTTTTCCTGCCCTTCTCTTTTATTCTCATAATGAAATTTTCCCTGGGATTCCTGATATCACTCAGGGTCACATCTCTATCACATAATATTCCAAGCAAAAACTAACCTGGGGGCTGGGGATACAGCTCAGCAGTACAATCCCTACCTGGCAAGCACAAGGTCCTGAGTTCAATTCCCAGTACAAAGAAAAAGTTAACCTGTACATGCTTTCTCTTTTAAAACAATAGAAACAAATGAGTCATGTCACATGAAATTTGGCCTGGTAGGTATGTGGCCTTTATTTGCCTCAGACCCCTAAACTATGCCAACATAGTGGTGTAGATAAGTGTAAGGAGAAAAGGAGCAAGTGATCAAAAGACTGAGTCAAACAGATCTGAGCACATTTGGGTCCAGCACTTTCTCAAATGTGGCCTTGGTCAAACCATTTAGTCTCTCTAACTATCTGCAGTAAAATGAAGGCAGTAATTACATGTCTTTCATTGGGTTGTTTGTAAGAAGTGCATGAAATATAAGCCAACTTCCTAGTCTAGCAGAGATATTATCACACTATAGGCATTCAGTGTATGACATTTATGTTTTAGTGTATTATATTCTGACCCAACCCTTGTCTTGAATATGAGCAATCTAAGGAACAGAAAATTATAGAAACTTGCTGCATCTCACACAATTCATTCATGACACAGTTAAGTCCTTTTTCCATTCCAGGCCAGGATTTTTCCAAGTTCCTAATAGTGCCAAAAATAAGTTCTACACAAGCTGAGATTTGCCTCAGCAAGTAAACTCCAAAAAGTAGTTTTTGTGCCATGTTTTCAAAGGATACTCATTGTCCAGGGATGCACAAGGAGGTAAGGAGATGAACTACCCACCATTTGACTTCTAGGCTCCCTTAAGAAAGGTACACAACTTAAAGAAAATTACATAATATTTCCAGCCCTTTGTATATCACTGGACAACCTCATATTCAGGAGTTATATAAATTCTCTGAACCTCAATCTTTTAAACTATAAAATGAAGAGGATGACACCTGTCTGATTTTCACCAACCCCAAAATTTTACTAGATCATGATACCAGCTGTGGGTCCCTGCACCTATAGATGTTATCTTATTTGAGAAAGGGTCTTTGGAGATGTGATTGCATTAAAGTTCTTGAGATGTGGAGATTATTGTTCTGGATTATCTGTGTGGGCACTGAGTGGCAATCACTTGTATTTTAAGAGGAAGTCATGGGGAGATAAGACACACAGAGAGAAGACAGATGATGTAAAGAAGGCGGGCAGAGATACCACACTGGCCTTAAAAATGAGACACTACATTTTTATATGCAAACCAAGATCATTCCTCTTCACTGAATGAGGCCCAGACAAGCTAGGCTGTCTGAGCCTCAGGCTGCAGGTATGACACACCTACAGAAGCTCCCCAAACTCAATTTAAAAAAAAAAAAACATTATTTCAGAATAGGATTCTTTGGGGGTAATACTTCCCTTCAAAAAGACAAAAGAATCTTTGTGCATTAAATCTCATTCACACCTGCTTGTGAATTTATCAGTAATTTACACACACTTAGGAATGTGTGGTTTGAATTAGAGCTGGACTGAGTGGTAGAAATTTTGGCCACCTCCAGAACAGTAGCTGAAAGGAATCAAGATTCTAACTTTTAGGGGTATTGAAGGAAGGAGAAAGGAAGTAAGAAAGGGGGACAAGCATCAAGGAATTGATGAATAAGAACAGGCAGTCTCTGACCTGCATGAATACCCTCTGAATGATATCAGTGGAAGAAAAATCAATCCTTTGTTCTACCCCTGGAAGCATGCAGATGAATAAATAACAGTCACTGTATACACAAACATTCATGGCCGTATTATTCATAATAGACAAAAGGTAGAGACAACCTCCATGTCTATGAATAGACAAATGGATAAACAAAATGTGACCCATATATAATGAAAGATTATCCAGCCATATGTCTTAGTTATTTTTTCAATGCTGAGACACAAAACAAAAACACCCACAAATTACAGGAGGAAAGGTTTATTTTAGCTCACAATTCATAAAGGTTTCAGTCTATAATCAGCTGGCTCCAAGGCAAGGTGGCATAGCAGAGGGATGTGGTAGAAAAGAAACAGTCCATGGCATGGTAGGCAGGAAGTAGCAAGCAGCAAACCTCCCTTTCCCTTATATTCCATTCATAATACATGTCTATTGGTTGGTGCTACCTACACCCAGGGTGGTCCTTTCCATTATCTGGACCCAGAACTATGTTAAGCCAAATAATGGACTCATTTAGTTACTACACACCCTTAATCCATATCACACAACCTAGATCCAGCCATGTCCAAAAAAACCCACTTATGAGTGCCTGAGACTTTGGGGGAGACATCTAGATTCGAGCCATCACACCCTAAAAAGAAATAAAATACTGATACACACTATGATATTTCTGAACCTCAAAAGCATTATACTAAATAAAAGAAGCCAGGCACAAAATTGCATATAATTCATTATTCCAAATTTATAAGAAAGCCCAGAGAAAGGAAATCTCTAGACACAAATAGATCAGGGGTTGCTTAAGTCTAGGAGGATAATAGCTTAGCATACTGGGTTTCTTTTTGTGTGTTTTTCATTTGTCTAGTTTTGTTACTGAGACGGGATCTTATTATATAGCCCACACTGGCCTCAAACTCATTATCCTCCTGCTTTAGCTTCAAGGAAGCTGAGTGCTGGGATTACAGGATTGGGCCACCACACCTACTTTCCAGAATTTCTTTCTGAAGTGAAGAAAATGTTCTGAGGTTGATTTTGGTGATTGTGCACATTTAGTGAATATGATAATAATTGTTGAATTATGTACTGTAAGTGTGTAAATTACAGCGTATGTGAATTATATCTCAATGAATCTGTCTTTAATAAATTAAAAACTTACATTATCTTCAGGAAGCTCACCAGGTGAGGATTACTTCTTGGCTATATCACCTTGTGGTATGGATAGCAATGGCGAATGTGTGTGAGAGCAAGCATGAGGTTATATCTCAAGGCAGGACCAGAGAAAATGTGGAGGGGCCAGGTTTGCTCTTTTCATAACAGCCCTATTGCAAGAACTACCAACAGATCACAAAGAAACACCTCGGCCTCCAGTGATATCGGGTGTTCCTGCTAGGCTTCATTCCTTAAAGGTCCCAACACCTCTTAAAACAACTCTTGGGCCTTTAACATATAAACTCATGGAGGGGACACAATCCAATCATATCCACACCATACATTTCACAGAGACAACGTGGCAAATACCAGAAAATGAGAAACGTAGATTTCTCATGACTTCAAACACGTTTCAGAAACAAAGTCAACATGTCTCCCTGGGAATCCATCCTTCCTCCTATACTTTTTTCACACATACACACGTGTGTGCACACACACACACACACACATTTATTCATTTTAGGATTCTGTAGGTTAATAGTCCTATCTAGGTCTCACTGGGACAACATCAAAGTTTTGGTTCCTGGGATAAATCTCCATTTTGATTTCTAGAATCCACCCTACTTGGATTAGTAGCTCTTCCTTCATCTTTAAAGCTGGCAATATTACATCTCTGACCACTTTTCTATTCATATCTCACTTTTCTATTCATATCTTACTCTTCGATCTTTGCTCTCATTTTTTGTTGCATTTTTGAGACAGGTTCTTTCTATGTTACCTAAGCTGTTCTTAAACTCTTGGGCACAAGTGATGCTCTTGCCCAGGGAGCAGGAACTACAGGCATTTGCCAGTGAGACAAGCTCCCTCTTTTTCTAGGATCTTCTATTGCATTAGGGCCGCCATGGGAAATCCACAATGATCTAGGTATTTTAGAGACAGCTGCATAGCAACCTGATTTCGTTCTAGAGCAGCGATGGTGAACCTTTTAGAGACTAGTGCCCAAACTGCAACCTCAAACCCATTTATTTAATGCAGCGTGCCAACACTGCTGTTAAACTGAATACTGAGGTTTTTGTTTAGAAAAAACAACTCCTCCATTAACATTTTTGTATTAGAAAAAATAACACAGATGCCATAGTTTCATCATCACAGATGTATAGCCTTAATTCTCCTTTGCAGTAAATCTAATATTTTCACAGGTTATTGGGATTAGGATGTGGACAGTTTTTTAATTAATTAAGTTTGCTGCTATACTTTAGGTATACATCCTGATCACACTCCTTATAGGGAATTCACACCTGTTCTTTTTGTTCCCCTATTCCTCTACCTTTCCTTCAGCCTGTATGCTTGATTTGCCACTGAGCAAGCTGACAAACGAGAAGTTGGGCAGCGCTTTTGATCCCATCCTCATGCCCTGCCTCAATCCAAGCAATTCTGGAGTCTTGTCAATCATTTCTAGTCACCATTTACCGAGAGTGTCAACTTCTGCTCATCCTCTTGACGTTGAAAGCTGCATTTAAGTTCACTGGCATCACCCCCATCACCCGTCTAGATGTTTCAAAGCTTTCCAGCTGGTCCTACTTGAGCGCATCCGTCCGCCACCCCAGCAGCCATGTGGCCCATCTGAAAACACAAATGGGACCTTTGCCCTTGCTTGCTTTCCGTTTCCTTCAGTCAAGTCTAATTATCTGAGCAGGGTTTATAAGGCTCTTCCTGATTTCTCTAGACTCAGCTCTTCACTGACCATGCTAGAAATGGGCCCCTGTATTTTAACTTGTCTTCACTTCCACCCCACTTTTCTGACTGTCCTTGAATTTGTCAAATATTCTACGCTTTCTCTAGACTCTAGGTTTTCCTAGATGTTATACACTTGCTCTGGAGCGTGTGCGGCTCCCACAGTCCCCTACCGCCAGTAACCCCACCTCTCATTTAACTCCTGGCTGTCCCTCCCTCACCTTTGTCACTTTCTCCTACTAGCTTTCTGAGAACTTACTTTGTTACTTCTGCCCTAGGTTAAGGCAGATGGTTCTGTTATATGCATCTAAAAGTGTATATTAAAATATTTAATATACAATATTAAAATAGATTATCCATGTGTCTGTCTTTACTGATAATAAATAATCCAAGGCAAGGAGATAAGTTTTCCTATTCTTCATTGTTTGCCCACAGTCTAACCAAAGCCTAGTACTGTATGTAGAAGACACCCAAAAAACATGAGGTATTACCAAGGGTCTTGCTGGAGGTAGGTTTTTACCTCTTTATACAAAGCTATGGAATAAAAACAATATGGAAGTTTGATTATCACTCGCTATATTTATAATCCACACTACTATGGTAACTTGATAAACAGATGAAAGTTTGCATCAAATGAAAACACTTTAATTTTAAATTTTTCTTGTACAATGTAATTTTGCATTTATAATTTCACACAGATGCATATTTCAAATGTACTCGATTTGATTTCAATTTTACAAAGAAAGTGTCCAGTGTTGTTAAATGATACCATAGTGTTTTGTCTTAATAATATCACTGAGACTGTGTAACTAGCTTCATGGAAGAAAAAAGTCCTCTCATTGATTTCTTCATGTGAATATTTTAAAATAGATTAAAATAGGACTATCTGACATCAAGGGTCAGTGCATTAACATTTTTTGGTGGACAAGAAGGGATCTTTCATGGACAGAATATTGAGTTACTTATTACTGTATTGAATTCCAAGCATGCTACTCCTTGGTGATTTCTGGCTTTTAATGTGTTGACTTTCTGCTTGGGCCAGAGCTTACAGAATTCCACTTCATTTAGCACCATACCAGGTTGCTCCTATTTTATACAATTCTACATTCTATACTACTTCCAATGAAGGGACAAACCAGGCAAGAAGCATCTTTTTGTCAGATATATCTACTAGACGGTAGATTTTTCAAAAGGAAAAAAACAAGTATATTGTAACATCCAGTCATTACACAATTTATGCTTAATGGTGATGATAGAGCACATTTTCTGCAAACTGAGCTCATCTGCTTGCTAAATGTGGCAGTAGGTGATGTGGGGGAAAAGCCAACCTTGCGAGCTGGACAGATGTCTCTGGGTTGAAATTCCAGCTGTTCCTCATTGCTGCTTGAATTTGCCCAGGTTAACACTCTGAGTCTCTGTATCCTTGACTCCAGAGTGAGTAGATAGTTAGCAAATATAGTTCCATGATGATTTAAAAATTTCACCTATGTGAAAATATCTGCCCGATTGGGAGTCTAGTGCTATTGTGAAAAGTTATCCATCTGCGACCTCCAGCCATGCAAATATGAGAAAATTGAATGGATTAAAATGTTCAACAGGCATGAAATTTTAAGAGGTCTGAGTAGGTTTTCTTTCTCTTTCTCTCATTCTCCACACCCCAACGTATGCAGTATCAGAGTAAACAAGCCAAGTTCTCTAACACTATGGATGCAAATCAGTGCCTAAGTTGTTAAATAGCAATTTGAAGTGCTGTCCCATCTCTGATAAATTATAGGTGAGAAGAGTAGTATTCAGATAAGGTTTGGCTCACTTTCAGCAAAAGTTGACACAGACAGACCTTGCAAACAGCTGCCATTTTCAGAGGAAAATTTACAAGATCAGGAAAATGAACCTTGGGAAATCATGCTAAAATATTAAATGTTTATGAACTACGATTACTGAAACCACTCAGAAAGGTAATTTCCAAGTGAACCACAAATATTATATACTCTACCACTTATATGCACTTTGGCCCATGATTTTTTAAAATACAGGATAGAATTTGCCTTTGTTTTGGAGTTAACCAGATAAAAACAGTGGCAAGTCAAAAAAAAAAAAAAATAGCAAGGATAGTTTTACACTTAATTTTAAAATTTAGTTTCACACCTTGAAATTGAGTTAAAATGGTGAGTCCTTTCCAGTTGTAAGTTTTTGTTTTTGTGTGTGTGTGTGTTTTTTTTCCTCCCTAATTCAGTAGTTATTTTCTTTGGCATTTTGACTTGCACCTAATATACAGGTTTAACTCTAGTCAATAGCCATCTTATTTCCCCTTTGTTGTCCTTGGTTTTATACATTGAGTTGGACACTTAGCTTCTAGAACTTTTCCCCAAGTCCTGCAAGTCAAACCATTGCTTTAAGAAACCATTAATGCTGTGAAATTTCTATTTTAGTTATGACAGAGCTGATTACATTCCATCTTTTGAAAATATGAATTCTTTATTTTTATGTTAAAAAGACTGATTATGTCCAACACATTTAGGAAACTGGAGTCTCCCACTGATCAAACAGGAATTGATAGGCATAGAATATGACCTTTTTGCAATCTCTGGTGAAAAAGCACCACCAGCAAAAATGGATCTAGGCAATTGTCAGTGATGATTGTTAATGGGGAATTTATAAAGCTGGACCAGCCTGACAACTCCTAAACCCACAGATCAATCCCAACACCAGTAAGGAGACTGCATGCACCTGCTGATTAGAAGCAATACAACCCTCACCACAGAATCTATAAAGCATCCTTGCCAAATAATCAACCTGAATCTAATAAGCACCTAGATCACTAGATTCCCAGAAATGCAATTTGGGGGTCGGGGTAGGGAGCACAGAGAGGAAGGAGAGAAATATGTAACATTTTAGCATTTAGTCAGCACAATCACAAATATTAATGTTTCTATAGGACAAGTGACTCACACTAACAGGAGTCCTCCCCCCAAACTTAGGATGTAATGCAGTCTCCGTGGTTAGTTATTAAGAGCTAAGATCAAGTTGGACCCTTAGGAGATAATTAGCATTAGCTTTGCTCAGAAAGGTGAGGCTCCCATGACTGCGGTAGTGGCTTTGTAAGAAGAGGAAGACAACCATGAACTAGCACATGTTCTCTGCTTCACCGTGTGACGCTCTGCCCTGCCCTGGGACCTTGCAGAGTCCCTGACAGCAAGAGAAGCCTCAGTAGATGCAGCCGCCTGATTTTGAACTTCCCAGTGTTCAGCGCCATGAACCAAATAAACTTTTGTCCTGTATAAGTTAATCTATCGTATTCAGTTACAGAACAGAAAACAAACAACCCCCCTCCTTCAACCACCAGATCAAAAAAAGATGGGGCATCAGATTTCAAAATACTTACGAACGATCAACCACATACAATAATCAGATCCTGTGTGACTTCTAACTTGAATGATGCTGTTTGAAATGCATTGTCTGAATATTTAATGATATTAAAGTGTTATGTGTGAGGTGTGACAATAATTTGCTCTGAGAGAGTATATGTGCATGTGTGTGTATTTCATATGTGGTATGATATGTAGGATTTTCTTCAAAAGTGCAAAGAGGGGCTGGGGATTTAGCTCAGCGGCACAGCGCCTGCCTGGTGAGCGCAAGGTCGTGAGTTCAATTCCTGGTACTGGAAAAAAACCAAAAACAAACAAACAAAAAAAAAAACAACACTAACATTTGGGACTGGGGATTTAGCTCAGCGGCACAGCGCCTACCTGGCAAGCGCAATGTCGTGAGTTCGATTCCCAGTACCAGAAAAAAACAAACAAAAAAAAAAGTGCAAAGAGGCTTGGAGAAATAAAAAGATTATAGAAGAAGCAAGTCCCTCTGCTGAAGCTAGGTGATGGGCATTATCCTCTTATCTCTTCCTTCTTATGTGTTAAAAACTAAATGAAAGACTAAAATGAGATGAGTACCTAGGAAATGTTTTGCCTCTCATTCTGTCCCTCCCACAAGGCATATGCAATCTCCAGATCCAAGCAAACATCTACATAATGATATCAATATCATATTTTGGGGGTACATGTACACACTTATATAAAGTACATAATCATTCAGATGAAACTAGAGTGTTATATTTCTGGAAGAATTTCTGATTCCCTAGTGCAATACTTCCCTACATTCCATAAGGAGGTGAATAGGTCATACCTGAGATGTCAAAAGAAATTGCCTTCTTTTGCAATCACTTCCAACTTCCACTCAGTACAAAAATCCAAGTGAGTGCTAAAAGGGAAATGTCTTGTGACAAGGTCAGGCGAGACAGATGAGAAATACGGCTTGTGATGAAAAACTAACAGGTGCATGTTTTATTGGCATGATAAATGTGAAAAACCAGATGTGGAATCCCATATAACATCATAGTAAACGTTTTAAGGTATATCTTTCCCCAAAGAAGCTTCTTTTTTCTAGCTCTTCTTTCTTCTCTTTTTCTAGCTATTCTGACCATAACTTTGGCAAGCCTCTTAGGGACCAGGACCAAAGAGGTTATGGAGATTACAGGAAATGTACAGAATCCTGCAGCATGACCCTTGTAGGTGAGCAAGCCATCATGTTTCTTAGCAGGGGTGCAAAAGTCAGACAGATACCACTTTTGGCTTCCTTACAGGAACACGAGTGCGTGGGAACCAGCCAGCATGCACTCTCTAACAGAAAAACAACACTGGTCCACCCTCACTGGAATCAGGGAACGGGATTGGAAGATGCAAGATAAGCTAGATCGAGGGTCTCTCTTTATTTTTTCACTCGCATTACTGTGCCTTGCTTATTTGCCTTCATTTGCTGCATGTCTTGAGAAACAGGAAAAATCAGTTAAATATATTTCCATCTGTCTGTCTGTCTATATATATATGTGTGTATATACATATATATATGAAAGCAACTTGTTATACATGATAAATTATGTGATTTTCATTAGTCAATCAAAAATAAATTGGAAAAAACAAGAATCAACTCAGTGTATGAAGTGGCTCTTCTCCCCTTTAGCAAAGCTGCAAGTACTGAGTCCTGAGGAAATCGTGTGACTTCTGAGACAAAAATGTGTCCTAACTGTGTCTTTGTCCTTGGTTCCTAGCAGAGTGCTTAGCACGTTTCTGCTCAATAAAGGATAAAATACATGAGCTTAGGAGGAAGAGGGGAGGGATGTTAGGCCACGTCTACGGGTAAATTAGCAGAAAAATGTTTGTCTCAGAAATCCCCGCCTCAGAGGTTTGGACTGTGTCCTCTCAGAACTGGTATCCAGTTGCTCAACAAGTCTCGAAATTATACTGTCACAATCCTTCCTCTCCTTCCACCTGGAAGATGAAATTTCACTGGCCCCTACAGTGGTAAATTTTAGGTGTCAACTTGGCTGGGCTATGCTCTCCAGTTGTTTGGTGAAATATTAGTCTTGACATGGCTATGAAGGTAGCTTTACCATGAAATAAGCATTTCAAAATCAGTAGAGTTATGTTGGGCATTGTGGCACACATCTGTAATTCCAGTACTCTGGGAGGCCGAGGCAGGAGGACTGCAAGTTCAAGCTGAATCTAGGCAATTTAAGGAGTTAGTGAGACTCTCTTTAAAAATAAAAAAGCCTGGGGTTATAGCTCAGTGTAAAGGTCCTGAGTTCAATCCCCAGTACCATTGAAAAGATAAGTAGATTTTGTAGACATGAAGTAAACAGATTACCCTCCATGATATCAGGAAGCTTATCCAATCAGTGAAGGGCTTTCAGAGATAAAAGACTGAGGTCCCTCAAGGAAAAGGACTTCTGCCTCCAAGCTCCCTTAGGTTCAGCTGAAGCATCATCAACTCTTCCCGAATCCCGGCCTGTCACCTACCCTGTAGATTTCACACTTGCCAGTCCCACCTCGCAATCACATGAACCTACTCCTGGAAGTTCTCTCCGTCTCTCCATCGCTATTTTTCTGTCTCTGTCTCTATCTCTGACACTGTCTGTCTTCCTCTCTCTGTCTCTGTCTCTGTCTCTCTCTCTCTCTCTCTGTCTCTCTGTGTATGTGTCTCTCCTGGACACCAAGACCTTGCTGAGTCTGCTCCTCTGAAAAGCCCTAATACACACCCTAACTGGCTTCCTGTGTCCAGGCCATCTTCCCCATTCTTCCTACTGAATCCATCATCCACCCAACCTAGAGTGACTGTTTGTCTACAGTGCCACCTGACGGCACCCTGGCCTTGTGCAGTACCTCACCCCTCCAGATCACACAACCACCCCTCTCCATGGGAACTAGACCTCAGGCCTTTCTGTGAAGCCCTCACACAGGCCCTCCATGAGTCAAGTCGAAAGCTCATCACTCAGGATCGCAATATTGTGATTGTTCACTGCAGTGCCTCCTCTACCTCCTCGCCATATGGTACAAATGATCCCTGCTCACTGAGGTTGATGGGAACAAAAAGGGGAAGGATTACTTAAATATATGCCCCACAGTTTCTTTAACAAATGAGCACATCACAAATTACTCCAGAGTTGGAGAATATTAGATTGCTATTTTTAAGGGGAAAAAAAATTAAGCTGACTGTAGTAATATTGGGGAAATTCTGCAGTATTAAATTTTAAAGAGACCCCGCTAGGATTCATTTTCGTCAAGCCCCACCAAAAATGTGCTGGAGCCTGTGTATTTGTCATATTTGTCAGTACCAATAGATTTAGAACCTATCAGCTAGTAAATTAGCCTGGATGCTCAGAGCAGCTCCACAGGACTCCGAGCTTGCCGCTGTCTTGGCATTTATAGACAAAGAGCAAGGCACAGTCGCGGGTCAGGCAGAGATGGGCTGGCCTGGGTGTACTGCCCTGGAACAGATATACTCACAAGGGTGCTGGCCCAGTCACAGCCCCTCCCTGGAGCTGGGCAGCCTCAGCAGACAGAGCAGGCCCCTGATGCTCTCAACTGCAGGCAGAAGGAAGATTAAAAAAATATATACAGGGCTGGGGATTTAGCTCAGCAGCATAGCACCTGCCTGGCAACCGCAAGGTCACGAGTGTGATTCCTGGTATCGGAAGAAAAAAATAATGTGTTCATTTACTTTTAGGGGCTGAGGATACAGCTCAGTGGCATAAGCCCCTGCCTGTCAAGCTCAAGGTCCTGAGTTCGACCCCTGGTACCACAAAAAAAAAAAAAAAAAGCTGGAAATATCCAGCACAATATTGTCACTACTCACCCACACAATAAAACTCAAAATCTCCATATTCTGTGCACTTTAATCCTTCTTATACGATGTCCCCATGAGACTGCTTCCTGTGGGGACCTACTTAACTACTCACAGGACTTTAATGTGTTCCTGCTAATTACAGATTAGTTACCAGCCTGGTATTCTAGACTGTGTACCTTCTTTCTGATCAGAAGTATGAATTTTTATTTCCTGATCCCTGAGCATGAGTATAACCCTTATGCCTGCCCCTTCTCAATGAAGCTCTTCAACTACTCTAGCCAGTACTGCTATCTTGTTTCTGGAGATCTTTTGCATTTCAGTTATGAGGAGAACATAACTGCACACTGTCATGCTGTGTTAACTGATTAATGTGTGCCTGTGTGTCTTAATAGCGTTGAAATCATAAACTCCTTGAGGGCAAGGGTCTCCAGTCAGAAGAACACCACATTCTGAACCAGCCTAGCTCAGCTCTGCCATGTACTTATGCGGTACCCTTGGGCAATTTACTTGAAATCTTTTTTCATCGTGTGGAAGTGTCATGTATATCCTGAAGACGGCTTAGACTTGCTGAGAATCAGTTCAGCTTTTCAAAAGTGCTAAAGCACTTTACTAATAAAAATAAAAATCAACATCATACAGTTTTGTGAGATGTTAGATTAGCAATATATAGAGAGAGATACTGTCAGTACTATAATTACATACTTATATGACCACAGATATTTATATCATACATACATAGACACTTATAACTATATAAAATACAAACAAGCTATTTAGAAATTAATGTTAAATTAGGCACATGTCTTATTGTTTTCAACTTAGTGGCTTAAGGACATCAGTTAAAATATGAGCTTCAGAAGGTCAGAGGCTAACCCTTTACCTGACAGAGAATGTTCCTGTTAAATCTTTGATAAGTAAATGAATAAAAAATGAAAGAGGCCAGCTTATTGTAATTATCTGCAATGTTCTGAAACCATCCACATGGCAGATTTTCCATCCACTGGAAAATTCTAAACCATATCACAGATTCTGTAAAGTGCGAGGGTCTAATTATCTAAGAGACTAACCTCTTGTACCACCTGGCACTAAGAAACCAAAATCACCATTAGAAAGAGAGAACTGAAACCGTTGCTGCTCTCACCTCCTTGAGAGCACAATGATACTTTTTTGTGTTACATTCAAAGCAGAAAATTCTATCACCAGCTCAGAATGTCCTTTGGGAGAATGGCTGACAAAGCATGGTGTCAACATGGCTTTGATCTCCAGACTCAGATTAAAGGTCAAGAGCTTGCAAGTTGTGTTCAACGTGGTCTATGGCAATGGGACTGGATGCTGCCACAGATGAGACATATAGCTTCTCCAACAATCTCATCAAAATCCCCCCTCGTGCCATAATTCACATCAAACATAAAGTTGAAAATGGCAGCAACATGGCCCCAGAGTCACACGGTCTGATCTAATTTAAGTCAGTGGAAATAGAAATGAGACCCTTTGTCCTAGACATATGCAGAAAGATGAATGAGAAGAACAGAAGGACCTAAGGCAGTTCGAAAGAGCCAGCTGCAGGAAGACAGAACTCTGGCATAAGAACTTCTCTCAAAACAAATACCTACTGTTTGATGGGTAAAGGGACTCAATACTGGGAATAAACGTCATTCCAATATAGCAGTGCTCTCTAGAAGGTCTCAGTCTGTAAGTGAAGATAAATATATTAGCCAGGTCATTTTGATTACAATTGCTACGTGTTAGATAGAGGTAGGGGTTCTAGCAGTGAAGAAGGTTGTGTTAGTACCCCTAGCAATGGTGATGTCAGGGGCACTGGCTTGGGCTGGCCAAAGGTAAACCAGCAACAGAAACTTGAAACATTTTGAAGGATGGCTGCTGCTAGGATATCCATGAACCTCCCTGTGGGGACCACCATCAGAAAGCCATAGACTTTTACAGCCATCTGTTTACATACTCACTTTACATTTGAATTTAGTGGGCACCTGCTGAGTGCCAAGCACCATGCTGGCCACGCCTGTTAGCATTTATTTATCTTTTCTGGCTCAAGACTCAGCTACTAAAGTTATAGATCTGTCAGAGACATCAACTAAAAATGAATAATTCCTTACAACAAGTGATCGTGACATAATATAACTTCTTTATATGCCAAGAATCAAGGTAAGAATTATTAGTTCCATTCTATAGATGAAAGAACTGTGGCTCGGGGCTGGGGATTTAGCTCAGTGGCAAAAGCGCCTGCCTGGCAAGCGCAAGGTCATGAGTTCGGTTCCCGGTATCGGAGAAAAACAAAAAAAAAAAAAAAACAAAAGAAAGAACTGTGGCTCCGTCCGTGAAATACCTGCCTAAAGTATCTCAGGTTAATATCGAAACCAGTATTTCATTCAACGGGTCTCCCAGGTCAAGTTCAGAATGGCTTCATAAGGAGAATCCCAATTTTGAGGAAACATTCCAGCAATTTCAACTGTACCTTCTTTCCCAAATTTTGTACTGGTTATTGGTGCCTTTTTCAACTTGTAATGTCATAACAAAAATATCACCTGAGTGGCTGTCTCAGGTACTTTTCTTATTGCTGAGACAAAGCTTTCTGTGCTCAAAGATGGGGTTTTACAATACAATCCATAACAGTGGCTTGCATAATAGAATTAATATACTCATAGTTCCAGGGCTGAGAAATGAAAAACTGAAGTGCCAACTAACTTCTTGGGGAAAGTTCCAGCTTGCAAGCCACTGTGCTCTCACTGTATTCTCACAAAGAGGGATGGAAAGAATCTTCTTCTTATAGGCATAGTTCTATAAAATTAGACCCCCCTAATGACTTCATTTAACCTTAATTACTTCCTAAAGACCCTATCTCCAGATACAGTCACATTGGGAGTTAGGGCTTCAACATACGAATTTGGTGACTTGGGAAACATAACTCAGTGTAAAGTAATTAGTTCCTTGAGAACAATGGATTCCTTGCAAGGCAGCTTTTCTCACCCAGAGAAAACCTTTTTTCAGATCTGGCTTTCTATTTTTTTCCACCAAAATTACTCTCCCAAGACTATTCCCTTGTGTTCCTGAACTCATATAGCCCTTGCTTGGAATAGCATCTTCTAAAAATAACTAGGAGAATTTGATGGCAAATGAAGGAGATCAATTTTTATTCTATCCCCACTACGAATCCAGTACATGTATGATAAAGAAGATAACAAATAGAGCCCCCCGCGCCTTGCGCCCAGGCAGCGAGTTCTCCGGGAGCTGCAGCGCTCCTGGGTCAGAGTGTGGGCCGGACTCATACCACCGCGATTCCCAGCCGAAAAGCGC
>NW_004955423.1:10089505-10147809 GCF_000276665.1 Chinchilla lanigera | reverse complement strand
AATAAAAAAAATAAAATAAAAAAAAATAAAAAAAAAAAAAAGAAGATAACAAATAATGTTGGGAGGACATAAGATGAGAGATTTTGCAAATTCTGAAAGCTGGAAGTATTGGAACAAATCAAAAGCATCAGCAACCCCCTTGAGATACCACAACCCAAAGAGGCTGCCAACCTGCTGATCAGAATTCTCATCATAATGTGGCCAGACGGCCATGAAGGTGGATGTCATGACTGACAACTGTTGGTCAACATGTAACACCCAGCTGAGCTGAGTAAATGTGGTGCTGGATGCGGAAGGCCCACCTGAGGACTGTTGCCGGCAGAATAAGAAGCAGAACTGAAGAAGAAGTGAGGCTGTGGGAGCTGGTAGAAGTTGTTAGGAGCCTGTTGGAAGTGGAGAGAAGCTGTAAGGAGCTGTTGGTTTGTTGGAGGAGCTCGTCATGCTGGCTTTCCTGATGAACTTGGCTGTTTTCATCCTCCAAAGAGCTTGGGACCTTGTTGTCCCTGAGAATGGCTTCGGTTTATTTTGGGGGAGCTCTGGTCCTCACTCTGAGCATTGCTTCCTGCCTCCAGAGGGGAAGATGGTGCACTACTTAGTCTCCTAGAGAAGCTTGTCACATTGGCTTTCCTGATGGGATCGCCATTGTCCTGATCATCGGAGGAGCTTAGGACCTCACTGTTGCTGAGCATGGCTGTGGTACCTTTCAAGGGAGCTTTGGTTCTTATTTTGAGCACCACTTCCTGGTACCAGTGTGGATCCCTCAGCCTGCTAGCACAGATCCTTCATCTTGCTGGCACAGACTTTCTAGCTTCCACCACTGACCTTTGGGCCTTTCCAGCTTAGATCCCTGAAACAGGCCTACATGAGATGCTGTCATGGGCTCTAGGCCACCAGCTGGACTCATGGGAGGCATTGTTATGGGCTCTAGATCTTCAGCTGGACTCATTCAGGACATTATCGTGAGATCCAGACTGTCAGCTGGTCAAGATTGTTAGGTCTTTAGTGTGTGGACAGATTTCCCACACTGTCTTGTATATGATACTTTGAGTGACTATTAGAAATAATCTTATAAAATGTATGTTCTGTATTATATTGTTTCTCCTTGCAACAAACCTCAAACCAACACAGTGGACAACAGGGCTAAGAATAAAGTGGGACAAGCATGGGGTGACTTAGATGAACTCACCTCTGACCTCACTGCCTCACCTCTGTATACAGAATAGTTCAAATCCACAAGATTATGCCCAGTCATAATAAAACTAGAGGGATACTGTCTGAATAAATTTTAAAAATTATCCAGGAAGACTTAGGTTGTGTGACATGAGTTTTAGCATTCCAGAAATAATTCTTTTAGCATTTATTCTTACTTTATAGTCTGCCAATTAACAATTCCTAATCACACGCACAAGCTCACAGCCAGCCTTTCCATGTTCTCATTCTTAGATACAAATGGAAAGCTAAGTGATTTGAGAAATATCAGAAATATGAAAGAGAAACTAAGATAAGAAAAATAGGGAGACAAAGAAAGACAAAAGACGTCAGCAGAGATAATTTAAGAGTTACAAGGAAGCTTTACAATTCCTTTATTTTTACCTCAGAGACATCGTATCATAATTTTTTGACTCCATTGGTACTGATTTTACAGAATACTATAATCAGTGACTGAAACAACAGAAATCTATTTCTCACTTTTCTGGAGGTGGAATTGAAATATCAGCATGGTGCAGTTCTGGTGATAGGTCTCTCCCTGGTGTAGAGAGAAGGCTGATTTCTTCTTATAGTCTCATAAGGCAGAGACAACGCAAACCTCATCTGTCTTCTCTTATATGGACAATAATCCCACAATGAGAGAAAAGTTCTTATGATCTATTCAATTCCCAAAGGGTCATCTTCCAAATATCATCACACTGAAGATTAGGGTTTCAACATATGAAGAGGTTCAGAGCACAAATATTCAGTCTGTAGCAAAAGCATTCAAGAATACCTTATATTCATAAAACAAAACTAGGTATCTCTGGAAAAGGAATGAGAAGGAGCTTTTGGAAAATGAAACCATGCTTGCCAAAATAAAACATTTCACAGATTAATGGATAAAATATAGGGACTCTCACACTTAGTAAAACAAAAATACAAGTACCCTCAAACATCATGCTTTATTCTCCTTTATTTTTATACAGTTTCCTCTTTCCAAAATTACATTATTTGTTAACTTTTCTACTTTCCATACCCCTCACTAAAATACAAAGTGCTCAATAATGATTTCTGGTGTTAAAACACATGGAAAAATGGGGATACCTAGTGATGAAAGATTTAAGACCTGTAAAAGTCATGAGATATTCAATGTCTGATTCATAAGAATTCCAGAAAGAGATACCAAAGAAAGTTAAAGTTCAAAAATATTTAAAGCAAAGATGAAAGTATTTCACATAGTTAAATGGGTATGTGAATCTCCCAATTCAAAAGACTTAATGATTAATGAATAGATTGAAATAAAAAGAGACAAATATTGTGAAATTTCAGAGTAGTAACAATAAATAGGGTATTCTAAAGGCAATCTATGGAGTAGGATTGTAGTAAAGTACACTGATAAAGAGATAATGACAAGGGATTGGATTTTCATCAGCTAGATTGGATTCTGAGCAACAGAGAAGTGTGAAGAACAGTTTAGCAATTAAACAGTAGCAAAACAGGATGATAAAACAAGCCCTGACTCTACAGCCAGCTTCCTGTGTTCAAATCTGACTATGATTAAATTACTATGTGATTTCAGGCAAATGACTTAACCTCTCTATTCCTCAGCTCCCTTTTCTATAAAAAAAAAAAGACCTTAATAGTCCCTAGTTTAATATTTCTATTATAACTAAATGAATTAATTTTTATAAAAGCACTTAAAATGGAGTGTGCTACAAAATAAGCTCTATATTCATTGCTGAATAAATAAAAACATTCCAGGATTGTCTTAGATACTCTTCCATTGCTGGGACAAAATACCCGATCTCTGAATTTAAAGGAAAAAAAAGTTGGGGCTGGGGATTTAGCTCAGCGGCAAAGCACCTGCCTGGCAAGCGCAAGGTCGTGAGTTCGGTTCCTGGTACCAGAGAAAAACCAAAAAAAAAAAAAAAAAAAAAAAGAAAAAAAGTTAATTTTGATTCAAGATTTCAGCCCATGGTTGGTACCAAGCCAGAAATGGCTTAGTGGAAGATTCTGGCAGAAGACAGCTTCTTTTCCCACAGCAACCAAGAAGAGAGAAGGCAGGAGCTGAGGACAAGAATATAACCTTCCAGATCACTCCCCACTGACCATCTCCAACCCAGCCCCACCTCTTAGTAGGACATCTAACTATGAACTTTCCAGTGGATAAGTCCACAGTGTCTCATGATTCAATCATCATCTACACACATGAGAATTTTGGGGGATATTTGACACCTAAACCATTACAAGGACAAAGTCTACCTTCCCTTTAACCTTTCCTAGGAAATTGCTTTAAGATGTACAATAGCCAAATTGGTGGTTTTGTATGAATGCTTTCAGCAATGAGGGACAGAAAGTTCAAGACTAACTGATATTTAAAAATGGATTTATTACTTTACAGGACTTAATAGTTTAGAAGTGGGTTGAACCGAAGTATGATGCAACCAGAGTTCTAGCTGTGCTTCTCTGTGATTCTTTCAGTCTGCTCTCCCTGACTTTATCTTCAGATTGGCTCTTCCCATGATTATGAGATGCCTTCAATAAACATTCATAGCTACATGGCATCTAGGTAATATTCAGGGAAGAAGGAAAGAGACCTCCTTCAAATATTGTGCTAAAGTCATAAGCTTTACATTGATTTAACTATCCCTGCGTACAGTGGAATGCATCATTCAGTTGGGTTAATGTTTGGTGAGAGTTTGGGTCATAGTCTCAGAGGTCGTCCACTCTTCTGACAACAACTGCAAGTTCAAAGGCTTCTCAAACTATCCGTAGTTTTAATGATTCCCTGAAAGGACTCAGAAGTTGCAGAAAGCTAGGCACTGTGCATTGCAGGAAAATGATATAGATTCCTTTTTGTCTCCTTAAACATTTTATTATTTTTATTAGTCCATCTTTGCAGTCCATAACAAACACATTTATTCTGGGAAGTTGGTACATATACATATCACATGTCATTAACTCAACCAAAGGAAGAGTCTAAAGTAAATCCACACTTAGAACTTCTAGTCATTTTTTTCCTCAAGTCAAAAATAGTGCAAACTCCTTTGGACCACAACATGTGACAATACACACAGAGTATCGCCCACCAGAAAAGTTTGCCCAAGCCTTTGGTATCCAGAGATTTTATAGATGCTTAGTCACATACTAATTCTATGGCTGCATATATGGTTGTTTCTGCCCTTCACAGAGGACATGTTTATTTCCAGTTCCTTTAAAAGTTGGAACTCATACCAGTTACCTAATCCTAAATGCTGAATATAAAGTCTGGACTACTGGAAGATGGATTGTTCAAGAAGACATGATTCTGAGAAGAGCTATGATCTCACAAAAGGTACATCTGAGATGTTGGAAGAATTTAGGAATATGATAAATGCAGAAAGTCTAAGAAAGAAAGCTTTCAAAAAGGCAAAAAGAAACTACAACAAGGAGTTAAAATCATAGCGCACTGCTACATCATTCAGCAGTAAACAAATACCTGGACATAATAACAGATGTTACCAACTAATCTTTAATATTTAGAGTTATCCATGGGTAAAACACCAGATTAATGTTTGGTCATATAAGCTAATGCAAATGGTATCAATTTTGGTAATGTAACAGTACAGGATTCTGCTCAAGGCTAGGCAAAGAAAGGTGTGGAGGTACTGACATCTTTATCTCATAAAGTTTAAAATCAAAATTATCCATAATTAATGGAACAAGAAAGAGCTATAAAAGTAATCAACAGAGGAACTAAAGAGTAATGTATTTATTGTGAGGAATTGAGATGGGGCTACATGTGAGCTAAATACTTCATCATGGTAGCAGGAAGCCAATAGGAAATGTCTAAATCAGATACAGCACCAAGAAATAAGCAGGTAATCACAGACTTAAAGGCGTGGAAGTTATTGCTAGGAACAGACACATAAAGTATCAGTGCCACCTCTAGGTGTGGTGACCATGTAATTTAATTTCCCAATCAGTTATTTTGGAGTGAAAGAACAATAGTAATTTATGGAGAGGCTAGTCATAAATTATGACTGTTATAGTGCCTGCCTGGCAAGTGCAAAGTCACAAGTTCAATTCCTGGTAACACAAGGAAAAAAAAAAAGTAAATTACGACTGTCCAGGTGTGTACCACCCCATTAAAAAGAATATTCTGCAAGAGCTCTTTATTTAGAACAATCATCAAGCTCTTTATTTAGAAGAATCATCAAGACCATGGGAAAATCCATGGCCAAAGGAGGCTGACTGCTTTCTTAGCATGTGGGATTTTTAATAATATAAAATTGAAATTTTAGTACATACAAAAATTGTTTTAGAAAATACAAGCAGATTGAGGCCAAGATGCTAGGCTTACTATGAAATCCTCTCTGAAAACAGCATTTTTTTTTTTATGGCACCCGGAATCAAACTCAGGACCTTGCGCTTGCCAAACAGGTGCTTATGCCACTGGGTTATATCCCCAGCCCTGAAAACAGCATTTTAAAAGAGAGATGCAGTTTTTTAAACAGTAGCTATTCTATCTGCAAGTTAAGCTTTCACCCCTTCACAAAATAAATGTGACTTAGATTTGACCTTTTAAACTGCCTCAGAATTATCAGACAGGAAATTTCTTTTCATAATAAAGCAAATGTAGCTACGGTATGCAGAAAAAATGTCGTCTGATTTTTTTAAAATGCCCTGGATTTTGGAGAAATTCTTACCTGAGACTAAGGAACCCTCATTCTCCTATATTTCTAGAAGTAGAAAAAGTTCAGAAAGTCCTGAATGAACAGACTGGAAGTGTCTGTTCTAGGGGCACACTGTAAAATGAGAAAAGAGAATATGTAAATATTCTGTGGCAGCTTTCCATTGCTATAACCTGAGAGGATCAGTCTACAAAGAGAAAAATTTACTTTGGCTCACAACTTCGGAGGGTCCAGTCTACGATTGCTCGGCACTTGGGCCTCTGGCAAAACAGCCATGGTGGCGCGCACATGTAATGGAGGAAAGGCACTCATCTCACGGCCAGTGAACAAAGGAGAG
This sequence comes from Chinchilla lanigera, assembly GCF_000276665.1. Classification (NCBI taxonomy): domain Eukaryota; kingdom Metazoa; phylum Chordata; class Mammalia; order Rodentia; family Chinchillidae; genus Chinchilla; species Chinchilla lanigera. Next base: position 10,141,608 of record NW_004955423.1, on the reverse strand, counting down.
AAAGAAGAGATCAGGGTCCCACAGACCCCTTTGAGGGCAATGCTCACAGTTGCCCAAAGATTTCCCACTTGGCCCCACCACAACCCTGCACCACTGTGCTGGAAACCAAGCCTTTACCAGATTAACCTTTGGTAGACACTTAAGAGCCAATTCACAGCACAGTCTTTGCCCTTTAGATCCTACCGTTAAGACTAATCCTCCGCCTGTTCAAAGCTCACAGATAATACAGTTTGTCCCAGTGTGAACACAAATAGAGGTAATATTGTCTGTAAACCTCCTTTTGCTGACTTTCTTGATTTTTGCTAGACTCCCTATGAATGAATGACCACCAGGTCATAAACCTCCAGAACTTCCTTTGAATGGTATGGTGAGCAGCCTGAATCATAAGGGAAATCTTTGGTTGAGAATATGATGTCAAAGTCAAGCCCTCCGGTGTGTGACCTGAGTGGAGTCAGCAGCCTGGAGACAACGCACTGGAGCACTGGTATCAGGTCAGTGATCAGAGAGAGCACCTCAGGAGAACTGGGACTCGACCAGAACAGTAGCCAGTTCTGCCAGGATCTCTTTATATATCCAGTCACCTTCCCCCATGCAGTCAGTGTTTTCAGCTGCTAACTCTTGTCTCTGTATCACATCCTCCCTCACCCTTCAGCCATCTCCAACTGTTTCTCATTTCTACTTTGTAGATATATGCAGCGCATATCCTGTGCAGTGGAGGATATGGTGGGAAGAATCTCTGCATCTTTTAGTGTCACAATTTCAACCAAGAGTCTTTATGAGTGGTAGTACTCTAAAGATAGTTCAGCTTAAGCAAGTACTCTGTTCCTGGTCTGAAAACCAAGGCCAGTAGAGTAAATTACTATGACGGATCCCAATATTGGCGGTAGTGTGGCTTGTGGCTAGGAAAAGCAGGCAACCATGACACGATTGTGAGCAAGCAGCCACTTTGGTTTGAGCATATGAAAAGTTTCTACATATTTACACTTAAAGTCTTGTGTTTCAAAACAACCCCAATTCAATGTACTGGTTCAAACAAAAATTGCTTAGAATTTTCTCTAATTTTATTTAGCAATACTTGACAAATAAAATTGTCTATGTTTAAGTTGCATAAAGTGTTGCTTTGATGTACATCTATTTTATGAAATGATTGCTAAAATCATCAGTTAACTTATCCACTGTCTCACTCTTTTTCTTACTTTCATTGGTTTCTTTCTTTTGTTATGGTGAGAACATTTCAGAGCCACTCCCTTAGTAAATTTCAAGTATACAATGCAGTGTTAACTATTGTCACCATGCTGTAGATTAGTTCCCCAGAACTTACACTTTTATAAGCCAGTTTGTACCCTTTGACCAACACTCATTTCTGTGACCTCCCTTACCCTGATAACTACCACCTTATTTTGTTTCTGAGTTCAGTGTTTTAGATTCCACATATAAGTGAGATCACATAGTACTCATCCTTTTCTTGTCTTACTTTACTTATTCTTATGCTTTTAGGTTGATCCACACTGTTGCAAATGGCAGGGTTTTCTTTCTAAGTTAGAATAATGTTCCCTTGTGGGTGTGGGTGTGTGTGCAATTATACATATTTTCTTTATCTATTCCCCCATTGATGGACACTTACGTTGTTTCCAAGTGTTGCTGATGGGAATAATGCTGCAGTGAATGTGGGAGTGCCAGTGTCTTTTGGAGATAGTACTTTCATTTCTTCCAGAAATATATATTCTCAGAAACAGAGCTACTAGATCATTCAGTAGTTCTATTTTTAATATTTTGAGAACATCCATATGGTTTTCTAAGATGACAATACTAATTTGCATTCCTATCTACAATATGCAGTGTTCTTTTTATTACATATCTTCCTGGGTATTTATATTTTTAGCACAGCCGTCCTAAGATTGTAAGGTAAAATCTCACTGATTCCCACTACTCTGATTAGTGATGTGCAGCCTTTTTCCATATACTTGTTCCCTATTGTGGACAGTTTAGGTCCTTTGCCCATTTTTAAGTCAGAATATTTGGAGTTTTTTGCTCTTAAATTGTGTGAGTTCCAACAAATAGTTTAGTACTAATCCCTATATATATAAAATATATATATATTACATATATATTATATAGCAAATAATTTCTCTCATTTAAAATGACTTCATTTTGGTGATTATTTTCTTTCCTGTGCAGTTTTTTATTTTGATATAGTCTCACTTGCTTTCTTTTTGCTTTGGCTGGCCATGTGTTTGGCGTCACTGAGAAAGCTATTAACAATAGGGATTTTACTATGGGAACCAGTCTATGGCAGTGAGAAGAAAGTTACCACAGCAGCCAAATGCACACAATTCTGGGAGAGTAAGTGACTCCCAGTCTGAATTTGATATTCCTATGATTGCTACCCACCATCATTCCAGTTGCCCAGGAGCAGAAATTCACAGCCTCAGTAAGGGAGTACAGGGCCTGAGGCCAGTGACTAACAGTCATTCAAGTTCTTCCAAGTATTTCTAGTGACTGGCATGAAGGTCATAATTTTGGAAAGTAGTTCTTCTCATTATGGGACTATTCTCTCTTTAGAAAGTTCTAGTTGGGTGGTCAGGAAAGGGAGCTTTGAGGCTGGTTCTGTTCTGATTGAGTAGCTCAGACTGAGCACTTACACATCTCACACACTGCCTCTGATTCCGCCATTACTAACCACCAGTGTGGGGTTCTGTGAGCTTTGCCAAGTTCCTTAATTTCTCTGAGACTCAGTTTTCTTTCACTATAAAATAAGGGTAACAATAGTACTTATGTCACAGAGTTGTCACGATGATCAGATGAGAAGCACTAACTAGAACCTTCAGTTTAATGCTGAACTCAAAGTGCTCAAGAAAGAGCTATTAGTATTTAATTCATATTAGTTATACTAGATTAAACGGACAGAACCTGTCTTGAATTTCCACCTACTGAACCATATTCTGTTGTCTGAAACAACACAGACTCGGTCTGCTTCTCGCTCATGATAGTGCTTCAAAACTTGAGACCTGGTTTCTTCTGTTTATAATATCCATCCGAGACAAGCTACTATGGAAGTCAAAGAAGCAGCTTCAGTCTAGAGACTTGAAGTCTGGTCTCCAAGAAACCATTTATGAGTTATGGGCCCTTGGTTAAGTGCTTAGTTTCTGTGGAATTTAGATTTCTTATCTGGGTACCAACAATAACTGCATACATCTCACAAGGTTATTATAAGACATAAAATGTAATCAAGCATGGGTACATCCTTGTAATACCAGCTTCTGGGATGCTGAGGCAGGAGGATCACAAGTTCTATCCCAGCCTAGTCAACTTACTGACTCTGCCCCAAAGCTTAAAAAAAAAGTGCCAGGGGTTATGTCTCAATGCAAAGTCCTGTATTGGTTCCCAAGTACTGCCAAAAACAAATAAAATAAAATAAGATGATATAAGCAATGTTATAATATTGAAGTGGGTCCTTGCTACATATTTTTTCTCTTTTGCCAGGAGAAAAAGAGTTGTACTAAGACGCTTGGTTATGGTACACAGTGGTTGATAGATACATATAAACCTGATGAAGACAGGAACAGATAGCTTGGAATTCTTATTATCTGTAAATTGTATCCATCCTTTGTCTCTTCATTCATGGTCTTGCTCTCTGATGAGCACATTCTCATAGTGGCTGATTAGTTTGTTATGTTATTGTTCCAGATAACATTGTTGTGTGTTTACCAGTGTGTGATGGTAGCTATTATTAGGGGAACAGTGGGGAATAGGGAAACAGAATTCTTAGAGTAGAAACAATAATATAATAAACCAGTGGCTTACACTGTACTGTTTTATGACTTACTTATTGTTTTGTTCTATCATCTGATTCCATAGGTCCGGGCAAGACTGTCTCTGGGTGATTATGGACACCAGCATTTGCCCATCAGAGTTGTGGGTCAATGACACTCAGCTCTAGCTGTCCATAGAAGTCTTACCTGAAGTCTTAAAGTCCCGCATCCCAGGACTCACTGAAAGAGATGGTTTCAGTTGGTCTGGGGTGAATGTGGACATAGATATTTTTAATGACCAGTGAGTATTTTTCTGCACCAAATTAGGCTGAGAAGAATGTCAGGTGGGGAGGATGAAGTCCCCAAATACTTGGAGTCATTTGTACAATCAAACTCTTTTGAAAAAACGTTCTACTTCCCTAGGGCATGTAGCATATTTTCAACAATTTCTTCTGTTCATGGACAGGTCTGAGACACTGCTGAGTACTACAGAATAGCACTTCTGCTCTCTCTAGGTGGGGAAAATGATTTGGCAATATAATTTTCAGAGTACAATAAAGCAGAATGTATTATATATGTATAAATTAGTAGTAGTCATAATAATAATCAGGCTTTAGAAAGCACTTACTAAAAATGATTTGACTTTCAAAGAGGCCAAAATAGTTTAATTGAAGCGTATGTTACCATCCGGTATAGAGATCTGCTTCTGCAGCTTCTATTGATGACAATGCTCGTTGGAAGCTCTTACTCAGCAGGCGTGGTGATCAAATACTACATTTAAAGAATGACTTAAATAGTGGCCCATGGATCAGTTGGGTAACATTCTCTTTCCACAAGTTATTCACCTGCATTTAAATGTTCAATACCTAAAAACAAGCCATTCCAAAATTTTCTAAATCTGAATCAAGAGAGTTTACCCTTGTTTTTTTGCTTCTGAAATTTTCAAGAAAACAAAGCAGAATAATGATTATTTTAAGATAACTTGCTGTGTTACCTCCGCTAGTTAGGATGCTAGCAACAGTGATCAAGATGTCCTAAGTGCTGTGAGTAAGGAGCAGAAGGAACATCAGATTTTTTTTGTGCTAGCAGGGCAAGAAGTCAGCTAGCAAGGTCTCAACACCAACACACAGGAAGCAGAGGCAGCAGCCTGTCCAGAGAAAAATGATCACGGGGCTGGCCCTGCTGAATGAGCTGAATCTGGGCCTGAACAGACACTTGGGTTCTGAGGTGCCCTAGAAATTGGGTCATCTGCTCAGGGTCATTCTGACTGTGATCACATGCTCAAAGTCCTGGTCTGGGAGAACGGACTCTGGCTCAGACCATCTGTCTTAGTTACTTTTTTCTCGTTGCTGAGACAAAATACCCAACGCCAAAAATTAAGGGTGGAAGGGTTTATTTAGCTTACAGTTTGTGGAGGTTTCAGTCCATAATCAGCTGACTCCAAGGCAGGGTGGCACATGGCAGAGGGGCAACAGTTCATGTCAGCAGAAGACAGCAAAGGCAGCAAGAGCAAAAAGGGGGAAACAAGCCTCTTTCTCTCCCTTTTATTTTAAACAGACTACTGGGATTAGGGCGGTGCCCCTCCAATCAGTGGACTGATCCAGCAATCACTCGCCCTTAATCTCAGCACCCTTAATCCCAGCATTGTACTACAAATCAGTCACAAACTCCAGATTGAGCTACTTCTGAAAAAGCACCCCCCATGACTGAATGAGGCTTTGGGGGAACATAAGACACAAACCATAGCACCATCTTCAGTAAAAGGGTATGGACGGTGTTGTCTATCATGGAGATAAGTGTGGATGGTAGTGGAAAAGCTAAGCCAAAATAAGGCTGCTTCAGAAGCAGCTTTGCTCATCACCTCTCCCTTTCTCCTGGATCTCTGTTCCAGTTACCAATTGTTACTGACTTGCTGAACCAATCAAGAAAAGCTAGTCTGATTAGTTTGGCTCATGTTACTATTAGTCATTGGATGCAATGAATTACCTGCCAGGCTGCAGGTGGGCTCCCTGTTTTAATTCTGTGGCTGTGCCCACACAAAGGCTAGGCCAGCCCTGCTCTCTGAAGCAAGGAGCTACGAATGTGGGGAAGTCACATAGGAGAAGCTAGGTATAGGAGATACCACGTTGGACATGCCTTTAAACCACCAACACCTTTTTGCTAATCCTACAATAGGCATCCCTTGTTTAAGGACAAAGAATCAGTCTGAAATTTTATCATCTGGTGATTGTCTTACAAATATTGTACGGTGTACTTCCACACACCTCCATGACAGCATAGTCTACTATGCTTCTGGGCTATATGGTGCACATTTGCAAGAGAATTATATATATATATATATATAACTTATATATATATAACTTATTTACATATATATATATAGTGGGCTATATCTAGCTAGCTCTTTTTCTTGGGAGATATAGAATTTATATGTCACAGCCTATTGCATTAAAGCCATGATGAACAAAACAACATGAAATGAAATCAAACACAAGATTTAATGATACAATTGAGAGATACCATAAAGACAAGATCTATGAGGTTACTGCTCAAATAATACAGTATATGATTCTGCAGTACACTGTTTTTTATAAGGACACTCTAAAACAACAATAAAAATACAAATATAATATAATAAATATATAAACCTGGAACTGTCATTTACTGTCATTATCAAGTATTATGTACTGTACATAACTTATATGGGCTGTATTTATGTTTGACTGGCAGTGCAGGAGATTTGTTACATCAACAGCCACCACAAGTCCATGAGTAATGGCCTGCAGTGCAAAGACTGACATTACCAGGTAAGAGGGATTTTTCAGCTCCTTGTAATGCTACAAAGCCACCATCTGTGTATACATGATCTGTCCTTGGAAATTTGTACACGGTTGGTATGTGATGGTTTTAGCAAAAGTGCACTCTATTTTGGGTGTGTTTAAAGCTTCTCATTACACATGCCTACAGCTGTGTCCTTCATCTGATTGCCTGCTTTCTTATATACAGTTTTCACGTTTTCTTTCTTGACTATTTTTTTTCCCATATTTGTACTTCAAAACCTTAATAAAGCAGATATGGTAGGTCCAGTTTTTCATAATTGACCTTTTGGTAAAGGTCACACTTGGTGCTGCTAGTCAGCCAGTCGAATGTATCCCTTTGAGATAGGCGCTTTCCTGTGATCCAGTTAGTTGCATCCAAGGGGCGGCGGGTAGCCACACACCACCAATGTGCTCTTCAGAGTTGCATTTTCCTGGAACCATGTAGAAGGGGCACTCATAATGGAATGACGATAGTCGGCGTTACTTGAGCAATAAAATCTACCAGATCACAATTTAGAAAAAGCTTTAGTAAGAGGTATTAGTTTACAAAATCTCAGGAAAACAGGCTTGGATAATATACCATCAGGAACACAGTATGACAAATACTCAAAAACTGAGGATTGTTCTAGAAAACCCCCATTGCTTCCTAGCTTGCTGCCTGGGCCACTTGGTCCTAACTCCAGAAATCTTAACTCAGCTTCCATAAAGGACTACATGTCTCCATCTTTGGTTTATCTGATACTGGGCTTCACCTCTAGCACCTGCTGTCTCAGAAGAGTTCACTTCCACTTCTGAGTCTCACAAAAGGATATCTACAATGGATTGGATATTTGTGTCTCCCTCACATTCATGTGTTGGAACACTAACCCTAACATGACAGTAGTAAAAGGTGAGACCCTAGGGAGGTAATTAGAGTACAAGGGTGCAGCTCTCCGTCAAGAATGAGATTAGTGCCCTTTGAAGAAAGCACCATGGAACTAGCTAGTAATGTAAGGCCATAGCAAGAAGATGGCTCTATAAACAAGGAAGGTGACCCTAACCAAGACCAGATGACACTCTGACCTCAGACTTGTAACCTACAGATTGGTGAGAAGTCATGTTTGGTGTTAAATCCAGCCAACCCATTTTATTATAGCAGCCTGAATTGACTAAGAAAGCATTCATTCGCAAAATATCACATTGTTATTAGATCATATGTAAAATCTTAATTAGAAGAGATTTAGGGAAATATTAAGTTTGTTTTCTAGCCTCCATGATCTTAGAATCAAGCTAGGCAATGGTTCTGAAAGAGCCAAAATAGTGTGCCACAAGGGAATGTAGAGATTTCTGCATTCCCATGTCTTTGCTTCAGTCTCTAAAGAACACTGTGAGGAATGCCTCAATGGCTAAACAGTGTCATATAATATTTGGATATTATTCAGGGAAGCACATTCTTACTGATTCCTTCTAAAAAATATGGGCTTTTTCCATCAGCCAAGCCAAACTTCTAGTCCACTCTTTATTTATTCCTTTGCCGAGACCTTTCTTCCATTCTTGAGAAACTTTCCTGTTCCTCACCACAAATATATGTGCAGCGCCCATATTTCAAGAGCCAGTTTATTTCTCCCTGCCTGCGCCACCCTGTTTTCCCAAAAACTGCTGTCATCATGCACAGACACTCCTTCAGGCCAACCTTGTCACTCTTCCCCCTCAGTGGCTGAATTTGGATCTACCTGAATTCACTCCTTCTTTCGTATATACGGTACATTGTTCTTGCCACTGTACTTTCACAATGGAAGGTGAAAGGGCAGGGCTTTTGGAAGGTGGCTGGGTCATGGGGATGCTGTACTCCTTGGTGGCTTCATCCACTCATCAGTTTAGCAGTTGAATGTGCTGTTAGGAGGGGGTCACTAGGGCTATGACTGGGGCCTCACCGGCTCTTCCCTTCACTCTCTGCCCCCTGGCTGCCCTGAGGTGAGCAGGTTTCCTCCCCAGTATGTCCTTTCATACCGATGACTTCAAATCCAAGGAAGAGGAAGAGGAACCTTCCTTTCAGAGAGCACAGGAAACTAGAATATTTAACAGGAAATCAAATTATTCAGTCTAAATTAAAATTTTCCATGCATTTTTTCATTTTAGAGAGAATTTAAAAAAACAGTAGCAAAATACCAACAACATAGACAAAACAACTTGAGATAACTGACAGATGCACAGTTAGCCGACCAGCCTTTCGGAGAGTTCCTGACAATGTTCAGGAACTTGTCCCTGCATGACAAGGGACATGTATGGAGACCAGACCAGGACATGGGGAAGGCATAAGATATAGGATCTGTAAACCTGGCAGGATTTGGAAAATAGTTTCATTTCTGACAATACAACAGACTCATCCCTGACAATATAAGTGAGAAATATATGTTTTTTTCTTTTGTCAAACTCTTACCAGTATCTCTGCAAAAGAAAAACATACGTGGATAAGCAAAACAAGTAAATTCAGAGAGAGTACAATGAAGACATGGGCCATATCTATTAATATATTCCATCCACAGCACCCAGCAAACATATATTGTTGGGCGATTGGTGAATACTGATTAGATCGTGCACATAAAATGTGTTGTTTTCACTCAAAAAGTTGGAAAATGTTCTCCATAAAAGAGGGTGAGTGGTAGAAAGTCATCCAATATGATCCCGCTCATACATGCACTGCTAATGCATATGCAGCCTCACTGAACTCTTCCCGATGTCACTGCTACCTCGGGCCCCCCACCCCCACCCCGCTTCCTCTAAGCCAGATGCACCTGCTACCTCGGACACTCACTGCTGCTGCCATTTCTTGCTGTGTAATGCCATTGTCAACCTCCCTGCCTGGCACGTGTGCCTTTCTCCTTCACTAGAGGAAGGAATGTTTAATTATTTTTAATCAGTGGACATGGCATCTTGCTAGACATTGACACTTGGGGGATGCAACACCATCTGCCTTCCACCAGGTGCCAGCTGCTCTAGTAGATGTCGGTAGAACACCTTAGGACATGGCCTGCCCCTGCCAGGCGCCTAGGAGCGGCTGCTATTCCGTTCCGCTGTCTCAAACAGGACACTGCTATTTGGGCTTGTTCCCTGTTGTGGTTTGCTCTCACTCTACCACCCTTTCACAGAGGTACTCCACAGCCCGGCTCTCAGAACATTTCCCACAAAATCCAGGGGCCTGCCAGTAAAAATAGGGTGTCCAAATATAAATGTCACCCTAACCCAAATGGCCACACATCTCTCCAACACCATTAGTCAACCTAATGGATCTGCTGACTCCAGTCCCACAGAGACTGGCCACTGGCTTCGCAGTGGACTGACCCATGGAGAGCAAGGGTCAGCCAACTACGGAGTGCTTCAAACAGTGGGAAGGGAGACGCGAGAGAAATGCCTCTCCGATAAATCACTGAGCTGTCCAGGGTGAGCAGTGCCCCAGTAAGTGAAGGACTGCAAGTTCCTGTCACAGACCTGTCCCGTCCACCGCCGACCCTTAAGGCAGTTCCTGCAGCTCTCACAGCTGTGCCATCACTTTCACTCCTGCAAAGCATGTTTCATTTGCCGCGATCGCTTTGGCTGTCAGCGCGGCCCCTGTCGGGAGCGCTTGCCACCTCCTCCCCGGGAGCCGGCTAGCTGCCCAGCCTAATTCCTACACTGGGAAGCGAGTCCCAAGGTTCCATTCACCCCCACCCCTGCCCCTCAACTTTGTGAACAGCCAAAGTAAGCAGCTCCAACCTAGGCTTTATTTTCATGCAAAGTGAAAGAGATGGCGGCCCCGCACTGGCTGAAGAGTAGATAAAAGCCCCAGCTGCGCCTTCTCTGGGAGTCAGTTTCACCTCCAGCAGCAAAGCAAACCATTTTTGTGCCTGAGGGAAATTAGGAAGCCTCACACTTTCATCCGGAGAGGGACAAAGGGGAGGTCAGGTGCTGCGTCTGCCAGTAATGGGGACGTGTGAAATGTGATTAACCCAGGAAGGAGCCAGACAGCGTCCTGCTGGGGCTTCTCCTGTCCCTCTGCGTTTCCCAGGGTCAAGAGCAGGAGAAAGGGAAAACAAAAGCATTAAATAAATATTTTTCCATTTAACCCATGTGCTAATACAGACTTTCACAACCTCAGTAGCACTGACTGAATCGATAATGCAAGCATTAGCCTAAATAATGAAGGAAGTAGCGAACATGCGTTGAATTCTCTGCATCTGTGAAAAGCAGGGGGTGGGGTGGGGGTAGGAAGAGGTTCCGGAGGAGAATGTAGTCACGTCCTACCCAGTTCCAGCCACAGCACAACTAAACCTACCGGGGCCCATCAGATAAGCTCACTTAATGTTATTTCTCAGGCTAAATACAAACCACCGGTGCCTGTAGAATTAAAGTCATCAATACCCGAGTTCTGCATTTACAGGAAGACACAAATAAAATCCCTACTGATATGCCCATCAGAGTAGGAAGTTCTCTGTCCCTTTTCAGACAGACTCTCTGTAAGAGCTCTGTATGGTAAATGAAGCTTCAAGTACATTTGTCTCTTTGTCTAAATAAATAATGTCAATTTCATTTTCAAATAGCATGCTTGAGCTGTATTCATTATTGTGTTAGGGTATTGTTTCCACCAAACCGGCCCTCCCCTGCCCCTCTGCTTGGACAACTTGTCTCTGGTTAGAGATGTGTGCTGAAAACAGATACTGTTTGACATGGACTGGAGATGTATTAAATAATCAGGAGAGAAATTCCACTAAAAAATAGAGCCAATTATCAAAAGATTAACACTTTTCTTTGTTCTGTGAAAGGAAAAAAAAGGCAAGGAGGGGAAGTAATTTTCAAGACAGGCAATGATGCTTTAAAAGGATTCTTCATAGGTGAATTATTTAATCCTTTGTGACTAAGGAAATCTTTGTGTGTGCTACAGAGAGGGGGGGCAAAAGGAGAAAATGTACGATATTGAAAAGTAGAAATACAATACGCGGCACACCGAGAACATATAAGTTAGAAGGCCTGTTGGTGGCTGATACCTGCATCCAATCTTGATTACTCTCCTATAGGAAGAATCTGCAGATATTTTCTCAAATATCCCTAAAGGATTAACATAATCAGCTATCGAGTGCCACTACAGCTACTTCACAAAAATGTAGTTAAGGCGGCACTTATCTGGCAGTGGAAAATTCAGCTCTGAGAGAAGGTACTTCATATACTAAGGCTTTAAATAGTTTTTTAGGGGTCTCTTCACTAAGCGAGAGCTGCTCGGGAAGTTGGGAGGGGGCTGGCATCCACAGGGCCACTCAGCTCAGCTTAGGCAGTGCAAGTGGCACCTGGCGCAGGAGGGTTTCCTTGTGCTGAGCAGGGCTGACGTTAGGGCACAGCCTTGCTCACCTCTGAATTGGTTCCCACTTGATTCCCTGAGGGAGGGAGTGCTTGAGATATGCAGGAGGAGACTTCCTCAGAAGCCAGCTCAAATGGGATTACTTTAGTTAGAGGGCAGCTAAGAGTCGCTAATATTGACCTTCCAAATGGAGAAGTGTTCATGTCCCCAGGGAAACGTCCCCCAGAAGAGCTAAGCCTAAGCCGATTGCTACTGTTCAATACACTCTTTTTCTGTACGATTCAAGTCCATCCACACATAGAGACTCTTAGGGGCCCTGGCAATAGCCTGAGCTCTCTCAAGCAGGTGAATCAATTGTTAGCAGAGGAGGGCTAGTCTACACAAGCACACAAGAAGGGCCATTAGACTCTCAGCCCCACAGAGGGCGTAGGGACAAGGAAGTCAGAGGGTTCAGTTGAGCTGGGTCAGTTTGAAGTGGAGCGAAGTATGCCCTGAGGACCAGAGATTTATACTTGTACTGGCTTTTAAAGTTTGACTACTTTCCCTCTACTCATTTTATGAGCAATATATATTCTGAGTGATCATCACACATATTCTGTAATTTTTCACTTAGAAAAATAGCTTTTGCATTTCATACAGCTTCTAATTCCAAAATTAGTTCAACACCTAGAAGTGAATGTAGAAATATATACTCATTTTGGAGACATACTTAGGGCTGGTATTGATTTATGCTATATCATGATTTTAGTCTTATGGGATAATCACCTCGTCAGGGCTATATTTATTGTTGTGGCTACTAAATCACATTAATTCCTTGGCGATTACACCAAGGTAAAACATTCACAAACCGCAATAGTGACAGAATTCAGTTTTCCTCCCTAAATAAAACCAACACAAAGATAGCCATGTCCTCGTTTTTCAATGGCGTTCCAACTTTTATTTTCTTTCGCATATCTTGCTGTGCATTAGGGTTGCAGCTTGTGCTTTGCCATAGAGCTGAACTCCAGTGGGAAACCCCCTTAAGGGAGAAGTAGAAGCACTGTGGACACAAGTGCTAATAGCAACATGATAGAGAAGCAAATTGCCCATCAAATGGGATAGTCTAGTGTCATAGGAGCTTTTCAGGAAGAAAAAGGAGGAAGCAGGAATGATCTGCTGCTGGCTGCCCTTGATTGGGTGGCTTTCTGTGGATTTGTGTAGCACTGTAGATTCTCCCCTGGACCCAGAGAGTCTGTACTAACATCATCTAGATCCAGCTTGCTTTGAAACTCCCATGGCATTTAGTAACATAAAAGGGTCAAAAACAAGGGCTGGGCATTGGGGGGGGGTCTTTCAATGGGTTATGAGTGGATATGATTCTTTCAAGAATGTGCATGTAGCCCACTCCAGATTAGCCCTAAATACAAAAGTTGATGTCACGGCTTGGTGGATCCAGAACAGACAAGCGAGGGGGTGGCCCTATGGGCTCTGCGCACGTGGGTACCTGGAGAAGGCCCCCTTTGAGGGAGCAGTGCTTCCCTGCTTCTGCAACTATCAGACCCTTTCTATTCAGAAAGACTCACATTCCGCGGTACCTTAGTTTCCAGCCTCCAACAAAAAATATGCGGGTAAACCTTGTGATTCTCTTGGATCTTCTGAAAAGATTCCATTTGCTTTGTATTTTTAATAAAGGGTCAGATAGGATTTCATCCAAACTGGCTCACTCTCCTTTCTGCCTTGCATATTGATTTCAGTCATTAATTTGGGGCAGGCTTTTAAGCTTGATTGAAGCGCTGTCCGTGACCAAAAGACTTCTTTATATGCCTGTCATGTCCTTCAGTTTTATGAATGCCAAATACCTTTCATCTGCAGCCCATACCTTAGGAGAAGTCCCCAGGCCAATGAAGAAAGAGAAAGTAATGAAGAACAGGAGTGATGTACAAAGTTGCTCTGGACTCTGTTATTGGCTCATCTTGGATCAATGAACTGGATCACATTAAATGATGCACTCATGTTTGACTCAACTAGAAATGATAATAAGTAAGTTTTAAAATGTAGATACCACTCCCATAACAGTATATTGAAACAGTTGCAGAAATAAAAAGAGAATTTTTTTCAGTGACCATCAGGAACTTTGTAAAAGAGAAAATGAATAGGTGGTACCTCGTGCGGCCAGCTCCAATGTAATTGGTTCTATTTAGTACTCTTTTACTTCTCTTTTTAAAAAGAACAATGGGAACCTTGAACTGTAGGAGGTTTACTTTGCATTCTGTTTTCTGAAATATGGAAGGAAGTAGTAGAACTATTCTTACTTGAAGAGCTTTGTTCTTTCCTAAGTGCACCTGCCTTGCTAGTAAACTTCTTTTCTTTCTATGTCTCGCAATATGTGTCTCCTCACTGCCTTGGAATCTGCTGTACCTGGACACTTCCTGCTGGTCACTTTCCCATGTCCACTGCCCACATCCTCAGGATTTCCATACACATTTCTACAGAGCGAACCAAATCCAAGGGCAGTTCTTTCCTCTTTGGTTTTATAGTAGATGTGTTACTGAGCTGTTGAAACAGAAAAGCCCTAAAACAGACTTCTCCACTAGCCAGCCTTACAGAGTTAGCGTAGCTTATATTATCCTCACCTAGAGAAGCATATTAGAGAACAGCTTAGAGTCAATTTCTCCATGTGCTTCCTCATCTGCTCCAAAACCCCTTTCATGCTGCTGACTTCGAGACAGTGGAAGATGCCCTTGATCCATTTCCTCTCCTTCCTTGTCTCCCCACTCTCTCTCTCTGTCTGAAACTTAGCACTGTCCTCTTGGCTTCACCTGAGTATTTCCTGGTCTCTTGGGGGTGATAACGGTGTTTCCTCTACTCATTATTTTTCTTCTCTGTGTCCACAGCAGATCATAATGCATGGCTTTGGCACACTATCTCTCTTAGTTTTTCTCTCACCTAGTTTTACATTTTCCCCACCTGTTTTTCTTAGCGCTTAAACTCAGGAATTGCATGAAACTTTCACTCAAGCTGTTCAAGTGTGGATTCCTTCAATCTGCCAAAAGGCCCGCTCAAGGTGGGTTTTCCCCAAGTCCCCAAATACTCCTGCTAACAAAACTGCTGAACGGGAGCTAATTTATCACTCTGTTATCACTATATCAGGGCCTAAGAGAGCCGTACCCAGAATGAATTATGGATCCTTCCAATGTCCCATGCATCCTGTATGTCAAGGTAAGCAAGTGCTGCTTTGTGTTAACTGTCAGCCTTCGAAACAGCTGACATTTGTTATTTTAATTAATAGTTTACTCTGCTGAAATAAGCGTCTGTGAGAAGCTATGACTTTTTATTGAATCTTCACTGCAGCATTGTTTTCCCCAGATTGGAAGACAAAAGCTGATTTTCAAAACTGCTTTCTCCTGCAAGGTCACAGCAGCTTGTGCGCACATGTCAGGGGAACATCTGCTTCTGTGCCTCCGATATAAGGAAAATTTGCTTTATTTTGAAATTTAAATTTACTTTTACTCAAGAAAAATGATGAGTCAGTCATTAAAGGACTATTAAGTGATGCTGATCAGGAGCGACTTTTTAACCAGTCATTTTGTCTCCCGACCAGCACTGAAATTTCCCCGAACTCAGCAATCTGCTTCAATGTCGCAGGGAACTGTGATCACTGGCACATCTGGATCTGGACCAACTTGTCTTTTCATTAATGCAAATCATTATTATGTAATTACTCAGGCTGCAATGTAGAGATCATTGATTTCTTTTGCCCAGTAGCAGTATTTTTAAGTCACTGATGACAAAAGGGAACCTTCAGGACAATCTAAACTATACAAATTAGCTCCAGTTCAAGAAAGGCAAACTTACTTAAAACGTTCCCCTGCTAAATTTAGTTCTGAGACGTTTTCTCTGCTTGGAATAAATTAACCAAGGGAAGTTGGTTCCTTCATGTTGTTTTAATTACTTTTGGTAATGCTTTTGATTCATCACATTTCTGGGACAATAACACTTTCACACTCTTTCCCCAAGTGGACTTGTGTCCTGCCCCTACACATGTTCCCACATCATGTTCCAACCCTTAGAAGAACCTGTCACTTTCCTAACAATACCAGTAAGTCCTCTGGAGAAAGACACTCTAATATGAACAGTCTATTTTTTGATGATTTAGAATCTTGTTTCTTTAAAGCCAGAGATGTCTCCATACATTGCCTTTAACAATAGCAAATTACTGTCTCTAGATTGTGACATCCTCATCTCTTGGAGACCTAGTGGCTGTTTCTTACTTTTTGTGGTAGGTAGATTGATTGCCTCCAGTTCTTTACGTCTTCTTTAGCCCCATTATGGGAGAGGATTTTTTCCCCAAAATCTGACTTTAAACTCAGTGCTAGGATTTGTTTTTGACAAAGGACAGAAAAATGAAAGTGACAAAGACCCAGTTAAAAACCAGGGTATTAAGTACCCTGCTGTGCCTTCTGGTCACTATCTTGTACCTCTACCACGGGTTTGACATTCACACCACTACAGGGCCTGGATGTAAACAGGGTGAAAGATGCTGGAGCAGAGTTATCCCAACTGGGCACAGCCTAGGTTAGCCAAAGCCCGGCCAACTCATAGTAATGGGAATAGGGATGGGAACTATAACACAAGATTTGGGGCACCCCATTGAGATTTGGGGTAGCTTTTTGACAGCAACCTCAGAATGTTACACGTGTTTTTTTTTTTTTACAGCTTTATTGAGGTACTGCAAAACTACATATATTTAAAGTATACAGCTGATAAATTTTGACAAATGAATACACCCATGAAATCATCTCCACAATCAGGAATACGTCCATCATTGCTAAGCATTTCTTCCTAACCTTTTGCTATGGTTTGAATATGCTTTGTGGCCCAGGGTTATGTGTTGGAAACTTGGTGTCCATAATGGCAGTATTGGGAGTTGGCAGAACCTTTAAAAGGTGAGACAGTGTACGTAATGGAGACCACCGGGGGGATGGACCTTAGAAGGTACTAATGTTAAAGTGAGCTATTTCCCATGAGAATGGTGGTTACAGGACAGCAGGCATGACCCCTGAACTTTTCTGGCTTCCCACATGACCATGTGATCACTGTCACACAGGTTCCTGCCATGACACACTCATCCTTGAGGCCCTCACAAATGCTGAGTAGAAGCTGGCACCATACTCTTGAACCTGCTGAAGTGTGGCCTGAAGAAATATCTTTTCTTCACATATTACATGGTGCTAGCTATTTTGTCCTAACAATAGAGACTGGATTAGTATACTTTTTGTGATTTCCTGCCTTTCTTCCTTTCCATGACCCCAATCAATTCCCAGGAGATGTGTACTTTAGAATATATTTTGTATTGGTTTATCTGTTTCAGCCTACCTCACCTAATTTTCATATGAACTAGTCCTTATCATCCCTAGTTCATATGTAAGTAACTACTAAATTCAGAGTTAGTAGGCACTATCTTAAAAATCCACGGAGACCACTGTCCAGGAAATCTACGGTAGAAAGAAAAACAGTTGACCTGAGACCATGGATTTTGTAATTACCCAAGTCTATTTTGAATTCTAGCTCAGATAGCTAATTGCTCTGTGATTTTGAACAATAAGTCTGAGCAACTTCAGTTTGCTCAAGTTGAAAAGAATAGGAAATAAACTTATCCTTATGGGATATTATGAGGATTAAGGAGATAATGTGTGAAAAGTTTTTAGCATAGAAACTGGCACATAGCACAGTCTCAATAAATAACAGCTGCTATTATTAGCTTCATATGATCAGAATAGCTGCTAGCTGGCTCTAGTAGAGAAGAGTTAAGCCTTTGACAGTCTAGCACACAGTAGTCATTCAGTAAAAGTTGTTTAAATGAATAAATGAAAAAGTTCATGTTAACATTTTCTTTGTCTGAAAGAGGAGCATTCATTTTTTAAAATGAAAGCTAATATTGTGTGTCTCGCTTTTACCTAAATTTATTCTACAGTTTTACACCTAATATTTCACACATTCCCTTAGACATCTTGAATGCTGCATACAGAAGCAGCAGTGATTAACTTGGGAAAAGAGGTCTCAGGTAGTAACCTGGTAGGTTGTTTATTTCCCACAGGATTCTGAGGCCTAGCATCTTTCAGAGACTATTCCAAGCTAATACTTACCTCAGTTCTTCACTGCTCTTCAGTTTCATTTTCTTTGCATAAATAAATAAGAAAAATAAAAGGCCATCTTTCTATTTCAAATCCCACTCTTCTCCAGGAAACAAGTTGGGGCAACACAGGCTTTGATACATATCCCTCCCTTACTCTGCTCCTTTACACCACATTTAACCCCAAAGGACCCTCCAGCCCTCCCCCGGGTGGTGTCCCCAGACTCCCGTGGAGGTCTTCCTGAGTGTCCTGACATTCCCCACCACCAGGGCCCATTAGGAGATGGCTATTTCCTACCCATGACCTGCAGCCATGTGAGGTGCTAGGCTCAGACCCCAATGCCTTGCTTTGATCTTCCTGCCTTTGACCTTTGAACTCTTCCTCAACAGCAACCTTTTGGCTCCACAAACCACAGCCAGGGCACAAGTGCTTCCGTTTCTGTCTCCTGTCTCAGACCCAGGCCTTGCCAAGCAGGGGGCACCTCTCAGGACAAAGGGGTGGGGTAGGCACTGGCACCATCACACATATCACACCTTTCACCATGCATACACTGACCCACTTGGAGGCCTGCAAGGCTGGGCTGTCACTCACTCCCCAAGGCCAACTTCCTCCGGGAGGTCCCTTCCATTGCCAGCTGCTTCTTTGATCACTTACTAAGCTCTTTGTCCCTTGTTTCTATGACTCTCATTTTGTGACACTGGGGCTGGGACTCTGAAAACTATATCTCTCCTCTGTCAGCTGACATGCTTCCAGATTCCACCCATAGGAATTTCTAGAGAGAGATTGTTTGGGGCTGGACTCTTTCCTTCCAAAATTCGTGCTAAGCTCTAAACTTCAGTACATCAGAATGTGATTAGTTTTGGGGATGGTGCCTTTAAAGAAGCAGTTAAAGGGCTAGGGATGTGGGTCAGCGGCATAGCACCTGCCTCTCAAGCATGAAGACCTGAATTCTATTCCCAGTACCAGAAAAAAGAATCAATTAATTTAAATTGAGTGAGTTACAATGAGCCCTAATCCAATCTAACTAGTGTTCTATTGAGAAGAAATTTGGATACTCAGAAAGGCACTGGGGGCACACTCAAGGACACACTTAGATGCACACAGGAAAGTCCCCTGTCCCAGGAGAAACTAAGTTTCCCTCCAACTTGATCTTGGAATGTAGTTATGGAAGCTTGAGAAGACTCACACAGAGCATAAAAGCAGAAGAGGACTTCCTGTTTGTGTCTGAAGCAACCCAACAGAGGATTTCACCCAATAGGAGTAGTTATTTCAGTCCACATCTTTTACCAGCATTCCCAAGACCAGACTCATGATGCCCTCAGAGGGACTGGCAGCACCACGTCCTTGCCTGGATCAAGTCCCAGCCCACTCTTTTTCTGAGCTTCTAGCTTCTGACAACTCCAATGTCCTCCTTTTCCCTTGCAGCCCCTTTGTCTTCATACCCTTCAATACTCCCATGTCTGTTCCCTCTCTCCTTCCCTTCCCATCCCTACTCACTCCATACCTCACTACCTGTTAACTGAGTCGGCACTGCTCTGACAGTATTGTCAAATGTTAGCGCTGCTGAGGCAATACAACAAAGGCCCTGAATGAAGGTATTGTATTTGCTATGAGGAGGTCTGCATCAGTTTTCAATTGCTGTTGTAACAAATAGCACAAATGTAGGGGTTTAAAATAGTTTGATTTTATTATCTTACAATTTCTTATACTGGAAGTCTGATACAGCTTGCTGGGCTAAAGTCATGGTGTTGGCAGGGTCACATTCTTCCCGGAGGCTCTAAGGGGCATATATTTCCTTACCCTTTCCAGCTTCTAGGGGTCCCTCCCTGCTCCATCCACAAAGGCAGCACAGTCGGACCTCACTTACGTGCTGCCATTTCCTGGCTCTCCACAGTTTGAAAAGGTTCTCTGTAAGGATTTGTGTGATTAGACTGAGCCCACTTTATAATCCAGGATAATCTCATCTCAAGATCCTTAACCTTAATCATACTGTAAATCCCTTTTGCCATTTAAGGTAGTATAATCCAAGTTCCTAGGATTGGGGAGTGTACCTCGTTGCGAGACATTATTGTGTCTAACTAGCATCTTTCTAGCCTCTCTGTTTTCTTTCTTATTTAACAGAACTTCCCACCCCTACTCACAACCCAGCATTCTGCTCGAACACTGAGAAGCCTGCTCGTGTGCTGTGAAGTTCTCCTGGTGCCAACACTAAGAGACTGTGCGGACTTTACCCCAGGCAGTGTTCCTCCTGCAGCTTGCTGTTCTTATTTGTTAAACAGAAATATTTATACTCAAGATACATTCTAGCTTTCAAATACTAGGGTTCCTGGGAAATGAGGTGTGGAAGACACCCTAATCACCCCAAAGGAGGTGAGTTAGGGAGCAAAACAGGTTGGTTAATTCCTGGGGCACTGACACATGTACATGAATATCAGCAATATACTGTACTGGTCCCTATCACCCCAGGCAGAGAGCAATGGCTTTCTTCTCAAGATTTTTCCTCTGCTGCCTTGCAAAGGGCCAGAAACACCACTCAGCTTGTTGCTGCAGTGTGGGCAAAGAGGTCTCTTTTCTTGTAAGGCTGTTTGCAGTTTCCAACTGCTATAGAAAGACTTCTAAGACCCAACTCTCAGGGTTCACGAATTAAATCGAACACCTTTCTCCGAGGCCATTCTTACAAGGAAAAGACTCAAGGATAGAGTGCAATATAGGATTCTGCTAGTTAGTCAAATCACCACCCACTCTCTGTGTGTGTGTGTGTGTGTGTGTGTGAGTGTGTGTGTGTGTGTGTGTGTGTGTGTGTGTGTTGGAAAGAGCAACAAAAACGAAACTAATTCCAGGTAGGATTTCTGCACTTGTTCCAAAATTCAAATCCATTCTTTTGTTACTTCATGACCAGGTGATTTCTCTAAATTGTGGTCTGTGCATATTTTATCTCTGAATACTTTCAGCAGCTGTGTAGCCTTGACATTTGGTGAGGGCAATTCAGAAGGATGACAGTCAGTGTGACTCCACAGAGTTGGATTTCCTGAGGGTCCTCCTGAGCACTTACATCTGCCTCAAGCTACCTCACCATCGGGTTTTGTGCAGTTTATGCTCCTCTATCCCTTGAGTGTGTGTGGATGTGGCAGCCGTAAGTACTGGAAGAAGAAAAAAACATGCTCTCTTCTCTGATCTATGATGGGTTTCACACATATTTTTTATTTTTTAGGGATTTGTATTTTTTAGCATCAGGCTTCATTTCACAAGGCACTGGGGTTGACGCTTGTGATGATTTATTTGTGTGGAAAAGGGAGGTTATTGGTTTTTGCTCATTTATATGTAGGGTCCAACACAGGGAAATATTTTTAGAAACATTTTTATATCTCTTCATATTTTCTCCAGTTGCAGTGTATTTGCTTGCTTTGGTGGTATGTTGCCTACGTCCTTTCAGTGTGCTAAGTTAGGAAAGAAATATTTAAACAATAGGAAACTTCATGGTACTCATGAAGACATGAGTATCTTGTAGTATCATCTGATTAATAATAGAGGGATCCTGAGCTTCTTTCAGAGGTGGTGTGGTTTTCATGGGTGGGGAGGCTGAAACATGACCCAGAAAGGCTCTGCATGTCTCTACTACTCCACTATAAACATTTGTGGATGGACTGTATTGTTGACAGATCTGATTTTCCTTCTGTCACAGTCAGCTCTATTATCCCGCCTCAGGCTTGAACCTGCAGCAGCTGAATCTTGTATTTGCTCTGCCTGAGGCCTTAACCTGCTGCTCTTCCCTTCATCCTTTATTTGTTCCTTCCTTGTGCCACCTGTCTGTCTCATCTGCCACCGTCAGAAGGCAACCCTCCATCTCCTTACTCTACCCCTAGAATTAAGAAAAAAATCCCAGGTGGCTTTCTCTCACCTCATGTGTGCTTGAATCTGCCCCTGCAGCTGTCAAGACAAGTTTTCTCGAGGCAAATGAATTCCAAAGTCAATTTCCATTTGTTCTAAGAGAACAGACCCCACTGCAAGACATCAGAAAGACACACGCATACTCTATGCACACTTAAAAGAAAAATTAACAGATAGACACAGCAATGTGTCCAAAGCCAATGACACAGAAAGTCAAAGGCCCTAGTTGAATCTCTTTTTAAGTAGAGACTCAAAGGACAGCTCTTACTGAGCCAACATGCACCATCCTGCCAAATTTCTAAAGCCCTCCCACCCCAATGCACACGCATGTCTCTTATTCCCAAAGTATGCAGAACAATCTGGTAGCCCCTTACCACACAAGGCTACGAGGTACTTGAAATGCAGCAATCCAAGTTGAAAGATGCTGTGATTGTAAAATACATACCAGATTTTGAATGTATAGGAAGGAAAATGGTGAATGTGAAATACTTCATGGATTTTTATGTGGATTATGTGGAAAATGAAAACAATTTTGCTATGTTGGGTCAAGAGGGATATGTTATCTAAAATTAATTTCACCTGTTTATTTTTATGTTTTTCAATATTGCTAATAGAAAATTTAAAATTATACCACTTGGATTATATTTTTATTAGATGTCAATGTTCTAGAACTTGGTAAAGAAGTCACACTTGGGATTGTTGTTTTTCTAGTTCCCTGGAAAGGAATTTTAAAACATTTCACAAACTTTTGTTATTCTTTGAGGTTTTTTTCAAGATATTTCACATGACATTGGATCACCAGAAGCAAAGTTTTTATAAAATTTAGATATATAGATTTTAATGGACTTATTTAACCTCTTTTTAAAGGGCTGCTTTCTATTTTTATGTACTGGGCTTTCCTTAATAAAAGCTTCTTTCCTTTATATGCTGTTTTTTTGTCTAATAAATTCAATGTGTTTTGAGATTAGCTTAAAATTTATGAGGTATCCAGAGTTTGTACAAGAATTTATAAAATAATTTATTTCCTACCTTCCAGGAGAACATATTCTTAATGAACACAAACTGGCCCCGCCAAGCTTCTTCTGTTTATAAAAATTTTAATAGGCCAAGTTGTAAGTGTTAGAAAGAAGAAAGGTTTGTAGTATAGATTATATTTTCATCATTTTTTGTATGTCTTTTGGAGCAATTTTTCTAATAAAGCTTAACCAAAAGCAACTGTATAACTTCATGGCTGATGATAAAATGTTGTTGTTGTTGCTGTTGTTGTTTTATAAATCACAGACTCGTGAGGTCTCAAAAGATATTTTTCAGAATTTGAAAAACACCCAGTGAGCATTTATAGAGCACTTACTATAGGCCAGATATTACTAAATGCCTTGCATGTGAGAACCCAAATAATACTCACAGGAGTCCTTAGTAAGCAGAAAAAAATATTTATGTTCACCATACACACAGAGAAACTGAAGTTTAAGGTCACACAGCTAAGGAGCTCAGGCACAAATAATCAATACAAGTATTCTGGATGTACGGCTAGACTTTTAACCTCTGCATCAAACTATTTTATTGCTTTGATATAAACAACTCATGATGGCGACTTCATCCCACTTTTGTCTGGAATGCATTGAAGACCACTCAACGTTGGAGGAACTACCTGTCTAAATTCTACTTTCACTTTCATTTTATCCCACTACATCTGTTCGGAAATGAACACATCACAGATTATTCACTTTGGTCTCACTGTTTTCCTTTGCCTGTGTATTATCTGTCCTCAAATAAATAAAATACAAGAGACAAGTGCTAAGCAAATGTAGCCTAGATAATCTACAAAGTATCTAAAATTTTGTGAATTTATTTTTTTACTGAAGGAACACAAGCCAAATCTCACCCTTGTTCATGCATTTCTATAGAAAACCTATTTGCATATGTGAAGAAGGAATTTGGTTTTTAATGATCTTAATGGAAGCTAGAAATATATCATTTTCTTGATAAGTTGTCATTTTACACGTTCGTCTTCCTGGCACTAGAATACAACCATGTAAATCTATGAACTGCCGCCTGTCATTAAAGAAACTGATGTGACATTCCCAGCTTTTGCAGTCTATTCCCATACCAGATTTTTGTACTACATCCTGACTTGACTTCATTTTTTTTCCTCTGGATTTTTGTTCTTAAAAGCTCATTTCCAATGTCAGTCTGTAATAATTCACATAACTCTCAACACAAAAAGTACATTATTTAGTGATTACACTCCCTCATTGATCTAGGGATTCTTTCCAAACAAGCCTCTGAACTATCTTGCAAGATCTTTAGCAATATTCTTGGAACCTTCTGACATTATGCTTAATTAAGGTTTACGTGTTAATATTGAACAATAAAATGAGGCTGGCATAATAACACAGAAAATAGTAGAACCAAAGTAATTAGCAGCAATGATACTTGTTCATTGAATTGTATCATTGCACATATGTGTCCTTGCCAATTTATAATTTTTTCAAGTTATTAATTATAGCTTCTGAAGCAGTATATTTAAAATACCTCAGGAACCATCTCCTAAACATCCCTAGATTTAATGAAAAGCTAGTGATTATTGCCTTAAATAGCAGCAGAGATGCCTCCCAACCTTAGAGAAATCACTTAATCCCTAAGTTCTTTTCTCTGTGAACAAGCAGCTATTATTTCTCAGATTTTTCCGGAAGTTCATTACCAATGATACAACTTTACTTTGTTTGCATACTGCTTGCAACTCAGGTGGGATTCTTCCTTGTGTCTAGATTGCTTTCCTTATTTGGAGAAGAAAACAATACCAACCTCTTTTATGACTGAAAACTATTAGGATAAAACCTAACAGATATATTAAAAATAGGAAAGTTGTTTTAAAATGTGCTACCAAGCGAGGAAAAAAACCCAAGGTGTGTGAGAGATATAAAAATTACTTTACACATGTCCTTCAAAAAAGTTTAATACATAGTCAGGTCACATTACTGCACATCAAATTCTCTAGGTCTCTGGCTGCCAGTAGCAATTATCTGTAAAAGAACATGTTTTCCCTGGTGACTCGCTATCAGGAATTTTTGAGTATACCTAAGCATAGCCTTGAGCAAAACTCCTACGGGGTATATTTGGAATACGGGATTTCATTTGGATGCAATATCAAGATTTCAGTGCAATATGTCTATCTATATATTTTTACATCTGTTTTAACATATTGATGTGTTTATCTGTTAGCTTTAATTACATGATATACTTACATATAAATGGAAATAGTACTTCTGAGTTCCCACCCACCTTCTGTCACAAGGTATACAAATATATTTCCCTCGATGCCTGGATGACTTTATATTATAATGATATCTCCTGAATTTTCATGATTACTTTACTAGAAAAAGGTGTTGAATATTTTCAGATTGCTAAGGTGCCATGTCTTGTTGTACCCGACCAGGTCACATTTCATTAGTTTCCAATGACCAGTGGGGTCTCAACTAGTATAATCTTTTGAGACCATCTCAGTGGTGTACCTCATAATGATGATGTCACCTTTTAAAGGCAGTTAAAATACAAGCACAAATATTTCAAAATATAGTTGTGCTGCTTTGCAGAACCACTGAGAAAGGAAAGAATAAATATTTTTAGTTGATAATTGTTAAGGATTCATAAAGTACATCATAAAGTATTCAAAAGTCCAAATGTAATGCTGCTGTTATAGGAAATTTTGGCATCGATTATATGTGCTCTGATTTGGATAACGATGTTCTGACAATGGGATGGTAGTTCCCAGAGGTGTATTTTTCTAATATATACAGGTCAAATGTTGTAGTGCCTATTGGGCTATGATTTAAAAAGATGCAAAAAAGTGTCACTGGCTCTGAAAGGTGGCAGGTAAAACAAACAAAACATAAAGAATGTAGTCCAAAAACTAACTTCAATGATCATCATGCTTCTTTAAAACTTCTGTGTTGTATGTGGCAGCTCCTTCTTTATATTTGAGGAACAGAGCTAAGAAAAATGGAATGATTTACTTCGATGTCTGATTTCACAATGAGAATGTGTGTCTTTTCCTTTGGGTCTCCACCAGCTCACTCAAGGTGGCTGAAGAGACCACAGTCCCACAGGAGCAATGATAAATGTGTCTTCAGGCGAGGGAAGCACTTCCCTTGTAAATGGATCACTGGTGGTCCCTGACATTAGCAAAGGGAGTACCAGTGGTAGGCAGGGTGGACAATGCTGCTCTGATATTTGACTGGGCCACAAATATACCCCATGCAGTTGATAGATTTAAGAAGGTTCTAATTTATCAGCTCTTCAGCATGAAGACTTTTTCAGGAGATTTATGGATGGTGAGAATCTAGCAGGTGTGTTTATAGGTAGCCTGGGGTTTACCAAGTGTATATCATCTGAGGGCTTCAGGTGATTACTTTTCTAAGCAAAAAGTTTAAAACTCAAGTGCCTCCTACAAGTCCACACTAGTTGGGGAAATCTGGAGAACATCCGTTTTTACCCTCATACATTAGGTTTTAATGTTTGCAAGGGCCATGTAAACCATTTGGGATTTTTATAGAGCCATATGCACTTTTATTACTGCAAAAGACAACAGTGTTACAGTCATAATAAATAAAATTATCTGCAGGCTTCTGCAGCTTGGGCAATCCAGCAGTACTGCATTTTACCTTCTGGGGCCCCAAAATGTAAATGAAGTTGATCCAGCAGAAAATTTCATCTTTTCTACTTGCAGTAATTCTCACAGAATCATGAATGCCTTTCTTCCTCCTTCCTGGATCTCTCCAAATAGATCCCATTTATCTGATTGGATTTCTGTCCCATCTTTCTACATATTACGGCTAATTAGTACCCCCTGATGAGAAACAGTCCACTGATGGAAAAAGCAGTTAGATAAGATCTGCATTAACAAATGTAGTTCATTTAATATCATTTGTGCTGCTGCATTATTAATAATACATAATTACCCTGCACAGGCTGGAAGGGGAGAATAAAACTGTTCTTTAATCTTGGCCTTTGCAGAGAAACAGTATATTGGAGGGAATAAAACAGTATTGGACTATCGGTCGCCATCCATCATAGAGCATTATGTGTCATACTATTTTATTAACTTTGGATTTAGGTAGAGTTTCTATATTTCAACACAATCACAAACTACCCAGAGACAACAATTTCGCAAAATTTTGAAAAGGCCCACTTCTTATTTTAGAGAGTTAACTTGGGAAGCCCAACCGCTAACTCTCAGCAAGTTGAGATTTTCAGTCTGTTATTGAGAACATTTCACTGTAGTAGATAAGGAATGTCATTTCAGTCGATAACTAATGTTCATAAAATTTAATTTAACATAATAAATGAACCTGACTTCATTCTCTCCATTCTCCGGAAGCAAGGTGCGCTGGGCTCGAAAGGGCTTCTGACATAAAGGCAGTGTTAAAATAATGAAACAAGCAATGGTGCAGCATCAGAAAACAGGCTCACACTGATCAAACACCCACTTTCTGCCAAATTTTATGCTGAACCCTTTACACGTATTCATTCTCACAACCATCCTGTGCTGGAGGTTACTATTTTTATGCTAGAGTTCAACCAGATCTGGCAAGACCTCACAGACTCTTGTGAAGAAAACTCTCCGGAAAGTAGGCCATGTTCCTTGAATTTTTCTTTGCTCTGCTTTTTCACTAAAGAAGCCAAGACTCTTGAATCCAGTTTGCCAAATGTGGCGGTTAAATACACACAAAGCTGCCATAGTGTGTTTGTTTGCATAGGTGAGGCAGACCTGGGTGCAGGCCTAGCAACTGGAATGGGAAACTGTGGATCCCCTGATCCAGAGTATGGTACCTAAAAGAAAGAGAAAAACAGGCAGAGGGTAGGTGTGGGACTCTACATCTACAGCATGCTTATTTCCTAAAGAAACACATGAACCTTGTATTTCATTGTCCAGCCGATTCATTTTACCAGTAAATGCTCTCAGGACCCCTCCTATGCCAGACATTTGAAATAGGAATAAAGAGAATTCAGAAGAGGCTTCAAAAATAGTAAATGAGGAATAAGGACACTTTTGTTGTCATCAGAGAGCTCACATCCTTCTTGTAAAGACAGACATAAAAATAAATGACTACAATTTGATATGTTCCAGATACAATGTGGGCACAAAGGACACTCAATCACCTCTCCCCAAGTGGGACAGAGAAAGTTTAATAAAGACACCTTTAGCATCTTCCTGCAAATGAGTGCTGTTTTTTTCCTATAGACTATTAGGAACAGGTCTTCTTTTTTTGTAATATTATTGTACTATTTGAAAGAATAACTATAAATTCTGCACCACATAGTAGTTGAGTGCATGGAAATTCTGTGAACTCAAGGCATATTTCTTTACAAAGTCATGGCTATCAACATTTCATTATCCTTTGAAATGCTTTTAACCCAGAGACTTGAAGGTACGGTGAGGGTATATGTCAATATTCACAAAGAAGAAAGAGATGTGGGTAGGTGTGGATTAGTAGGGGGATGTATACGTAACTGGTAGAATATTGGTATAGTCTTTTGTGCTCAGTAGATTTTTTTTCCTCACCAGGTTCACAGGTCTATTAGTTTTGAAATATAAATGATTTCAGTGCTTTTCTCTCTTGAAGATTTTAATGTTTATGTGATGTAGGACAGAATAACAGTTCTCTGAAAGTCAAGTCAATATCAGTACTGTCATGGCAATTAGTTCATTGGTTTGACATCTTAGTGTATCAAAAGTTATTTTACCCATTCGCAATTTCCTGTGTTATCCAGTTCCCCTGCTAAAAACGAGGCAGCCGTTTCAAACTTAAGTTTGAAACACCCTGTTTCAAACTTAAGGCTCTATGCTGTGCTCTCCTTTGGGCACTGCAAAGAGACAGCCGCAGTGTGGTGAAGAGTGCCAGGTGTTCTCCAGGTTGCATTCTTTCTCCCCGCTGAGCAGACAGCGACACCATATTTCCCGGTCTTCTCTGAAGCTAGACCAGGCCTGTGCCTGAATTCTGGCCAAGGACGTGTGAGCAGCAGTGGTATGCTCCACTTCAAGGCCCGGTCTGTAACACGCCCTACAGGTTGCTCTCCCTTTTCTTCCCCTACCCGCTGCCTACAAGCAAAGTAGAGTACTTTGAGACCCTGCAGGATATAGAGGCTCACTAGGGAAGGAACCTGAGTTCCCAAATCAGCTGCTCAGAGAAGTCCAGGAGGTCCCCAAACCGGGAACATCTACTTTTTTTATTGTTACATCAACAAAAAATAAACTTCTAGTGTGAAATTCAGCATTGTTTGCTTTGGTAGTTGGCCTACTCTAAGACACAAAAGCTCTCCCTTTAGATTACCGAAATAAGAAGCATACGAAGGGCGTGTAAAGCAGAAGATACCTGTGGACTTCACAAGCACACTGCCGCTGTGCTGTGTGGTGGGGGTAGCACTGAACACCACGACACCATGGGACACAGCGGAGTGACATTAATCGCCACTTTCAAGTGAGTGGGAGCGGGGGAGGGCAGAGCCCCTCTCATGTAGGGCGGGAAGCCAGTATTGATCACTGCTTTCATGTGGCGGGAGGGGTGGCATTGCACACAGCTGCTGGGCAGATTGAGGAGCTTTCTGGTTTTGTCTTTAAATTCATTTCATTTTCCAAGCTTTCTCTAATCTCATTCTCCTCTCGGGGTCTCCTACTCTATACTTCCCCAGAATACTATACTCTGTCTCTCTAGTACTTAACATAATTAAATAATTGATTTTCATGTTGTTGTTGAATGATGATCTGCTCCACGCTGTAATTTTTGGTGAAGACAGGACTCCTTCCTTCATCACAGCACCGCCCCCCCTTGCCTAGAATTATGTTGGGTATATCACCAGTGGTTACTAATACCCCTTCACTGACTAGCTCTCACATTTTCATTGTTTATTCCAGCTTAGTCTTTCATTCTCCCAACAGAAAAAGATTGTGATTTTAGGAAGTTATAATCAATGACCTGTAAAACCCTTTCTAATTAGGAGAGATTACAGTTTTAAATCCTCATTCCCAGTGAACACCCCTCATACACCTATGGAAAACAAATGTGCACACATAAAATGCCGTCACTATAGATGAACAGATATTCCAGAAAACTTCACCTAGACATCCCTTAAGTGCCGTCCTCCTCCGCCTGGATGGCCACAGACATGCATCTGAACACAGAAGTGCAAAACATCATAGTCACTCAGCACACAAACCCACCTCCGAAGATACACGCCTCCACTACTGAGGCGTGTTCAGACAAATATCCCTGCACACGTAAAAACCATCTAACTCCTGTCATTTGGATGACGTTTATTCTATACTTTCAAACTTCATCCAATAAAGGAGGAATCCATAAATCCAAAATTAAAATAACATTCTCACCTCCATTATCTATGCTGTTTTGGAGCTGCTTTCCTTAAATCAGTGTCCTTTGTGGAAGAAGTACATGAAATACAGAAGGGGACAAATGTTTCCCCCAAAGTCTTCTATTATTTGATCATTTACATTGCAAATGTTATCAAAAATGCTAATATATGTGACATCTCTAATTGTTTCTCCACCTTATGCTATGATAAACATTGGCTTGGTTAAATCATATTTCCAAGAATAAAAGAGCTGAAGGTTTCATTGTAATTTTCTATATTTGGAGGTGCACAGAGAAACTATAATAACATTTTTTAAAGTTACCCATCTAAGCTAACACACTCAGCACTCATGCGAGGTGATATTCTTGATTAAAAATATGATAGACAATATCACATCAGTCAGTAATATTAAAAGACTACCTGCAAATATTTGCCACATGGTAGGAAGGAAGGAACAGGATGATACACAAGAATAATAATCAGCAAGTCACTATGAGGCGCCTCCAAGAAGCTTTCAGGATGTGTAAACAGTTTGAGTTTTCACTTCACATCTGGAAGTCTGCAGATATGGCCTCGCTGCCTCTGAGTAGCAGTTCTTGCTCCCACCACTTTTCAAATCACCCACCCAATGCTCAGCCCACAAGCAGAATGATATTGAACAGACAACGGTCAATCACTTTCAGATGCTGAGGAGGCAGCTCCTGGCAACGGGAGGAGGACAAGCAGCCAGCTGTGCCTGATCTTTTGCCCCAGACATGGCCTCTTTCTCTTTGCCAGCGAGTCTCATCCATGCATATCATAAGTTACTAGGACGTAGCCCAGCCCGAACAAGACACAAAGCAAATCACACTGTTGTGCTTTTCACCATTAGCAAATCACCACACTCCCTCACACTTACACTGTTTTAAGTAGGGAGACCAGGCTACAGTGAGCATGGAGGGCAGCCCCCGAGCAGGTGGCATGTGGAAGACAGAAGGCAGCTAGCCCTGTCTTTTTGATATCTAGATGCTTGTTATATAAATGACTCAGTATTTTATGTAAGCATAAACTCCTGCAGCCTCTTCTCTCCCACCTTGTCTTTCTCCTTTTTTGCCCAGCAACCTGCTCTGCTAAGAATTGTGCCTTCCGGTGGGATCGAGGAAATAAATATTTAGAGCAATAGTAATGTCAAAGATGAAGTTATCCATAAGCACTCAAGGAAAAGCCAGGTCTTCATTGATAGAACTTTCGTGAGAATCTGATGAAGCCATAGATCCACTTTCCAGAAAAACATAAATGTACACCTTGACAAACCAGCATTATTTTGCATGAAATTCTAGTGTCCTGTTTATTCTTCTTGAACACTTGCAGACATTCCAGAACACGGTTCCCTGGAGGCTCTGTCTACTGCTTAATAGTTGAGCCCACTGTCCTGTCAGTTGGGGAGCATAGACTTTGTAGTGTGAGCCATGAATCCTCTGCATGCTGACTTCTCATGATAAAGTCACTTCACTTCTGTGGTACATTTGGTCCTTCATTCTATATTTGATGAAAAGAACACCCATGGTATAATGTAAATGGTAGAAGAATATGCCTTTTTTAATGCTACATCCCTAGTGCCTTATAAATTGCCTGGTTATTACAGATTCCATGAGTGATCCTGTATGACTGAATATATATAAACCCTTATGGTATCCAAATATGACTTTCTGTATTCTTTTTATAATTGCACAAGCAGAAGATAAATCCTGATTCCCACACATTTTGGTGGTCAGCCAGTGTAAGGCACATATTCCAAGCAGTGATCCAGCTGCAGATAGAAATAAGGTCTCCAAAGGGTTTCCTAAATGACACCATTGTCAACTATACAGAGATAGCTGTAAAAATACTTTCATATATGTTTCCATCTCCCATGTATCCTGCTGTCTTGTGAATTCCTCTCATTAAATTAATGGTGTTTATCCATTTGGGGGTCATCATTCTACATCATTTCAAAGCTGACTTCTGTTTTGAGTTGACAGGCTGGAAATAGACTTGAAAATCAAATTTATGTGGTTAGATAAAGGAATTGTAATTTTATTAAGTTTCCATTAACGAACAAACCAAGCCAGATGTGAAGCACTAGAAAACAAAGTGGGTTTTTTTTTTTTATTTTAAAGAGAGAAAAAAAGATACAGAATTTCAAAACAAGATGATGTGAAATTAACAGTGGGTATGATATTGCATGTTGTTATCATCAATAACAGAGAGAGAAGAGCAGTGCAGCACAGCAGAAGAGAAGAGTAGAGCTTGGTCACTGCACACAGAGAGATGGGAAGCCCAAGGAAAGGCGATCGTGGGAGAAGTGTGACTGCAGGCTGATGTGTTGTGGGGAGTGGCGTGAGAGTAGATGGAAGGCAGTGCTGGAGACAGCCAGAGGAGGGGCTTTGTCCCATTCTCAAGGACTGTCCCGGCCAGCCACCTGGACATTTGCAGCACAGGCACATTGAGCATGAAAATGAGTTGCCACTGAGGTCTGCCCCAGGCTCCCCTGTAGCCTGGAAACAACAAAATAACAACAAAGAGAAGGACTTTCGTGCTAAACATGTTCCAACATGCTAAACATGTCCTTTACATGCAAAGTCATGTGATTTG
Source organism: Chinchilla lanigera (assembly GCF_000276665.1). NCBI lineage: Eukaryota > Metazoa > Chordata > Mammalia > Rodentia > Chinchillidae > Chinchilla > Chinchilla lanigera. The sequence goes on along the minus strand of NW_004955423.1, from coordinate 10,108,745 downwards.
CATGAGAATCTATGAATTATAAACCTTGCTTTTTCACAGGGAAACTAACACAGAGGGGTTATATAAGTCATCAGCCCAATTATTCCAGTTTCCTATTAGTTAATACTTGCCAAGAATGTACCCCATGCTTACCTAGTACAATTCTTCTTTTTTTCCCTGATACTGGAAATCAAACTCATGACCTCACACTTGCCAGGCAGGCGCTGTGCCGCTGAGCTGAATCCCCAGCATATCTAGTACAATTCTAAGTACATTGAATATGTACCAACCCAGGTAATCATCACAAGAATCCTGCCTATAAGTTAAGCATTATTATTAATCCCATTTTAGAGATGAACAAACGAAGGCACCACTGTGTCAGGCAGCTTGCGTTACTCTGCTGATAGGTGGCAAAGTTGACTATCAAACCCAGACAGTTCAGTCCCAGAGTCTGTATTCTTAGTCTGAAAGAAGCTCTAGAAATTCACTGTCAATCTGCCTGGGAATTGAAGGGGTCCATAACAACCCTAGGATTAAGGAGTACAGAGTAGCCCTTCAAACATGAAACCCAAAGGGCATCATAGTCAGTTACAGGACCAATGCGGTAAGCGTGAGTCCAAATTCACAAGGGAGATGGCTGAGTTCTCTGAGAGTCTGAGCTATGCAGACAGATACTGAGTTACATCCCCCATAAACTTCAGCCTAGACATCATCAGAGGATGTGACCAGAATTGTCACATACGCACATCCCATCCCTGACCACCACTCCCACCACCACCACAGGGTATAACACCAAACCTCCCAACCTAATTCTACAGCATCACATAAACTACCCAGGTGCCATTCCGAAGAAGACCGTGATGAGGGGGAGCTAAACCAAAAGTCTGAGTACTTACCACCTCTAGGTAGAGCTCAATAAAGATGACTGAAACTAGCAAAACAGATCATTGGAAGTTTAAAGCTATTTCCACCCTCAATACAGGGGGGTGGTCAGCTCATGAGGAAGATTAGGTCTATTATTAGAAATTAAAGAAAAACTACATATCCCTTAACATCTGAGTGCTGTGTGAATACACAGGAGCTTACAACTCCAAAGGACTTCAAGAGCCTGTCTAATGAAACACCTGCAGTATATTTATTAACAATCAGGAGGAGGAAAGGGGTAACATACTAATGAAGATTGTGGTTGATGCAAAGGTAATATTTAAAGTGAATAAGTACAGGTTTAGAATCTGAAAACCTAGCTACTGGCTGGCCCAGTGGGCTGCATCTACCCAGAACAAACTCAGTCTGGACAGCGAACTAAACTAAGGTACAAAGAACCAATTGCACAAGATCGGAAGCTGAATAAAAGCTCCCAAATATTTGAAAGTTTGTTCATGAGAGATGGAGTACAGTGATGGGGCCCAAGGGTCGAAGAGTAATAACCAGTTTGAGCCCTTATTATGGGCCAGGCATAGATACCATCTCATTTAATCCTAACAAGCGAATGGTATTATTTCTGTTCAATCAGATAAGGAGATTGAGGCTCACAGCCCAAGGTCACCCAGCTAGAATGTGACAGAGCCATGTTTCAAACGCGTGCCTGTCTGACTTCAAAGCCCAGGTTCTCTACATTATATTAAATTGTCCTCCCAACATATGGCAATCAGAGTAAGGGGAAACGATTGCAATAGTCAGAATCTTCCGGGGCTGGGGATTTAGCTCAGCGGCACAGCACCTGCCTGGCAAGTACGAGGTCCTGAGTTCAATTCCTGGTACCGGAAAATAAACAAAACAAAAAAAAAAAGAATCTTGCTTGGAAGCTTAGCTCATCTCCCAGTACTGGAGACAGAAGTGCAGCCAACCCTAGGAGAGATGGATGGTGGAAGTAGAGGAAATCAGATGTCATGCATCAGCAAGACTCTACTGATTCTTCTTTTCTTTGAAAAGCATAAAGAGGTTTATAGGTAGAATTGAAAATACACAAAGAAATAGAATGCAGGCCCTCCAGAAAGAGGTGTGCTAAAGTCTGAAGCTGTGAATGTTTATGCGGTTTTGGCAGTGCAAATCTGTGGAATTTGTGAATCTATGGAAAGTTTGCACTTGCTTTACAAAAGAAAAGCCGTAGGCCACCCACTAGTAGAAAGATAATGGCCCACTTTACCTGAGGTTTTATGACACTGTCTCTGGAAATTTCAGGAGCCATGGTCCCTGTATTAGGTGGCTTATGCTGCAGTGGAGCACAGACTTCCAAATCCCAGTGGCTTTCCCACAATGCAACTTTATTTCTCACTCTGGATCAGAGGGTTACCAGCGCTCCGCTATGGTTTAGCTCCAGATCACGTTCTGTCAGATCTCCCTTTTCTTCTCATTTTGGGTCACAAGTTCAGGGAGCAGCCCATGCCTGGCCATGTCATTCACACGGGGACAGGAAGAGAAAAGTGTATCTGCAGCCTCTGTTTAGAATTTTGTCACCCAAGTGCCCTCACACTCCGCTCCCTGGCTGTGTGCTGGGCAGTCTGCATCTGACCTGCAGTAGATTTTAGCGTTTCCTCCCACGATAAAAGAAAACTAGTTCTTGAAAACTTCTTTGTGGCCTGTAGATGGTACCACTCCACTGACTTCTTGTTCCCTTTTAAATGTTTTGTTTTGTTCTTGTTTTACCCTCCAAAGAAACTAGCAGAGACAATGATAGCTAAACTGAAATAAAGGATTAGTTAGAATAAGAATGGAAATATTGCCAATCCCTCTATTGTAGCTTCTGTGATACAACAAAGGGGCACAGTTACATGATTGCTTCTTAAACTATGGGTGTTTATTATTTATTTCTTTAAGTTTTAGATACATCTTTCTCATATGTGCCTCAGGGCGCATTTACAAGGAAATGAAATGAAAAAGATTGAGAAAGTTGTGTTATCTGTTTAGTCCAAGGGAGATGTACTTCATTTATTTATTTGTTTCTTTGTTTATTTATTTATTTGATTTATACAGCTGGGTCCAGCACAAGCCCCTGGGCATGCTCACATCAATTAAAACCACAGATAGAAGCAGAACGCTGAATACAAACAAAATCAACAATTAATGGACTATCCCCCACTGTAAAGCTCATCCGCAGAGCTTTCAAATCATTCCTCCCTACTAACCCCCTTGGGCAGAAGGCTGGGTTAACAGATGGTTAAACAATGTTAAGAGGAGAGATTACCCCATTAGTGCTGTAGATGGAGGACAGAAGAAAAGACAGTGAAAACTCAACTGAATAATTCATCAGTAGAGCTATAGGTTCAATGTATAAACTTACGGCCAGAGGTGGACGTAACAATGATCTAGCAGAGGTGAGAAAATTCCACAGTCCTAATGCTAGAGGGAGGAGAGGTTGAGAATTGTTGAGTACAGGTAGGACATTAAATGAAAGTGCGCTGCAGCTGAGCCCTCAGGCAGCTGCTGTGGATTGGAATGAAATCTTCAGATGAGGAGTAGACTACAGCAGGCAATTTTGACCTTTGTTATTTTGTATTAGTGAAAATGTATAATGTGAGATTGAGAAAAATCCTACCACATTTTTGTTGTTGTTAAAATGTGAGGTATACCCAGCACATGCAAAAATCTCAAACCATAGATCAATAAAGTTTTACTTGCACATGATGTAAACACTACAAGATCAGGACATAAGACATTTTCAGTGTCAACAAGGTCTCCCTCATGCCCTTTCACAGTCAATATTCCACTCCCAGAGATAATCACTATTCTGATTTCTGTCAGTGTAAGTTAGTTTTGTTTGTTCTTGAACTTCATGGATGTCCTACAGCATGCATTCTTCTATAGCTGGCTTTTCTTCACTTGGCATTTTATCTGGATTATTCATGTACATTGTCAGAGGTGGATAGATTGCAATAGTACATATTTTTATTTTTGTAATCTTCCATTATATGAATATAGTACAATTTATTCATCATTCAGTTGTTATTTCCTGATTTTGTCTGTTTATTTGTTTTAATGAGTAGGGTTGCTATGGACATTACAAAGTAGATGCTCTTGGGTATTTAGGTATAGAATTATTACATCGTAAAACAGGATTATATTTAGCTTCCATGTCCATTGCTAAGGAATTTATCGAATTGGTCGTACCAATTTATATTCCCATGAAAAATTAAGAACATTCCAGTTATATGCATCCTTCTCAACCCTTGATGTTGATGGTGCTTTGCTGTGGTAGATGTGATATGGGCTGCCATCTCTCTGTGATTTGATTTGCATCTTCCAGATGACTTTGCCTACATTTTCATAACCCTGTTGGCCTTTCTGATATTCCCTTTTGTGAAGTGCCTATTTGAGTCTTTCACTCCTCTCTTTACTGGGTTGGTTGTCTTTTTTGTAATTAAATTTGTAGGAGTCTACAGTATATAGAGGATGTAAATCCTAGCTGAGTACACGCATTCCAAATTTCTTCTCTTTTTGGATTTCACTTTCACTGTCTTGATGTATTAGATTTTTTAAAGTAAATAAAAAAATAATTTAAAAAAAGATTTTGATTTTTTGAAGTCCCCCTCATCAATCTTTCTGTGTTATGATTACTGCTTTTAAATCTAGAAATACCGTTATACTTTCTTTCTTTCTTTTTTTTCCTTCCTTCCTTCCTTCCTTCCTTCCTTCCTTCCTTCTTTCTTTCTCAGTACTTGGGACTGAACCAAAAGCTTTTGAATTAAGTCCTTAACTTCCTTTTTTTTTTTCTCCTTTGAGACAGGGTTTCACCAAATCACTAAGATGCCCAGGCTCAGCTGAGCTTGAACTTGCAATCCTTTTGTCTCAGCTTCCCAGAGTTCAGGGATTACAGGAGTTTCCCACTATGCCTAGCTGCTTTACAGTCATACTGTGGACTATCTTAAATCATTTCTTTTTCTGTATTCATAGTCACTTACATTCTTTACTGAAAAGACCTTCCCTTCCCTACTGGTCATATATGTATGGAGGAATGTTTTTCTGGGTTTTCAAAACATTCAGTTTCATTGGTCTCTGTGCCTACACTTGTATGGGTATCAAACTCAAAGTCTTGATAGCAATAGTGTGACTTGAACACTGATTTTAAAATCTATGTATAATTATTTTTCGGTGCTTTTCTTGCTTACCTCTTCTTCATTTCTGTCTACATTTGGGTTTTTCTCTGCTATGACTTATTTCTCTGTGTTACATAAGGGTATTGATTGTGCTATGTGGACTGATACGACGTAAGATTTACAGGCAGATAAATAGCAGACAGCACACAGCCACTGGATCCCATTATTACCAAGTATATGCTGGATATAGATTCTTTATAACTATTATAGCCAAATTTCAGTGAAGAAGGACCTGTATAGGGAGCCTGTCTGGACACTGAGTCGGTCTGGAGGAGTTTATATTTACAATCCCAGGGAAAAGTTACTGGAATTGTAGTAAGTAAATTCCAATCTACCACTTCCAGTGCAACCCACAGGGAGAAGAAAGGGACAAAGATATACCTGCAGTTGTGGGGACCCAAGGGGGTCCTAAGTCCAGTTGGAACAATGGCCAACCAGAACAAAGCACATGACCCAGGCCCAAACCTGGGTTTTATTACTTTGTGAGGAGGGAAGTGGCTCGGGATTGAGTGACGTGAAAATGGTGGAGAGCTCAAGAGTACCGTGAGCTGGGCTAGGTAGGGGGCACAAAGGCACCTCTGCCATATGCAGAGAGAGGTGTGCAGAAAGAGCACCAGATTCCAGTAACAGATAGTCTCCAAGTTTAGGGGAATCTGCATGACACAGTTTGAGAAAGTATCTCGTGTTTTGGGTCGGCTGCTTCAGCTTTCATGTCTGGCCTTTCTCCCCTGGGACGTCATGGCCTCTTTCTCCCAGCTCAGCCCCAACCAACACAGCATAGTGTCTCTCGGCCTAAGCATGAACTTAGTGGTAGGGAACTATAACTATACGCAGGGCATCACTGACCTGTCACATTGCTTCAAAGGCTACACATCAGTGTCTCTGCTAGACCATTTGCACTGCTTAAAGCCAATCCAGGAGGTAATTTCCTAGCCAGCTCTGTGTACATCAGTACACGGAAGTAGAGGAAAGGTGAGCCACAATGGAGGTAAATTGTCTTCTTTCAGGGGAAGCCGTCCTGGTGGTCTTCCACAGGCCTGCTTTGGCTGGAAGGCTGGACTTGGTCCCATGAGTACAGCCAAAAGGACTAAGCACTGCCCTATATTGTACAACTTATGCATAGGTTTATCTAGAAAACCTAAAGAATGCCCATCTTCTCTAAGTAAGATCTCTTAGAAAGAGGTCAAGAAACTCTAGGCTCAGGAACATTTGTAAAGTGTTCCAGACTGAAAATCAAGATCTTCATTCCAAGAACTGTGAAAATTGTTCTCCTTTCTAGAACTATTGACACTAATACCTGTCCCTCTACAAGTTGATCCAATCATCTGTTGAGCCACCAAAAGAAGAAAGAAGATACGCCCCTAAGAATGTCGAGATTTGTATCACCATGTTCTACTTCCTACCTCCGTTTTTTAATTTCCATTGCTCCACCAACAGTTCTTGAATGCCTATTATGTGATCAACACTTCAAGCCTTCCATATACAGAAATTTATGCAATATAGTCATTGAATGAACCTCCCCAATTACAGTAAAGAGAACTCTAAAAATGATACTTAGGTGCACAGAAAAAGTTCAGGTGATGCCTGTCCTTCTATGTACAACTCAAAATTCAATTCCTCCACATTTTAGATGGATTTGTGATTTGTATATTCATAACATAGGAATCACTTTTAAAAGTTACATGCTGCATTTTGTTTATGTCTCCTAATTTCAAAAGCAGATGTATCTGATAGAGCAGCTAGCTGTCTCTACACATGGTAGAACTGGGAAAGTTGTAGGTGGGCTAAAGGAGGAGTCCAGCACCCACTGGAAGGCAGTGATTTCTTTCCTGAGCTTGAGACCTCTGAGTTTCCTGAACTCGGCACCTACTGCTGCTCACGGGTACTCACACCTACCTTGTGATTCAAGGGCTGGCACGTGCACTTCTTGAAGGCCCGGGACCCAGGTTAACCTCACCCACATAAATGTATATGGTGGTTTTCACATCCAATGGGCCTTGGCTGCCATGCCTTTTTTGACTAAGGCTATATAAATTCAAAAACTCTACCTCCTGACATGAAGGTAGAATCTCACAGTGAACTGGAAAACAACCTTGTTAGTTACCACCATAACCACCCCCCCAAATCTAGGAAGACTTTTTCCCATTCCCAGGCAGTTATCACCTCTATGCTCTGCAAGTATTATCTCTCTCAAGTGTGTTATCATTTCCAACAAAAGCCTTGCCTAAGAGTGAACTCTGTTAGTCATACAATAAAAAGCTGGCTCACTTCTACTCTCTGACTCTCAGTCTGTTCTGTGGACCTCCTCACAAATCTTTTCAGGGAGGAAGGTAACATGGGCAGTATTAGTTCTATCAGAAATAAGAGTGGTATTTTGCTTTCTTGTGTGTGCTAGTCAGTTATCTATTGCTATAACAAAACACTTGAGGCTAGGTGATATATAAAAGAAGATTTCTTAAGTTTGGAGTTGTGGAAGCTGAAAGTCCAACATCCACTAGCCCCACCATTATGGCCTCTGATGAGGGCTTCCTTGGCTGAGTCACATCATGGTGGATGGCCTCTAATGGCAGGAGAGTGTGTGAGAGGGAGAGAGTGCAGGGAGGGACAGGAAGCCAGAGTGAGTGTGGGAAGGGTGAGCCACAATGGAGGTGGCTCTCATTCTTTTACAACAACTCATTCGGGCAGGAACTAATTGGGTTCTCATGAGAATGATTTAATCCTCCCAAGCACCCTCAATGACCTCCCACTAGGCTTCCCCTCCTAAAGGTCTCACTACCTCTTACTATGACTGTGCTGTGAACCAAGCTTCCCACACCCAAACCCCTGGGAACAAAACACATCCAGAACACAGCACTTTCTCTTTATTCTGCTGCCTATTTAGGAGTCTGCTGAGAATTCATGCAGGGAAGAAGTATACTATTTTGCAGTCCCGTAAGCCCATTTGCAGGTGAACTTCTCTGAGAAGCCAGCTCTGAGTCTTCACCCCAAGAAGTTCAAGCAGTCTAGGATATCACTTGTGGTAGAAGGGAATGTGTATGTATGTACATACTATGTATAGGAACACAGATGCATACACACTGTTCCTGCCTTGACAAAGTGTTCAGGATCTTAGATTAAATATTTATCCTACACGAAGCCTTCTTAAATCTCCAAACCATTACTTCTGTGTCCTATGTCTCCTGTGTGATGTATTGTCCTGAATTAATGGTTGGACTTTTAAATCCTCTAACTCTCCAGTCATTGCTACTGAACACCATATCTGCTTTATTTACAATTCTAACTCTAGTGTCTATAGTTTAGGTGAATAAAAGTAGTAGATGATTCATAATCACCTATCTTACATAGTAGGTGATTAATAAAACATGCTGCCACAATGAGTGAATAAACAAACTAAAGAAATGTATCTTCCTTTTTTTTCATCCATTCCTCAGTTAATGGGCATTTGGGTTGTTTCCAAGATTTAGCTATGACAAATTGTGCTGCTGTAAACATGGGTGCACATATATTGCTGTAGTATGATGCTTTTAATTCTCCTGAGAAAATACCCAGAAGGGGAATAGCTGGGTTGTATTTTTATACAATGGAATATTACTCAGCTACAAAGAAAGATAAACTCAAGCCTTTTATAAGCAAATGGATGCAACTAGAGACCACATTCATAAGTGAAATAAATCAGATCCACATGTGTAAACATCATATTGTCTCCCTAGTATAAGAACCTGAAACAGTAAACAAAACCCAAAATGTACAATAGATATTATGAAAGGGAAAGGAATTGCTCAAAGGAAGGAATAACTGGGATGAGGGAAAGAAGAAAAAGAAAGAAAGAAGGCTATATATATATAGCCTGGTAAAACTGTACTGCTGATGTTTGGTGATTTATTGAAAGGAACAGGTAATGCTTAATTTTTAAAAATTTTGACCAGTTTTGTATGCTTATATCTGGTCATCTGAGCAACTGATTCGAAGACAACAATATGCAATATAACAACCATTGTTGAATTTCTACCATCTTGTCTAGTGAAATTCTGTATTGTCTCTAATGTTCTGTTAATTATTTTTATTCTCTTTAATGGTTTGATCAACCTTTCATTCTTACATCTGGTAATCTGAGCAACTTCGTTGAACAATATGTAATGTAACAACCACTGTTAATTCCTATGATTTTGTTTTGATTTTATTTTTTGTTTCACAAACCTTGTATCATTTTTCTTAATGTTTTTGCTTTGTTTTGTTTTGGTCAGTGATGTGGGTATTTTGTTATTGTTTTGTTTTTTGTTTTTGTTTTTTTGCTATTCTTTTTTTAAAAAGAAGTGTATCAAACATTATGGCAGATGAAAATGCAGGTGGGTGCTGCCCAAGTCACTCAGGGCGGCTTTACAAAAGGGAGACATCTGACCAGGCCCTTGGCAGCAATGTTGGAGTCTGCCCATCAAGAAAGGTCAAGGGTATTTGAAGGAGGGAGAAAAGTACTGGGGATGTACAGTTATGCAGAGATCTAGTAGTTTTAATTATCAGTAATCAATTCAATGCGATTGGAGCATAGGATGATGAGGCTGCACATGTAGGTTAGGGTCATAATATACGTAAATTGAACATTTCATAAAACTATGGGCAGAGGCAGAGCCAAAGAAGTGAGACACACAAAGGCAGAGAAAGCACAGGGACATTGGCTGATGCTCATGTGTGGTGCGTGTCATCCAGTCAAGCCTTTGAGTACATTAGGTGCCAGCCTAGAGCAACAGGCAAAGCACAACATCCAATACCTCAGTATACTTAGGGTTAATTCTGGAATCCCACTTAATGAAATGGCAGGGGGAAGTGTGAGTTTTCAATCATTTCAGCAGAACTCATTCAGTAACCAAGCAGAAACATAAAGCCAGGGCTTTTGTGCCTTCAGCCCCAACACCTTGCTGAAGCAAGACCCCAACCTAAGCAGAGACCAACCGCCAGCCCCAGGATGAGTCCTCTTACATGTGCAGCAGAAACAGTTTCCTTCTTTGGTTAGTCATAAGTCATTTTCCAAATCAACATGAGCAAGTCTATGAGGTGCTGAGCCAGAAGATTTGGGCGCAGCCAGGTAACACAAGGACTTGACAGGAGCCAACCCCTGCACAAGCAGATTCAGCAGAAAGCAAGAACAGGCAGGTCACAAAGACCTCGGGAGAGTTCTCCGCAGCAGGAACCAAAGAAAGAAATCTTTCAGGTGAGGCTGAAACTCACCATTAATGAGGAACAGCAGCCAAAACTCCGTTAGCTACACATACTGGGTTAGGTCTGCAGAGCAGAGAAGGGCACAGAAGAGACCCTGAAATGCCCGAGTGCATGTGCAAAACTGCACAGATTTTTCTAGCCAAGCAGTTGACCAGAGATACTGAGTTGAATCTCATTTTCCAAAAACATTTGGGTAAATGAGTATCAGATCATAATCCATTAGGCTGTGGTAAAAAGCGGATGAAATATTTTAAAAATTATAATTAGGTGCTTGAGCATACGATAAGCACCCCAAGACAATTAACTCTATAGACCTAAATTGAGGGGAAAAAATTAGCAAAGCTGTGACCTATCACCTTCAACATAAAATTTTTAAAATGCTTTTCGCTGACATTTTTAGAAGCTTCAATCAATTCCTAGCTCTAGGCTTTCTGAAGGTTCTTGTAGATCTGGTCTCCCTTTCTCCTCCCGGTTTATGTGCCCCAGCTTTTTTGAGAATAATACTTGTATTTAACATTTTAAAAATGCAAATTTATTTAGGCCTCCATCCTAACTATTTTCATTTAATTCACACACGGTATTGTTTTTTATTCTTAGGGCTAATTTTGGAATCATGCCCAGTGAGAGGCAGGGTTGGTGCAGGTTTTTGAACACGTCAGCAGAACTTGTTTTAAAAATTAGATCATATGGTGTCACCGCATTTATAAAGCCCTTGGTTGAAAGTAAGGGCTGTGTTCATAGAGACTGGGGTACAAGAGACCCTCAGAAAGCTCAAATTAGTTTTTAGAAAGTACTGATGTAGAGGACACAAACCTGGACCAAAAATTAGAAAGGCTTGGTGTAGCCGTGTTTGAGTCATTGTGAAATTTTAACCAGTCATTTCGCACCTGTCTTCTTCCTATAAACTAACAGAAATAGAATACACAATCTGAGAGGTTCGCTCCCACTGGAAACCATCTTAGTATCCTACAACAGTTTACTTATTTGGACAAATTAAGCCTTTTTTACTAAAAGATTGTGCATGCCCACTTTAAACATGAGCTGTCAGACAATTTCTGTTCTCGGATTCCTCTTTCCTGCCATTAACGCTCCCTTTTCGTACTCTGTTAAGATTATTTTGAAAGAGCAAAGTTAGGGTCCTATTCCTGAATGTTTTCCAGTTGTCTTCAATTTTCTTCCCTTCAAGAACTTGGCAGTAGAATTATGCTGAACTGTTTTCCTTTCCTTTTAACATGCCAGCTCTCCTGAAGTCCAAGGGACACAGCCGATTTGTCCGACCTCCTTGCTCTCCGTTGTCGCTTTAAGATGACATGGAATGGACACTTTTCCCCCCAGGATTCAATCACTTCTACTTCATCAACCAATTTCCCCTTGTGGTTCAGAATTAGGAGCAGACTAACAGTTTTCTCATTCCTTTTCTCTACCCTCTGGGAGGAGAAATTATTAGAAATTGTGGCCTCCTTTAGTCATGTGGACAGGGAAGACCAAGCCCGTAATCTCCTGGGGCTTAAAGTATCTCACTGACTGCCCCTTATCAGTTGAATGGGAATGAAAATTGACCAATTTCTAACTCCTGAATTCTCATCAGGACAAACCCATTAAAAGAATTAACATATAGAGTGGGGCTGGCAGGAGCCTTTGCCTGCTGTCCCCTTCCTTGCAGAATGTCCTAACAGTGTAATTGTCCAGGTCCTGCCTGGCCTTGCCATCTCTTCTTTCAATGCAGGTGAATGGGAGTAGTAACTCTGCAATATTTAGGGGAGATCTACTGTGGCACAAAAAATGAAAATGACTCAAATTTTTCAAGATGCCTCATTTCTCATCAGCTCTTCCTATTTCTATGTAGAATCTCAGCTTAGATTTCCCTTCATACAGACCCCATCTGAACTCAGTATTACCTTTCTACCAAAAGTTCTCTTTCTCAAACTCCCATGAATGTCTCTCCTATTCTCCCAGATTCCCAGGCTAGAAAATTTGTGTTTATTCAAGATTTCCTCTTAGGACCTTCTAGTTAAAACTCTCCTATTTAGTACTGGGTAAAAAGTCATGGGAAAGTCCACCCACTTTGGAGGATTGTTCTTTTTTTTTTTTTAAACTTAAAAAATATGCCAAAGGAAATGAAAGCTTGAGAAGGTTTGAGGGAACTATGCACTATCGGCTGCTTACTTCACTTCTTAAGAGTTCATGAGTTCAAGCACAATGTGAGGGTTAAAGAATGTTAATTACAGAGTTTGCATGATAAAATGGTTTCTCAGAGAAACAGTTTTGAGTGTTCATTTGTTAATTGGCTCTTCTTTCTATGCCAAATGCATTAAGCGTTTGTCATATTTTAAATGTAATGCAATTAGGTGTAAATTCAAGAGAAAAGTGGACATTATGGAAGCTCTGACCTCAGTTTTCTTAGAAATTATGATTACTAATTATTTTCTCCAAATTTATGTTCATCGCATCTTGTACAAAGCCACAGGGACTGCCGAGCGTCTGGTCCGACTGGGGGTTAACAATGGACGTAGCGCAGGCACCGCCCAGCTAAACTTCATGGTGCGCAAGCCTATCTGTGTGAACCCCCTGCCATACTTTTCCAATGGAATGCTGAATTATTCTAAAGTTCATACTATGAGAAGGAGCTCCAATAGAGGAGATAAAAAATATCAACATTGAGCAGCAGGTAAAGATGACTGCAGAAAAAGAAACTACGTACAGGGCCAGGCATTTTCCTCGCTGCCTGGTGATGCTGGGCAAAGCTTTGGGAAGGCAAAGCCTGCTTGGTTGCCATTAAGTCCAAATTGCAGTACAGAGCCACGCACTCAATGGGAGGCAGTGCAGGTTTACTGGAGTCAATCGAGATGTCCATGGCCTGAGTTAAATGTGGACTTCCTTTGGTGAGAACGACAGGAATGCGAGTAGTGGCTATTTGAAGTTGCAGAGATCTCATGGAATCCTAACTGGAGGCTCAGAGTAGGATTAGAACTAACAAAACTACTTTGGAGGCTCAAAGGGAGGGACCTGTCTTTGGGGCTTCTCAAAGCCAGACCCCGTAGGGCTGGGTAGATTTTGTTTTAACCGCAGAGCTGTGTCTCCACACACGGAGACATGTTTGTGCCAGATGAGATCTTGGAGAAAGAGCTCCATGGATAGGGGCCTTGCTTCTTTCTTTGGATGTGATCTGCAGGAGAATTATTCAACAGGTTTTTCTTTTGGGAAGGTACTTTTAGGGTACAGTACTTTCCTCAATTGTTGTGGCTACTTGTAGACAGGATAGGAAACAGCAGTATTTATTTTTCAAAATCTTAGAAATGATCTCATATCCAATGACCTGTGGTATTTTTTTTCTCAGCAATGTTTCTTTGAGATACCAAACCATCCCATTAGGAGAACTGAATGATTTGTTTGGACATTAAATCTGTTTTTATTAGAACAAGGGTCACTGTGGACACCAGGTTAGGTAGGCTCTGTGGAATAACTTGAGAAAATTTATAATTTAACAGAACAAGCCAGATTTTCAATGGAGAGGTCAGGTTTTTGGTTCTGGCTTTTGTTGTTGCTCTCTTTTCTTGCTTTTCAGCTTGCTTCTTTAGTTTTGTCATTCTGATTAAAGCAAGAGTGGATGCTGTTGGTGCTCTGCTCACATCCTCTTTGCTGAGCCGATGCATCCTCCCAAGCTGCCGTGATTGCTGCCCCTCTTTCCAGGGAATTGTCCTGGGCAGGAAAGAACCCTCTCACCAGCAGGTTGCACTCACCTCGGCTATGGAGCAGGACACAGATCAGGACCTGCTCTGGACAAAAGGGCTCAAAAGACTGCCCAAGAACACAGTCCTCATTGTCCCTTACTAATGGGATTCATTTCTCAGGGTTCAGTGAAAGCATTACGTTCTATACCAATCCTTGCCCTCACCCACTTCCACAAGCCAGAGATGTTCACTTCCTCTTTGATACTTCTCCTGTACCTTCTCTATATCAATAAACTCACAACTACATTGTGTGCAACTGTTATTTCACATCTTCTCATTAGAAAATCATGCATTCCATAAAGGCAAGAGACAGACTTTTTCATGGCCCAAATGGATCGATCATTTCACTGCACTTTCCTCCAGCCCGCACATTCTTTATACGAGTTTTGGCAGATTCCCTGTAAAATGACAGGTAGCTTAGTCAGTTTTGGTAAAAATGAATACATCAGGGCAGCATTATGTTGTCCTTATGCACTTTTGATTTCATGAGCTACTTTCTTTTTTGAAAAGTAAATGTATACTTTATTATTGCATTTGTGTAAAAATGAATGTATTGATGTTATTTATTAAAACATTTTTTGACATAAAAGTTGATTTTATCCTTCAGACTTTAAATAAAACATTTTTTGTGTCCCTAAAAGCATTGCAGATCTCAACACTATACCTATTGGATCTACCAGATAAACCAATAGCTAATTACATAAGCTGACTTAAGTTTGTTTTGTCTCTTTCAGGTAAGTATAACATCTTTAATTATACATTCTTCTGGCTTTATTTTTTCTAACACAGTAGTTATTTGTGAATCCATATGTGACATCATGGGAAATTTAATAGAAATGTCCGTGTAAAACACTATTCAGTCCATTCTGAACAGCAATTTACAAGACTGGTCAAAATTATCACTAGTAGGGCACCCTACTGTTCTTTGAATAGAGTAAGAGAAATATATTAAAAATCAAAAGGAAAAATTAATTTTAGGGTATCACATAAGGAATGATAATTTCAAACTGCACTGTGTATTATTAGTTCCTAACTATCTATAAAGTGTCATGAAAATTAGATTTCAGATGCTAGATGAGGTTTGTCTCACTGAAAAAAAAGTTTTAATAAATTTAAGCATAGATGTATTTGGAGATGATGAAGATTCGGTAATTAAGCATCGAAAATGCAGTGATCCATTTGACATCAAAGAATTAAAGGCACAAAAAACTGCTTAGCTAAATGCAACTGCCAAGAAGGCTGAACCCACCCTTTTTGTGCTCTAAAGAATGACAATTCATCTAGTAGAAAATCTTTCTTCGCCATTTCTGAGTTGTTAAAAGTACTGCATATTAGATAAATATGATTTCAGAGATGCGGTTATTAGAAATGAGGTTGATTCTCAGTGATTCATTTGTTTTCCAGTGTAGAAAGAAGACCTCCAACCTTCCAGGAAATTGTTAAAGAGCAATGGCTACAATAGTCTCTACCAGATTTAGGAAACTTACTATACACAAAGCACTAAGTTCTGCTGCTCTATCTTTCCAATTCAGTTTTGTAAATCCTGTTCTTGTCAAGCAGAAAACATACCCGTCTCTCCTCAAAAAATTCACAAAGATTAGTGTGATTAACTTATGCGATATTAGTATTAGTTCAAATTAACAAACTATAACCTTGGGCATTTCTTCAGCCGTATGCAGTTTCCACAGTAGTGTGGAATAGTGGACAGAGGTGCAGAGAGTTCTCAGTCAGGAAAATCTGAGTTTGAACCCTGGCTTATACATTTATTAGCATCTGTATGACCTTAAAGAAGTGTCTTAAACTCTCAAAGTCTCATTTTTCTCATTTCTAAAACCTTGAGGGTTGAGAGGATTAGAGGTAATGTATGTAAAGCACCTAGCACAGTTCTGGCTACAAAGTAGAGATCCAATATATGTCAGCTACAATAAATTTGTCACTTTAAATGTGCTGACCTTATTTTGGCATTTTAAGGATTCAGGGGTGATAACTATGAGTGTTAATTGTTATCTAGCATTTTGAAACAGATCAGGATATTTAGTACTATCATAAAAGTGTTCAAAACCTGCTTTCTGTACTTCCGTGGTTACTTTTTAATTGCTCATCATTTTTTTTTTTTTTTTTTTGCTTTCAGATAATTCAGGTTACCGTCAGCTTCTCCCTGCCATTTATCTAGCCCCATTTAATGTGCTCTGCTCTTAGAAACAAATTTGTTAGCATTATGCTTAATTAAAAAACAATTGTCCATAGATTCTGCATGGGAAGCTTGAGAGCACAGTCAAGAGTTACATATTCCCATTAGACATAGAATGCCCCCCAAAGGCTCATGTGTTCAAAGATGGGACTTTCGGAAGGTGATTGGATCGTGGGACACTGTACTCAGCATTGAATTAATCAGCTGGGGAGTTCAGAGTTGAATGTGCTGTTAGGATGTGGTGTCAAGACAAAGAGGTCTCTGGGGGTGCAATGGAAAGTTGTATTTCCTTCCCCGGTTCCTCCCTTCGTGCCCTGTTCCTGGCTGCTGTGGGACGAGCCGCTGTCCACCATGCTGTTTCTGCCTTGGAACTATTAGCCCATGTGCTGAAAACATAAGCCAAAAATGAACCCTCTCCTCCTTGAAGTTGTGAGTACTGGGTATTTTGTCCCACCGACAAGATGGTGATTAAAAATGAACTAAAATTTCCAAGTTACTGTAATGAAAGATAACTTAGTCATTGTGTATCCCAAAGGTAATAGAGTCAAATCTCGGTCTTCTGTCTGTAAAACAAGGCAAAAAGTACTTACTATGACCTATTTTGCACCTGAGCTATGAAACACACAAGACATAAAATATATGAAAAACAGACATGAAAGTATCCTATAAATCTAACTTATCAATGCTATTATATATTTTGTAGTCTTTAAAAAAGTGGATGATGAATATGTTTCAGCTTTATGTAATGAAACCAAAATTTAAAATATTTTCTTTTGGTTATATTGCTCCTATTTTTGAGGTCGCCATTGTTAAGTTTTCTTCCAGGACCCTTTAAGCTGACACAGTTCTGTGTACCCATCTCATTTGTGATCTTTGTTCTTGAATTGTTCTGTAATTTATTACTGTGCTATTCAAAGTATTTTTCAACAATGCCATGCCAGACTTCTTTACTAGAAAATAAAAATAAAATATATTTATTTTCTATTTTATGAAGTCTAAAAACATTTTACTTAATCTACAAAATAAAAAGTATATAGGGGCTGGGGATTTAGCTCAGCGGCAAAGCACCTGCCTGGCAAGCACAAGGTCGTGAGTTTGGTTCCCGGTACCGGAGAAAAACCTAAAAAAAAATAAAAATGAAAATAAAAATAAAAAGTATATAAAGTCATCCTCTGATTAGATTTCTTTGTATTCCTCTTCTTTGTTTTGTGTTTGTCTCTGTGTTTTTGTTGTTGCTGTTCTCGCTGTATATGTGAAGTATGAGTGCTAGGGTCGTCATAAAAAATAAATAGATAAAATTTATATACCCAACCTACTTTTGAAATACAGAAGTTGAATTAAGTGTGAGTATTCCTGTACTTAGAAAAACGCAGACTTGGTACAAGTTGGGTATAGTAGTTATCTGTGGTTGCATAGCAATATACCCCAAAACTTAGCAGCTTTGAACCATAAACATGGATTATCTCAGAGTTTTCATGGGTCAGGAATCTGAATGCAGCTTAATGGGTGCTTCTGCCTTAGGTACAGTCAAGTCGTTGGCTGGGGCTGGAGAATCTGCTTCCAAGATGGCTCACGTAGCCACTGGCAGGGTCAAGAAAATCCACCTCCAAGTTCCACTCATTTCTGAGAGTCCCACCATACAAACTTCTCCATTAGCCGTCTGGGTGTCCTCAGGCTGTGGCAGCTGGTTGGAGAGAGAGATGGATGAGGGCAGAGGCTGGTGAGAAATGCACTGGAAAGAATGCACAAGATCAAAGCCACTATCTTGATGTAACTGCATCTCAGAAGTGATATCCCATCACATTTTGTCTCTTCTGTTTACTCAAAGGAAATCACCAGTCCAGCCCACATTAAAAGGAGAGCAGATGGAACCAGGATATAAATACAAGGAATTGGGGATTATTGAAGAAACCTTTAAAGGCTGCCTACTATACTAAGATAACTACCTAGGGTTTGTAATTATCCAATTTTTCTTGATCCTCATAGCTTGAATGTAATCTTTGTTTTTAAGCTTTCCTAATGATCTTTTCATAGAATCATGAACTACATGTTTATTGTATTTATCACAGAAAGATCCTGGCTAAACTAATCCCCCAAAGCACTCAAGGAAACTACTGTTTTGTTCTGTATAGCCCTTTTGGCAGATCTCTAGCTCAGGTGAAATAATCTAGTATAAGTGTGCCAAAAATGGAGAGAATACAAGCCCTGAGCCAGAACAGCCAATCTCCTAAGAAGGATGGCTCTGAGCTGAATATGTTTGCATAAATTATTGTTAATCCTCACCCAAACCTGACAAGAAGGTCTCTCCCCTCTGTATGCTGATAAAATGAAGCTGAATCTCAGTAACTCCCCCCTCACCGCACAGGTGGAGGAGGCAATGGAATCAGGATGAAATCCAAGGTCACAGGGAGTCAAAGCCCATGCCGTATCCACAGGCATAGCATACTACACCTCTTGTCATTGTACCAGAGCCTTTGCTTATCCATACTTATTGAACAAACAACACATTCTGGAAAACTGAGGAAGACTGAATGTACCACTGCTTCCTAAAAACAAAATTGATATTAACCAATATGAATGTGAAGAAAAATAATAACAATACATGTATGTGTTATAGGCTGACACGTGTCCCCTACAGTTCATACGTTGAAGATCTGTATCCCAAAAACTCGGAATATCACTGCATTTGGAGATATGATCATTAAAGCAGCAATTAAGTTAATATGATACCTTTGCAATGAGGTCTAATCTAATTTGACATAAAAGAAAGAAATTTGCACTCTAAAAGACAGTGGTAAAGACCACATGAGGACGTATGGAAAAGTTAGCTATTTGCAAGCCGGAGAGAGGGCTTAGAAGACATTAAACTTGCCATCAGTTTGGTCATGGACTTCCAGCCTCCAGAACTGTGGGGAAGTTCATGTTATTTAAACAACTCAGGGGCTGGGGATTTAGCTCAGCGGCAAAAGCGCCTGCCTGGCAAGTGCAAGGTCGTGAGTTCGGTTCCCGGTACCGGAGAAAAACCAAAAAAA
>NW_004955423.1:9819048-10089405 GCF_000276665.1 Chinchilla lanigera | reverse complement strand
AGACCTAAAATGTCCACACGGGGCTCATGTGTTCAGAGGCAGAGCTCCAGGGGCTACCAAGCAACAAAGCTCACTTCATCATAACCTGGGGGTGGGCTGGGGATTTAGCTCAGCGGCAAAAGCGCCTGCCTGGCAAGTGCAAGGTCGTGAGTTCGGTTCCCGGTACCGGAGAAAAACCAAAAAAATTAAAAAATAAAAATAAAAAAAATAAACAACTCAGTATGTGATATTTTGTTATGGAATCTCTAGAAACTAGCACATATACACACACATTCATACGCATACACGTGTATAGTATGTAATATATAGACACATATACACAGTGTAGATGTAAATATATGTATGTCAGGAGCCCTTAAGATAAAGTTAAATTTTCTACTAACTACTAAATAATATTTAATGTTGGGGGCTGGGGCTTTAGCTCAGCAGCAAAGTGCTTGCCTGACAAGCCCAAGGTTGTGAGTTCAATTCCTGGTACTGGAAGAAAAACAAAAAAACAAAACAAAACAAATAATATTTAATGTTTTCCGCATGAGGAGTTTGCATTAGGTTGGCTATTAAGCACTGCGCTTGATTTTTTTCACGTGCAATTTTCCTACAACTTCTGAGGCTTTCTGGTGTTAGTGTGTAAGCAAAGAGAATCGGGCTCAAACTCAGACACACTGGCTCTGTCTCTTATTTTCAGTAATATGACTTTGGGTGATTTGCTTAGGCTTTCTAAGCCTGTGCTCCTTTATTTTCCAACTTCAACTAACATTTCTGGAGTATCTACTGGAGGTTAGATCGTATCAATTACCTGTGCATAAACCATTTCTATTCATAAAATGTGACAACAATGCAACCTAGCAGGGTTGCGGTGATGATCAAGTGGGATGATACATAGGCAAGGGCTCTTTGCAAAATGCACAGATTCATACAAATACTAGGGTGTGTCATTTTTCTGTTTTCTACATCAGTGCCTCCAAATGATAAAACTGTAATTTTGACCTTAGAAACAACTGCTTATCTAGTTTTATGCTCTAGCTCAATGATCCAGAGGTAATCTAAGAGTTATACTAATCTTCTCCAAGCTTAGTTTTAAAACTGTAGCTTCCACATTAAATAAACAAGTAAACTTCATAAATTTAAGGTTTTCCATCATCCAGCTCAACCTATTTTTCCAACTCCCCTGTTGCAGCTCGGTTTTTAGCAAAATGAAATAACTCATCATCTTCCTATTTAAATCCAGGATTTTACTTCCTAGGTCCTACGTCGGGGACTCCTTTCTCTGGTCTTGATAATTAATGAAACATGCAGAGAATTGAGCACACAGCCTGGAACGTAGTATTTCCTCAATAAATAGAAGTTATTATTGTTTTTACTACTCTTGTTATGATCACCATCATCGCTGCCAGCCTCACTGATTCTACTGAAATATTTCTGCCACTATAAATTCCACAAGTTAAACACAATTTCACCCTCCCCTGTATGCTGATTGCGCTATATCCTAACCTCTTTTGAAAGCTTCAGTGGCTTTCTGTAATATGCAGAAGTTACATATCCCTTTATCTAGAGTATACCTGTTGGACACCTACTTTGTGGTGGAACCTGGGTTGGAAAGATTGGTTTGGATAAGCTAGATCTTCTCTATAGCAGCTTTCAGTCTATTGGGAGAGACATGAATCAAGCATCACCGTGTCTCACCTGGATTATATGGAAGCCTCCAAACTGGTCTCTCTTCTAGGTTTACACCTCAGCACAGCACCTAGGGTGAGTTTTCTAAAATACACATCAGATCATATTAGTTCTTTTTTAAAACTATGCCATAGAGGCCCATATTACTTAAAGATTTTGTTTGCAATGACCCATAAGACCCTATGTCACCTGGCTACTTGATACTGTCCTGATTTTGCCTTTTTTTTTTTGGTTTTTCTCCGGTACCAGGAACCGAACTCATGACTTTGCGCTTGCCAGGCAAATGCTTTGCTGTTGAGCTAAATCCCCAGCCCCTTGATTTTGCCTTTTACTACAGCATTTCCTTGGTTATTCTGCTCCAGTCACAATGGCCTATTTACTATTCAACACCCTCTCTGGTCACTCCCTCTGGTTCGAATGCTGTCCACCAGACATCTGCCTGGCAAACTCCCTTGCCTGTTATATCTTCGCTCAAATATTACTTTCTCAGTGACACCTGACCTGCTTATACTAACTGAGTACCCAGACAACTTCAGCTTGCCTTACTTTATTTCTTTCTTACCTATGGCTGTCCTGTTCTAATGACTGTATGACTTCCTTACTGTGTTATTAATTACTGGACTCCATTCTAGTTCTATGGTGGAAAAGAGTGTTGTCATTCACTGATATATCCACAGACCTAGGACAGTACTTGAAGCAAAGTAAGGCCTCAAGATTTAACTTCCTGGTTTTTTAAAAAAAATTTCATTAGTGCATATTTACAGTACATAATGATCACATTTAGTATGGGGAGTTCGCACATGTACATAACACATCTTACTTATCTTTCCGTCCCATCCCCTTCCCCTCCTGCTCTCTCAGTCCCTTTCCATTTTGCAAAATTTCAATCTCTCTAGCATCCTAATTTTTTGTACCTTTCAAGTAACCCATGCAGCCTTGTACAGCTAGGAGTTGCTGAACAAATACTTGTCATTGAATCACTTTTAATTTCTGTAAATTATATTTCTAGTGTTTCAAAAGGATTTCATTGTTCTACGATCCATTTTACCTTTTTAAATTTCTAGTTGTATATATTTCATTTTTATTTTATTTTATTTTTTTCTCTTTTTGAGACAGGGTCTCCCTATGCAGTTCAGGCTGATCTTGAGTGCCCATTGTAGCCCAGGCTGGTCTCAAACTCGCAACAATTCTCCTGCCTCAGCCTCTGGAGTGCTGGGATTACAGACATGCACCACCACTCCCAGCATAGTTGTATATATTTCAGATACATTATGTGCATATTTACATACACATGTACATTATATGTATACACATATACTTCAAAAAAAGTTAAATTTCAGCACTTTAGGTTTCATTTTGCAAATATTTGAGTTTTAAAAAAAGCTTTTGCTGGCTAGGGATATAGCTCAGCAACACAGCATCTACCTGGCAAGCTCAAGGTCCTGAGTTAGATTCCCGCTGCAAAAAAAGAAAAACTTTTGCTTTTAAATTTTAGAAAAGTCATCAAACTACACACTAACTTCATATTTTCAGCCCTTTTTTAAAAAGTTAGACATCGACATACATAGTGGGTATTTGTAGGTGGCAATATAACATTTTTAAAAATATATTGCAGAGGAAAACTCAGCTCAACTCAGCAAATAATTAATGAATGTCTACTATCTGAAATATTTGAACAGGTTTTATTAAGATGGAAAAAAACACTTCTGCTCTAAAGTTTATTATAACATCCTGAGTGACATAACATTACAGACTCCTCACTAAAAAGTAAGACAAATTTAAGAGGCAGCAGAAAGCTACAAAGCAGTATGGGTGAATTGCCGAATTATGAACAGCTGAAAAAATTCATCTTTCTGCATTCCACCAAAACCCTTGCTCTGTTCAAGCTTCCTGAGTAAATAGGATGACATTCAATTAACAAGAAATTTAATTAATCAGATGCCTTGCTCTGTAAACTTGCCCACCAACAAAGGATTTAGTCTTCTTCCATTCTTTTGTGCATCTTTGCTCTTGGAGTATTGTGGAAGGCAATATATGTCATAATTGAAGCTAGATTTACAGTTGATCACAGTTATTACTAAGTTGACCCGCTCTTTTCTCCCACCCCATCCCCACCTTGATGGATTGCAACAGGGGCTGCTCTGAGCTCCTTTGTAAGAACTCCCGTTCAGGATGACTGATTGACAAGTGGAGCTTTTTCTCTTTCTGAAGGAAAAGAAATTTCCAGGGTCATGCTCCTGTATTTGCAAAGAGCTTTAAAAGCTCCAGAGAGTAAAAAAAAAAAAAAGTCAAAATTGACTTCTTGCTGATGATCAGGAACTTCATGACAGGAAAAAGGGGAAGACGAAGAAGATTGAGGCTGTGATGCAGAATGTCAGGATGACGATTACAAAACAGGTCTCTAGGGTAAATGGGAAGTGAGATACTCAACTAGAACTGCAGTCATTAGATGAGACTACAGAAGCTGACAAAATTCAACTCCAATCAAAACTGGACCTGCAATAGCAACCTGCCAGGAGAGAAGGGTGACATTGTACTTAGGGACGGCTTTCTTCAAGAAAGACACAATGCACATTCAGGTTTCTGAGGGTTTACTGTTCCTTCCATACTATACTATGTGTGTCCCGCTACATGTTTCAGCTCTCCCAGAAAAAAAATCATACTTCTAATACTCATATTCATCTGCCGACAAACTATGTCTATATTCTAATACCCATCTTGATTTATTCATAAGGGTCTGCAAAATTCATGCTTTAGTGAGGAAATGTTTTAGCTCTTTATATCTCTTGGTCATTTTAAAAGCTGAATGACTAAAAGGTGGGAATTTCAAGTTCCATTCACTTCTGGAGCAAAGAAAGAATTCTATACACTTCAGATCTTCATTTCTGACAACAAAGTCCTGGATTTTTAAAGAGAGATATTTTTATCCTCAGAAAATAATCTTCTTTAGAAAAAAAAAAGGCTGAAAAAAACTAGTTATATTGGTATGTGTTTAAGCCTTTATATTGAGAAGGGAGATTATTAGCATAGCGGTTTGAGAAAATAAGTAGGATTCCTGTTTAATGAAACCCATTTTCATTATTGCTCGGCTTCGTGACTTGATAGCCAAAGACAGGAAAAGAACAGAAGCTCGTGTGAGTAGTGGGGCTGTTTGAGAGCCTGAGAGAAATGACCTGATTACTCAGAAATCACAGAGCGACAAAGTGAGAAGCAGGTGGATCATGTGGAAGGACACATGGGCCTGGAAGTTCTGATAAAGGTCTTTGAGGGGTCGGCATGAAAACGGGATCAACTCCCACGGGGTTGAACCATACACAGTGCTTTTCTGACCCATACTGCTGATTACACTTCAAAATATCATCATTCAATTGTCCTTTGAATAATTTTTATCACCAACACACATGACTTGTTCACCCGTGAGAATGAAAACTGTTACACTGCATGCTGTAAGATTGCTAGGAATTCATTTCACCTTGGAAAATTTCTAGTTTTACAATCAGAGCTTGACAACAAAAAACTACGTTTGTTTATCTTTGCACAAAGAAAGCACCAGATGCGTAGGAATCATGAATTGTTAATGAGAATGCAAATAGGAATTTTAAAGGGGGACATTTACTTATCAGTGTACATTTAAGGGGTAGCCTTTAGCCAAGGATGCAAAGCTTGGGGGTAAGATCTGCTCATCCCTCAAAAAGGACACTTCAAATTATCACAGCCCTGTCGGTCCAGCTATAAAAGAGGAGTAAATACACATTTCACATTTGACAGAGGAATATTAAAAGGTTTAATTCAATAATTGATGCCAAGGGCACTGAGTTTTTGGGTAAATGAGGTTATATAAATGGGAAGTATCATAAACTTTCACACCCATATATCATTAATGATCCCCCAATTGTCAAGCAAGATCTGTACAGAAGTATTTTCCCCATAAATCATTTTCTGAACATAAAGTTAAAAACCCCGGTGCCCTGAAAAACATCAAGAAGATCCACACTATATAATTAGCCAAGAAAGGAGCTGTGCTAGTCACTCCTCTAATACCAGCACTGTCACCCAGCCTTTAAAAACATTCAATAAAGTCATCCTATTGTTTACAAATCAGACGCAAACCCAAATACTGCAAGGTTAGCCTGTTCTTCAAATAGCTACACTTCTGGCATAATTTCACAGCAAACTGGAAATGCAGACATTCAAAAGCTTTGCCTGTTGTCGCTAATCTTCCCACTCCAAATTATGCTGCTGCTTCTGTATTTTCTGCTACATTTGCTCTTTTTCAGGTGGAGCTGACAATTCTAAGGTCATCCTGGGTCCTCAATGGCAAGCTGACAGTAGGACATGGCTGTTTGAGTCAAGTTATTAATAAGTGAACCCATGGAGAGCCTTTTCATTAGCGAATGTATCCTTTAAAGCATCACCTCCACAACTTACTCATTGTTCTTTGCCCAGCCTGGCCCCTGCCTTGAAGCCTTAAAAATAAAGAAACCGTGCTGGCCTGGTGAAGGGCTGGGACCAGCTAATTAGTGGCCTCCTCTCTGCATATTCTCTTCTCTCTCTCTAAGGCACAGAAAAAGAGAATCTCCCTCCACACCACAACTATAATTATGAATGAACTTGTTTCAGGGAATGGGAAGGGACAGGATAGAAGATAATGAATGACAAGACCAGAAAAGTAAAATCAGGGATCCAGGGAACGGCTCCTCAAGTCGAGGATCTCAGAACTCAGCAACCATAGTGTTGGTATGTTTTGGTTGCTCTTCTAAATTGACATTGGAAGGGCTGGGGATTTAGCTCAGTGGCACAGCACCTGCCTGGCAAGCATGAGGTTGTGAGTTCGATTCCTGGTACCGGGGAAAATAGATAAATAAATAAATTGACACTGGAGTTGAGCATCCCTGGATATAAGCTTATTTCTACCAGTAACAATCTCTGTGAACGAAGGCAAGATTTTTGTGGTCTCTGAACTCCACTTTGTATTTGTAAAATAGGAATAACCAGGATATTGTAAAATGGAGATAATCTAAATATCTATCTAAAGTGAGATTAAAAAAACCACAAAGCACTCACAGTAAATGTCTATCTGCTACAATTAGCTTCGAAATTTCACATCAACGTCCCTACAATGCCTCAAACATTTCTTCTCCAGGAAGTGTACTGGAATAACCGATATCCTCCTAGTGTCTTCATTTTCAGAGTGAATTCAGGTTCTAAACTTTGTGATCTTCAGACTCCTTTTCATCACATGTATTATCTGTATTGTGTCATTTTCAATAGGGTAAGTCCTTGAAGACAAATGAAAAGAAAGTCATAGCTTTTCAGGATGACTTATCAAACATGTCACCTTGGCCACAGAACTAAGCCAAGCTGATTGGAAATGAGGTACATAGAGAGAAACTAGACCTATGAAGTCATTTATTTATTCATTCAACACACACACACACACACACACACACACACACACAAGAACTTACTATATGCCTTACACGATGGTTAGAGTGGTAAACACATATAGATTTATTACATTTGTGGTAAGTACTAGTACTGAGTCCTAGTCTTGAGACCATGGGAGATTTACTAGCTCATAGGGAGCTGTTGCTACAATTAAGGATGCATAATAAACATCTCTGAAAATTATTGCCATTCAACAACAAGCACTTTCTAATCTCACTCAAGTTTTGTGATTTGCTTCAGACTCCGGGTTGCCTAGGCTTGGCTACAGGCTTCAGATCGGATGTGTTCTCTACAGTGAGTCTCATTACAGTCCCCAGAGTAAAAGTGCAGCAACTACCTAGGAGTTCCCCCCCGCCCCATGATAAGCAGAAAAGCATATTTAGTGTTTTTGCTCAAGTCATATTTCCTAACATTCCAATGGGTTAGGCAAGTCACTTAACCAGGTCAAATATCAGTAGGATGGGAAATGTGCCCCACCTGCTCCAGTTATTTGCAAAGTAGCATGGCAGAGGGAATAAGTGAAAGACAGAGAGGAGTCATTTAACAACTTCAAGTGACAATTATGGTAAAACATGAAGGAGAAACCAGCATTAACCCTACAGAGGAGAAATTAGTAGGACTAACCTGCGTTAGTTGTTCTCTTGCTTGAGAAAATTTAGAGGATTATTCCAGGTGATATTTTCTAAGACTCTAACAGTAGCTACTTTTCCTTTCTAACATCTCTGCCACATTCCTTGAGATGATGCACAAGATACCCCAATAGTTTATGAGGTGTATTGAGGTGCTTTTTCTAGTTAGTCATAAAGAGAATTCTTAATGCCTTAAAAATCTATATAAGATAATATGGATATGTGTTACAAATGGGAGCACTTATTCTCCTTAATTGAAATGTATGAGTACTGAGGAACAAGGGTAGAAGTAGGATTTGTCTATCTATCACTGTGACAAATGGGCAGTTTATCGCCTTGCATTTGCTCAGCACTGCAGTAAAAGGGTGTAAGTTCAGAAAAATCTATTTCCCACAGAGCAATTATCAATTTTAATATTAAATTTTAAAATGATTTTTAATTTATCAACTGCTCCCTGAATTCAGGGTTGGAACTGTCAGATCTCTGCCTTGGATATTAGGCTGATGATGGGTCATATTCAAAGTCCATAGATAATGAACATTTTGTAAATCTGTAATGCAGTTCTTTTTTTCTCATTGTGAGTTAATTGATCTTTGTGCCATTAGGGAGACCATCAACTGCTCTCTGTTTCTCTGTCTTCTTCACTTCTTTTTGGTTCAAATGCAAAGCCAAGCATCCCAAAATAAAACCCAATTTTAATTAAAGCTGCCCTAGTCCCTGGAAAAGCGATATCCTCCTGCTTCACTGAGACTTTGAAAGTTTTCTGCTTTGATGCTGTGTTGAAAAAGCAATAAAACAGAGGTGAGAGGCTTTAAAGTGAGAGGTCGAGAAAGTATTGGTCTCCTTTTGCCCTTCACTCTGGTGACAGTAGAACTTCTCTTTGGTCTGTAGTTCAGAGTCCGGGAGAAAATTTGCATTCAGTAAAACCACACACCAAAGTCAGCTCATGTTCACCAAATCTCATACATGGAAAGCTAAGGCCGCCACCAAGACCAAAGTGCACTGCATGGCCTAGACTTGACACAAGGGATTCAAAGACTTTTGAGGAATCCAGGCAAAGGATGCGTAATAGCGCATTTTAGCTAACACAATATAATTTTTCCCCAATGCTTAGTACTCAAGATCCTAAAATCTTAAGATAGTACTTTCCTAGCCAGTTCTAAAATGGTATTTTCCTCTCTAGGATTAAGGTGATACTTTCTATCCAGGTCTAAGATGGTTCTTTTAGTCAACTATATAAAACATATATAATAAAATGATTGAAATTCTCTTCACTAATCAGATGAAGTGACTGAGAAACTCATATACTATATTAATTCCTAGTCATTTACATAAATTCTGAAAATCTGAATGCGCTGTGGTATCTTTTTCCATCATCCAGAATTGCTCTAATATCTGCAAAAGTCCATCATACAGTAGAAGAAGTAATTAGAGGACTGTCGTCAAGATTAGTGAGTACGAAGGTAAGCTCCTTATACTGGTTATCTTCTCTGGCAAAATATTCTTATCATTTTATATGGAAATGAAAACATCCAGCTATACAACAATGGCTACAATTTTCTCCCCAACCTAATGGAATCAGAGAGCCCTAAAGTTCTATAAGGTTTAGACAAGCATCTGCTAATAGTCACTGCCTTGTTGCAGACACTTTGCATAATGTCTTGCACGTGAGAAGTATCCAAATATGGTATTACACAAATGAATAGATAAATATTTAAGTGCTTAAAAGGGTAGGTACATAAATGACTGCAATGCTCATCCAAGACTGTTTAATAACACAAAATAACCCACATCAGAAGAAAGGAGAGGAAACTTGCTTATCTTGTAAAAGGTGTGTTGTTTTTCCCCAAAGGAAAAATTTTAAGGCCACTTTTTTCCCCTAGGGAAGCAAAGATCAATGCCAGCAGCCCAGCAGTCCCCAGAAGCCCCACAGTGTGCGCAGACCTGACGGAGGAGGGAAAATTGAGGTGAGGAAATAGATTTCACTTGTGAGCTTTAAAGTGGTTATTATAAGCAATAGGGAAGAAGTAATTATTTTTAAATGATAAGCAGTACCTGGACAATGTGACAATCTTCTATTTAAATGTAACTTTGTGAAAGGTGGCTATTTGGTGGGTACGCTTCTATCACTCTGGATGTCTTGAGCCTGTTAATGTAAAAAATATTTTAAAAGTCAAACTGAATCAGGCAGTAAGCTACTGGTTGCAGTTTCCTTTTCCTAAGAAGCATAATGGAAGAATCTCTTTGCTCTCCTCAGAAAACAGCACCTTTTATAAAAAGTGTAGAGTGTGTCTGCAAGACACTTTGTGCAGAATTGAAGAACGAAGCCTCTTCAGCATCAAGGCATTGGTGGGATGATTTCACTGGAGTTGACTTCTGTTTTCTTTTTGACAATGTGAAATCTCTTCAACCACAGAAAGAGAAATAAGGAAGACAGGACATCCCATACAGGGCTCTAGCAGTCCCAGCAGTTAAAATCTGGCCAGATCTCCAGATTTGTCCCTGAGCCTGCCTTCTTCTAGATATTTTGCATCTACCCTTCCTCATCCCTGTATCTCTCCTGCTCATGAGTTTACTTCAGCACCTAGTTCACAGAACTCCTCAAAGACAAAGGGAAAAAACACTTCTTGCTGTACCTCTTTCCGGTACTGCTACCCTTGGCACCAATTATAGCAAACTGCTCTAGGAGACAGACCACTGAGCAGTCTCCCTGATCAGCCAACCTGAAGCAATGAGAGAGGAGTGCCAACTACAGAACAGGTTTAGCCGACAAATGAAAAATTGGGTACATATCTTCTTTAAACCTGCTGAGGCTTATTTACCAGAATCTTGGTCTCCAAGAAAGAATCCACTTTGGGCTTTGTAAAGCACGATGACCTTTCAGTACCAACCAGTTGGAGTTATTTAACGTGGAAGAAGAATTGGCTGTAAGAAGTCACCAGGGGGCTGCAATGATATCTCACCATCCACAGCACAACCAAAGATCCAAAAGAGACATTCAGTAGACACGGGCTCTGATAATTGGTGATAAGTGGCCTCAGAAGTAGATACTAACTCTTCAAATAAAGCCCATTGTAACTAAGGGTGAACAGGGAATCCAGTGCTCCACACAAAACATCACATGGCACTGTCCAGAGAGCACTGATATTCTGAGAAATGAGTAGAAGTTCTCATATATGTTTTGAAGTAACTCACTAGTGTATATAAACAATTAGTCTGCCCTTTCTTTCCACATCCTCATATTCACATCAACTTCAAATGAAAAACACTTGAAAAACACAAATTATATCTGTACTAAACGTGGACAGGTATTATTTTTTTATCATTGCTTCCTAACAATGCAGTATAAAAGTTATTTGCATAGTATTTACATTGAATTAGGTATTATAAGGAATCTAGATATGATTGAAAGTATACAGGAGGATCTGTGCAGGTTTTATGCAAATACTATAACATTTTATATAAGCAAGAGCCTTGAGCATCTAAGGATATTTGTATCCACGGGTCCTAGAACCCATCCCCCACAGATACTATATCTGTATTACTGTATGCATCTGCACATTTATATTTTTTCACATCTGCAGTGCCTAAGACTTACCATTTTTAAGGAGTTAGCATAGTAGCAACACTAACTTTATTTTTCCTTTGCCTTTAACTGCTTCATATAAGCTATTAAAAGTATAAAACAGTCAAAGATTCAAACTAACAGCATTTCATCAGTCTTACTGGGCCCTTAATAATTCATCTCTCTTATGTTTACTCTAATACCTGCACAGCATAAATATGCATGATATGCGGCTGTGTATATTTCAAGCATTTTCATAGATAGACTAACAGCAGGGGACTTTTGACCTTGGTCTGAAGAAGAAAAAGGCACTGCAATAACTAATGACAGAATTGACAGTCTCTTACTTTAAATTAAAGAGGAAAAGGGAGAAACACATTCCCAAGAGAGGATTCCTTAACAACAATTTAGATTCCAGCGTAAGAGGTGTACTTTGTAAATTACATTTGAGAACAGTTACTTTTTTGTAGGGGGTTTAACAAGGATCATACCTATCTTCTTTTTTTTTTTTTTTTTGGTTTTGGTTTTTCTCCGGTACCAGGAACCGAACTCACGACCTTGCGCCTGCCAGGCAGGCGCTTTGCCGCTGAGCTAAATCCCCAGGCCCCATACCTATCTTCTTGCCAAAAACTCTACAGAGATGTTGTGAAATAAAATAAAAGAATGTCTACAGCCTCACAGCTACTTGGAATAAATATGATAATAAATATGAAGATTTCTTATTAATTCTAGTAAAGAAAGAACCACAAATAAAAGTAAGACTTGGTTGAAATTGACCAACTCCTAATCCAATTCTTCAAAATGTTTGATTACTTCTTTTCCAACTTCCTTAAATTTGCAATACTTCTATTAGATATTTAACATCTTATTTTTTCTCACTTTTCTTTTTCAATATCTTGGCAGAAAATCCCAGGTATTAAGGTACAATAGATTCCTGCTAATTCAGCTTCTCCTCTGTGATGGAGAAACAGTGAAAACATGAAGCCTTCGTTATTGCCTTTGTTGTGCATCATATGCTTTCAATTGCAAAGAGATTTTTCCAGATGTTCCAGCCCATCTTGGTGTGTTTGAAAACTCTGTTTTGTTTTCTGAGTCCATTTCCCTAAAACACACAAACTCAGATGCTCAAGCTGGCGTTAAACTCAATCATCCTTCTTTATCATTTTTCAATGAAGCATTCTGTGCTGTCATCGGGTGAAAGGGAGAACAATGCCTCAAAGATCTCATTTGCAGATATAATATTATAAGAAACCTGACACAGATTTATGTACCAGCTTGTAATGGCACAATTAGGATCTTTATCTGTACAGGGAAACACAGGCCAAAAGGCATTTTTCATTTTCAGAACAAGCATCAACTAAACTTGAGAAGCTGTTGAAGTTGAGGAAGCAAAACATTGGGTTGCATTGATAGACTTCACTTAGTGATGCTTTTCCTGGGCCCAGAGAATGACAAGTCCAGAAAATACATTTGTCCCAGTAGGGATTCTAAAACTGCCACGGATATGCTTCTATTATTATGGTCACCATTTATCCACAAGATGTGCAGAAAAACACAGTTTCTTTATTTTCTGTAAGTGATACAGTCTTTCACTATGAGTGTTCATTGGAGTTGGGGGGTGGCAACAGACTTTAACTTTAAATTTAACAATAAATAATGTCTCAGCTCCTTTGGCTTGTGAAACCTGTTTGTTATATTTCTTTTTCAGTCAATTCAAAGTTCACTCCCCAACTGAACTACTCCTTTCTTCCTTTTTCTGTTACAATAAAGGATGCTGGGATATAGGGGATAAATTACAGATCTCATGATTGGTCTCATACTGATACACAGGCAAGTATCAATGATAGTTTCATCGGCCTAGATTTGAATGTGCCCTGGCTGGACATTTTACTGTATTTATCATTAAAATTAACACTTATAATCAGCTAAGGTCTTAAGAACCAAATAATCTCTCTGATGACTGACTCCAAAATTGGATTCACTAGTTAAATCTGAAGCTACTCTGAGGTCTGTTTGGTGATATCCCAGCTTTTTCCTCTAGACCAAAGTTCAGAACGTTTCACTATGCTTCCCTATGTTTCTCTTACCATGCCTCAGGACAGAAAACATGTTTTCTCTTCCTCCATAAACAAGAACATACTCTTCATCATTTTCTTAGCTGAGTCTGCCATAACAAATCACCATGGATTGTATGGTTTGAACAAAACCTATTTATTCTCACAGTTCTAGAGGCTGAGAAGTTCTCTTAGAGCAATTTTAAGTTTACCAAAGGCAAAGAAACTGAGCAAAACTCAGAGAAGTGGAGGAAACCAAGCTTTATTATGCCAGTAGGCCCAGAGGAGCTATGTACTCCAAAGTCTGAGCCCTGAGCTAGTATAGGAAGTTACTCTTATGCCATTTATCAGGTAGGGTAGGAGTCTTTTGTGAGCAAGTGGAACTTTACAAATATGGGAATAAATTGGAAACAAAAACAGTCCTGATACAGCTTATAACTCTGGTACATCTTGCAGTTAGCAAGCCTGCTTACAAGAGCAAAAGGAACACTGTAGACTATTGATATATTTAGGTTTTGATACATTTTGAACACAGAAGTTCCTTTACAGTTCAAGATCAAGGTGCCAGCCAATTCAGTTCCTGAAGGTCTTCTTTCTGATGATTGTGGATATCTGTCTTTGTATCCTTGATATAGGGGAAGTAAATGTAACTCCCAACCTGTTAAGTGTCAGATACACTGAGTTCGTGTTCCCCAAAACCACAGAATTAATTCTAAGAAACAATGGAGGTTAAGTGTAGGAACTATTTATTGAGAGAGACACAGAGAGCTCCTGAGAGAGAGGAGGGAACCAAAAACTGAGTTACTGTGAGCTCCATTTTACAGAGTAAGTTTCAGACAGCAAAATCTCAAGGTGGGTACAACATAGGACAAAACTATGGTCACCCAGTGAGATTACAAGTTCAACTGCTTAGGTAATATTGATCCAGTGGAGAAGCAGGTGATGTAGCAAGTACACATGGATGAAAATGGACTTTTTTAGGAAGAGATAAACCAAGGGGTTGGGGATACCCATTGGAGTGACTGATGTCTACCAGATGAGCACAATTTTCAGTTTATCATTCATCCCTCAGGGAGGTGTGTAAACCTGGTCATTTTGTCTTTATCTTGAAGCCTTCCCTCCAACAGATGTGCTTCTGGCCACAG
Organism: Chinchilla lanigera; assembly: GCF_000276665.1. Lineage (NCBI taxonomy): Eukaryota > Metazoa > Chordata > Mammalia > Rodentia > Chinchillidae > Chinchilla > Chinchilla lanigera. Next base: position 10,074,890 of record NW_004955423.1, on the reverse strand, counting down.
TTGCAATGTGTTTCTGTCCTCTGTATTGACTCCCCAAAGGGCCTACTCCTGTCTGACTGCCTATAACATTTTTATCCAGCTTAGTTGTCTAGAATATCTCTCATGAGAGGGGGGAAAAAGAGGAAGAAGGGAGGGCAGGGAGGAAAAAAGAGAGACAGAGAGAACTCTTTCTCCTCTCTCTTCTTATGAGGCACTAGTCTCAACATGAGTACTTCATGCCCATGTCCAACTTACCTTCCAAATACTACACCTCCGAGTTGCATTGGGGATTAGAGTTCCAACATAAGAATTTGTGGGGACACAAATATTCAATCAATTGTATTGATAGTTTTGATTTCTTTGCTCTGAGTAACACATCCTTCAGCTCACACATTCCCAGAGGTTTTATGAATCACACCCAGCATTGGAAATAGCTTGAAAAGAACAAGATTTAAAGGACAATAAAATATATAGCTTAATATTTTCAAAATATTATTCTTATTGCAAGGCACTAAAATGTAAAAACATTTTGAAAGCACAAATGTGTATGAGAATACATGTGTGCAAATATGTGCATGTGCATATGCATGTTCATGCCTCTGTTGTCTGTTTGTACACACAAGGCCGGGCTCTATGAAGACTCACAGGGAGTGCAGTAACCTCAGGAAGACCCTTTTGAATTATTCCAGCATTCACCGTGTCAAAACCTACAGAGTGTTTCATCACCTGCCATAGGTAATGGTTCTTTGAAAATAGACATGAGCTGTCAGCCCAGAACACACTCCCCTCCAGGAACCTGAATATTTCCTCCATGAGGTATCAGGCAAATATCAAATCATAAGAGTCTGTCTTGCAACCTCAGCTGGCCTTGACCTGGAATAAAATACATGTTTCCTGAGAACACCTCATAATTTAAACTCTATGACACAGGTCCCTTCTGGAGTTTCTAGACAGAGTTTTTATTCTCCTCTCCCAGACTTCCTCATGGAGAATAGTCATAGTGCCTCTATTACATTTTATGGATTAAGCTGATAGGTAGACAATCTTTTGTTTTCCCTTTGGAATAAAATAAGCCTGTGTTTCTCTTTCAAATAGTATCCCAGAAGTTATTTTTGAGTGGACTCAAGCTTATGAAGAAATAGAGGGTAAGGAAAGAGGAAGTTAAGTAAATGAAATTTCCTACAGAAAATTCCATCTGCTACATAATTATTTGCCATAAACTCTGGAGGAGTCAATTGACCTAACATGGTACTCATCACATTTCACTTATAACCTGTCTCTTTTTACAGCTGGGGGTGCAGTCTGATGGCATCTTTCAGTTTTTCACATACTACTTATGAGTTTTAGCCCAAATAAAATTTGTTAATAATCTGCTCTCCTTGCAAATTTTTTATTGCTGATTATTGAGAGATGATTGTAATTGAATTCACTTTTTAACACATTGCTTTTGGTCGAGGAGCATATAATTCTAAATAAATTAATTTATTCCAACATTGGCTGGAACTGGCCTAGATCGAAGTTACTCCTTTAAGTGTAAAAAACAATGAATTGCCAAGTTAGACCGAACTGCGTCCAATCTGGCCTTCTATTTTAGAGAAATTGCTTTCAATCTTATTTGATTATCTGTAAAATGGAAATAGTATTCGTGAGGTAATTAGGGGGATGAAGTAAAACAAAGTCTGTCATTTCTGAAACCGTTCTTGTTACTTTCTAAAATACTTTTTTCTCGCATCTGAGAACCCACGTCTAATGGCCAGCAGTTGAACGTGTATAAAATGCAGGGAGGAGAGAAGTCAAAGTCAGATACATTTTTGTAGTTTCCACTGCATAACTATGCTTCCATTGAGCCTTGGTCTCTTGATGAGTCACCTATGTAATAAGCATAAGTAACAGCATGACAACCAACATAAAGGCAATGGGGAATGATCAAGAAGGAATAATAGCTTCCAGAGCCGGCCCTGGAGCACAAACCTGGTACACAAGTCCTCTGCACACTGGACCCAGGAACACTGTGAAAAGACATGTATTTTGTTCCACATGATTCATGAATGAGTCAGATGTTGAGCTGGACATAGCAGAGCTCAAGATAATCCTTGCGCTCAAAGTGCTTGTCCTCTAGTTGGAGAACCAAGAAGTAGAGTCGCAGTTCCAGTTTGATATAGTAACTACTGATGAAGGTATGAATATTGGGTACCATGAAGAAAGACTTCTCAGAGGAAGTACTATCCAAGCTGCACCTGAAAAACAACATGACCCTAAAGATGCCAGTGCTGGTTCGTACAAAAGGGAATCACCTACTCTGCTTCCTGTAGGACTTAATTCAAAATTTCATAAATATGAAACTTAGATAATCTTTTGTTTTCTCTCTCAAATAAAGTAATATTGTGTTTCTCTCTCAAATAGTATCCTAGAAACTGTCTTTCTTTTTCTTCCTCTTTTTCTCTCTCTCTCTTTCTTTTAATTAGAACATATTTGTAGCACATGGTGCTTACATTCTTTGTGGGGAACTGGTGTACGTGAAGAACGCACACTTTTTTCATCTCCTTTCCCTTCCCTTCCTCCACTCTCCATCCATCTCTTGAGCCTCTTCCTTTTTGGGGGGCTATGTTATCAATACATAAAGTTTACATTCCCTGTGCAGAGTTGGTACCTACATATAAAACACATCTTAAGTTCCTTTTCATCCCCTTTCCCTCTCCTACTTCTGCTCTCTTTCCAGTTTTTGATCCTCTTCCCCTTTGAAAAAGATCTATCTCCCTACTTTCTGTTACCTGTCTTTCATTTTGCTCTTTATTTATAATTTTGGTTTCTCACTTAGGAGAAACCATGTGATATTTGAGTCTGTATGTCAACATTATGAAAAAATCAGGTAAGTAAAAAATTTCTTGTCATGTTCTCTCTCTCTTCTCACTTTTATGCTGAGTATAATCTTAATTTTAATGTGGAACCAGTTTGTTTATTTTCCAAATTTTCCTCAGTTGCTTATAAAGTTATTTATTAGCCAATAATTATTTAGTAAAATCCACTAGAAGTCACTGGATCCTAAATCAGTTGCACTTTTTGTCTGAAGGAAGGATGCAGAAATTGCTCTTAAGGTGAAATGACATTTTGCACATTTTATAGCACAAAGCATGCCTCAGGTTGATTTTTTTGTTTGCTTTTTTGTTTCATTCAAATTTAATTTTTGATATTGCAGAGTTCAATGGATTCAGCTGACAAGTTTCAAAATGTAATTTTAAAATAGCTAAAAATATATACATTTTTATCTTTTGATGCTTACATAATTTGCAGTTGTATAAATAAGGCAAAGCATATTGTTTGCTTTTCTGAAGTCTTTTTGATGTATATTACAAAAATGAGTTCTAATTAACTTAAACAGAATAAAACAGAATTTATCACACTATCAGATATCCCTGGATCTGGATCCTCAAACACTGTAACTAGCATTCCTCCTCTCCATTTCCCTCTCCCTGCTACCCTTCAATCGTCTTTGTTCTGCTTCCTCTTTGCAAATAATGGCAACATTTCTCAAAGCTTGCACTATTTTCCTAGCAAGTTATGACAAAGAGAAGTCAGGGCTTCTTTCTTAACAAATTCCAAAAAATCCCTAATGGTGACTCTGACTGGTTCACTTTGGGTCACAGGCATGTGTATGAACAATCACAAGAGCGGAGCAGGATGAACCTGATTGATCAGATCAAGTCAGAGGCAATTCCACCAGATTGGAAGAGGCAACTACCGAAAGGAAAAGATGTTGCATAAGCCACATAATGGCTAGTCATTAAGTGATCAAGTGCGATGCACATTTTTAGTTAGGACAGGAGAGCTCTGAGTGTAAGGCATTCTTGCTACTTCTCTCTGTAATCATCTCGCCTTTGCTAAAAAATGAATGAGAATTATCCATTGAACTTTCATGTATTTACAGTGTTACTCCAGCTCAGAGGGAATGAACCTTACAAAAGGTACACATGAACCATAGTTTGAGCCTGAAATAAAGATTTATAACTCTCCAGAGCAATAGCACAGGAATTCAGAGAAATATCACCTAGGGAGAAATCTCTATGCGACACATACAGGCCTCCGCACCAGATAAGAGGCAAGTTGTATCTGCCTCTGGCACGTAGACCCAATGCATGAATATTTCAGATGTAAGAATATATTAACTGCTCACATAAACATACATATACCAAGGTCTTGACAGGAACTTTGCATTTCAAGGGGATCCCAGGATAATTACACATTTCCAAACTGGATAATAAAGATTTACAGAATATGTAAGTGTAGAGAAAATTTAGGCAAGTATGGATTACTTAATGGACAGAAAAAAAGAAACTGATCGCTTCATTTTCTTCTTGAGTCACCTATAGCCCATGTAACAGTTTAATCACTGTAAAAAGATGTTTTAAACAACCATCAAAAACCACTAATCAGGGGCTGGGGATTTAGCTCAGCGGCAAAAGCGCCTGCCTGGCTAGGGCAAGGTCGTGAGTTCGGTTCCCGGTACCGGAGAAAAAAAAAAAAAAAAAAACCACTAACCTTCTCTGTGATAGGAATTGTGCTAGAGTCTGTGGACAAAATGATAAACAAAGCATGGTCTTAGCCTGAAGAAAGTAACAATTTGTGAGGAAGAAAACTTCAGCAGACAAATAAAATATAATATTCTTCAATGGATATCTATAAAGTTTGCTTTCAGAATTTAATATGAATTTGAAAGGTCACACCTGCAACTCTACCAATAAATGTATATCTCTATATTGTCTGAAATTCTACCATTAGAGGGTGATTCACTTTGGATAGACAAGATTTCTATTAAATTTTAAGTAGCCTTGGTAGGAATATCACCTTAATCAGGACTGTCAATTGTTTGTACTTGGTGTGAATCAATCAATTAGATCATTTCTCCTCTAACAAACACCTCAAGTCAATAAACTCAGGAAATGGAGTTTTCTTAGGGCTTGAAGGGAAAGGGTAACAGAAGAAAGGAAATTTGGATGTGCAGGATTTGGGACCCAAGTCTTCCTCTGAGAGACCAATTAATATTCAAGCTGGTCCACCATAGCTGTCTTTTCTCCTTTCATATATTGATGCACAGTATCAGGATATTTAAGAATACTTCATACTGTAGATTGGTCAGCTGAGTCACTGAGTCTTATTTGACTGGCTCTGGGTTCATTACAAAGAACTAAATGGAACTTCCCAAGCACATTTTGTCTTCTCTGTCTCTCCAATCAGTACGACCAAGTATTTGGGTCCTCACTATCTGAGGAGAAGTTGCCAGGTGCTGATGGATCAAGGTAGGCAACCAACCACTAAACAGGCCTATGCATATCTACTAGATTAGTCAGCTTTCCATCATCATAATAAAGTAACCTGAGTTAATTAACTTATAAGAAAAATGTTTACTTTGGCTCACAGTTGCGGAAGTACTAGCAGATGATCGGGTGGATCTTTCTCTTTGGGCCTCTGGGGAACACAGGATAGCAATAGCAGAAAGTGCATGGCAGAACACAACTGTTCACCTCTTCAGCCAGAAAGCAAAGAAGAAGACAGACCAGAGTCTCAGATTTAATTCTGATCGAAACACAAAGCACTGCACGTACACGGGATAGCAGAGAATAATCCAGGGTCTGTTATAGAACTGCCGAGAAGTTATCATTTCTGTAGCAGGGAGATACAAGGTCAAAAGTGAAGATAGTTAAAGGAAAGCAGGGTGCTTCCCAAAGTGTATTGCATTGTCTTATCAGTGGTTTAGGAATGGGCATCTGACCTGATATGGCCATTAAATATGAGTGCAGGGAGTGGAGGCAAGTTGCAAACTTCTGGGAAGAGATTCTTGACGGTACTTCTTCTTCTGGATGTCAAATGTCTAGGTGGAGCTGCTATAACAAGTACAGCCCAAGGTTGTTACCACCAGCCCGAAGATGAAGTCCATGCAAGGATGAGAGGCAGCAAAGAGAATAGCTGAGCATTGGAGCTGGAACTCTGATAGACCACAGTGCTGGGGACTGAAACCAGGAAGAGCTCTGTTGCATTTCCAACCCACTTGTGTATTCTCAGATAGGGTCTCACTAAGTTGCGTAAGCTGGCCTAGAGTTTGTAGCCTTCATGCCTCAGCCTCCCAAGCGCCTGGGGTTACAGCTGGGAGTCACCACACCTAGCATTTCTTTTTATAGAAGTTTTAATATTGCTTAGGTAAGTTTTCTAGCGCGTGCTGCCAGGAGCCTTCAAAGTGCTGCCAATGTGTAACTGTTTTGGTGTGACTGCCCCAGGACTCACCGTAGTCAGTGGGTTAGGCTCCAACCAGAATAATGGCTCACTGATGTGTAATAGTCCCTCTTGCCCCTACCCTTACCTCTTCTCCACCCTAACCAAAGCACCATCACCTTGAAATAATACTGTTAGACTGTGTCTGCACTGCACTTCTTCTGTAGGCTTCCTGTTTTTTATAGGGGAAACTCTTTTATGACAGAAAAGTCCCTTGTGAAATTGGGCTTATCCTGTGATCCATGAGATGTCCTCCTTCCATTCCATGAACCTGGCACACAAATAAGTTGGACCTTTCCTTTGCTCCTCTGATACTGTTTTGAGTATCTCAGATCATTCACGCAAAAGCTGAGCTATCTACGATGCTCTTCTCCATGTATTCTATCTGGAAATTTACTTATATCTATACTCTGACTTCTGTTCCCTCCATGTTTTGGGTACCTGTGTTGTGTCTACTAGGAACTTTTCATATATCTGTTTCATTCATCAGCCCTCCCCAGTAGCCAGTGTACCTCCGGTGGTTAATTTATGTGTCAACTTGACTGGGCTAATGAATGATCAAGAAGCTGGTAGATCATTATTTCTGGGTGTGTTGTGAGCATACCCAGAAATAATGGAAAGATTAGCATTTCAATCAGTGGACTGAGTAACGATCTGTCTTCACCAATATAAGTAGACATCATTCAATCCAAGAGGATTCAGACAGAACAAAAAGGCAGAGAAAAGGTGAATTTGTTTCCTATTTGAGCTAAGACTTTCATCTTCTCTTGCCCTTGGATACCTCTTGGACACATACACTCTTGGTTCTTGAGCCTTTAAGACTGAGACTTAGACCCTTGACTTCCCATGGTTTTCCCACTTGCATATGGCAGATAATGGAGCTTTTAGCCTTTATGATCAAGTAAGCCAATTCTACAGTCAATTGCTCTCTCTCTTACATACACACATTGTATATATGTATGTATTTACATATATGTATGTATATACATACATATATGTATTTCTTTTCTTTTTTTTAGTTTAAAGCGAGTAGTAAATGAGAAACAAACAAATAGAGAAATAGAGAAGTAGCAGCATACCAGTATCACGAACATAAACAAATCACAGCAAGAGCATTCAAAGTGATACAGTCTCAAGACAAAGTAACACAAATCAACAGTGGTTGTTACATTCCATGTCACTATCATCAACTATATTGCTCAGATTACCAGATGTAAGAATGAAAGTTTGCTCACACCATTATAGGGAATAAGAAAATAATTCTTTGATAAAACAGTGGAGATAAACAGAGTTTCACTAGACAAGATGGTAGGAGTTCACCATTGTAATGGGCATCCGAGATGAATACACACTTCTCTAATGAAGAGATACTAATGGTGAATAAATACGTGGAAGAATGTTCAACATCATTGGTCATTTGAGAAATGCAAATTAAAACAACACTGAGGTTCCATCCCACCCCAGAAAGAATGGCTATCATCAAGAAATCAACCTATAACAAATGCTGGAATGGCTGGGGGGGGAAAGGAACCCTACTCCATTTCTGGTGGGAGTGTACTTTGGTGAAACCACTGTGGAAATCAATTTGGAGATTCCTCCCAAAACTAGGATTGGAAGTCCCATTTAACCCAGCTATTCCCCTTCTGGGTATTTTCCCAGAAGTATTAAAGACATCATACCACAGTGTATATGTGCACACATGTTTATAGCAGCACAATTTGTTATAGCTAAATCTTGGAAACAACCCAAATGCTCCCACTGAGGAATAGATAAAAATGATGTGTATGTATTTCTAACAACATGATTATGTACTGAGAAAAGAATTTTCAGATGATTTCATCATTTTGGAACATCATAGTATACTTCCACAAATCTGGATGGTAAACCTACTACATACCTAGACTATATTATATTTTAAGATTACCATGAAACATGGTGTCCATCATCAACCAAAATGTTATGTGGCATATGATTGTAGGTGCATCTTCTGTTGGATTCTGTTTCTCTGAACAACTCTGACCAATTCAGTGCCCTTGAGATCATCTCTGCAACCACAGTGCAAGTGCTGGTCTAGATCCACACATGACAGATATTTGACTGATGTTCCTGAAGTGAAAAAGTGAATACACTAACGAATGAGTTCAATTTCTCACGATTGGGAAAGTTAGAAACAAATTCTGTAATATCCAGACACCTTTGGCTGGGCAAACAACTACTTCCCAGACCTCTTGAGGGTGCCACAGCTAACCAGACTACTAATGCTCCCAGCCCACAGTGATTTATTCCACCACCTTAAGCTAAACTCCTCACTACTGCTTGTTCAGAGGGCAGATTGCTCTGGTAGGCATGACATTCTTCTACTATTTCTTTTAAGCCTCAACAGGGTTATCTGCAATGGTTGCTTAACAAATATATGCCACTGTGTTAAGAAATCTGAGTTAGAAGCATGCTATGATGCAGAGATCAAAATAAATATCTTGTCTATTTTTCATAAGCTGGCACGTATATGTATTCATTTGTTAATCAGACACAAAGCACATACATGTGTTTTCATGTGTGAAGCACTATTAAACAAGAAAACTCTTGTAGGAATTAAAATGTCTGTATTTTTATATAAAATGGCATAATTAGTAGCATTTATGCACACATTCATAAGTATGAATATATGTTTAAGGAGAGCATAAATATACATGGGAGGATAGAATAGGCATGATCACAGAATAATGTATCTGGTATTCTATTGATGCAATTTCTGTCAACTGCTCCGCTTCAGCAGCTTACCACTAGGACACAAACCTTGGCGTTCAGGGACCTGGCAAAGCCACACTGGTCTCTGGCTGTTTGGGAAGTTGGCTGCAAAGGAAGGTTTTCTAAGCGGCTGCTTGCGATGCCATGCTGGTGGCACTAGTGCCTGGGAAATACCAATAGCTAAACGCTTCCTCTATTTCATTTTCTAAATTTCATAACCGATAGCAGCCAGGCTGCAGGCATTATATTTTGAAAGGATTATTGCACTTCCTGAGAAGTTCAAGTCATTCAGCTTTTGCCCCCATGGCTTGGGACACCAACCGAGACGCACTGCAATCACACTGCTGCAATGGACTGGCTTTCGTGGCTTACTGCTTAGTGACATTCCAAACACCAGATCTCCCTTCTGTTATGTCACCTCCTTGCCACAAACACCCCGTTGCTTCCTCTAAAATTCTTTTCTATTTTCTTGTTTACCTTATTTGTCTTACCTTCACACTTCCCTGACCTGATTACCCTTAGACATAATCACTCCTGTTTTCCTTTATGTGTCAGGGGCTGCCGCTTGATATGATGGTGTTATTTTAATACCATAATGGAAAATGATAAAGGCCAATCAATTACTTTGTATTATCCATTGTGTCCCATGGGATTGATTTTCCTCTATGTAATCATGTTTGCAGCCATAAAAACAAAGATAAAAAGGGTTTTCTTTCTATTTTTCATATTCAAAGGAGTTGTATTAGTAGCTTTGCCTCATAATGCTGCTGCTAAGAGAGTTAAATCTCCTCTAGCAAAGCAGAGCTCCTAGGAGGGGTCTCGAGCCATGGACAGGACCCAAGGCGAGTCCTTGGACTTTGGCCCATCTTCTAGTATTTATTTTCCCTGCTGCTCTTTAGAAAAATCTGGCACCACATTTATTGTCTAATAAATGGCAATCTTGTGTTGATGGCACATTTTTGCAAATCATAAGAGGTTCCCACATTGTCACTTTGCCTTTTCCTCACCACATAAACTGTTTAAAATTTCTCATGTCAAATAACCTCGAAATGTACCGATAATGAATCTTCCCTCGTGCTGCCACACCATTCACTCGCTTAAACTTCAGTTGCCTGCTGAGGCTCCCGGTCCTTGAGAATAAATATACATTAGATTCAAGCAGGGTACAGACAAATGCCAGCAGATAATACAAAGCAGGGCAAACAGCTTGGAGGAGAACCTGCAGAAGATTTCCAGTCTGTCTACAGCAGGGAGATTCTCAGAGCCAGAAATTGGCTTCAAAGAGATGAGCCACGGAGACCAAGTCTTCTAATCACTAGCTTTTCTTGCACGGAGACTGATGAGCTGGTGGGCGGCCCAAAAGGCAGCCCCCAAAGGCAGCCCTAGACATGATGGAGAACCTAGCAGCCCCACAACCCACCTCAGCTGCCCGACTGCGCTGCCTGCAATCTTGCTGCCAAACGGGCGGACTGCCTGTCATCTGGCTTTTGTTTCCTACAATCACCCTTACAGAAACCCTGCCTGTGTGGAAGATCTGCAAAGCCATGCTTTTGTCTTGATCTCACTTTTATTGCTAGGATGCTCCAAACCCCCTTTGCTTTCCTGTAGCTCCTCCATTGCCCCTTTGCTCTGAAATAAGCAAATAGTGTACCTTAATGGTCATTCCAAGTTATGAGGAGGAGAGTCCAGTGGCAAGGTTCAAGGTTTGTGATATCAACCTTCCCTAGCAGTGTGCAGATGCTGGTGGAAATGCAGAGATCGATCCGCTGCTGATGTCTCTGGGGTCAGCCATCTGGAGTCTCCCTGGGTGCTCAGTTCATCTGAGGCACCCTGCCCCTCCTTACCTCTGGTTCCCCTCTCTAGAGACTCCAGGGAGTTTCCTCTTAAGGGTCCCATGTCTGGAAATTGCAGCTTCTGTCGGTTGCTACAGTTCAAACTCATTCTACTTTAGGTACGGTGTGAGTCATATTTGTCCCTGGTTTTATAAAAGTGTGTACAACCCAAAGGAGAAAAAGAAGTGCTGTGTTCCTGGGCATCTTAGAAGGTGCCTCACATGACTGCGCTCTGCTCGGCCCCTCCCCGTGGTTTCTGAGTTTTGCTCTCCCATCCCATTCCTGCTGCTTTCCCTTGTGCAGCTGCCCGTCCTCAGAGTCCCTCAGGGGCAGTACTGTTGCCTGACAAGCAAATGAAGCCAGGAGGAAGTAAGGAAGGCCCGTCACAAAGTCATCCCTTCTCACAACAAAGCCCGGAGCCGCTGTTTGTTCATTTGCTTAAAACAAAGTCTCCAACTGCCTCCCGCGGCACCCTCCCTTGGAGAGTTCATGCTCAGAGCCACGGAGTAATTTTTACTGTACAACAAACAGTTGCTTAAATCGGATGTCTCTGAATGGTCATTATTTCCCCTTTCCCCTCCACCTGCCACAAGCCCCCAGGGTGTGGGGCAGGCCCTGCAGCTGCCACCCTGCTGGTCCACCACTCTCTGACCCTCCTAAATAAGCTTCAGCATTTGTGGGGAGACATGCAGCCCTGAGAGTGGCCAAATGATCTGGAACTTGAAAGAAAGCTTCGCGGCACACTTAGCACTTTGAGTGTGGGGAAGCTGTGGGAATGGGGTCAGATTTCCTCCTCAGGGAATTCACTCAAATAGGTTTTAAAATTTATAGTCTGTGTTGTGATAATAAATAAAAATGAAATGTACCTCCCTAACTCAGAGTTTCTTTGACTGAAGCGGTCCTCTGGGGGTAGCTCCCTCTACCACTATTCTGTTTTGAGGAAAACTGGAGAGCTGTGAACCCCTCTTTCCCTCAGCTCCCCTTCCAGGGCTTACCTGCATTCCATCAGCTGGCATCTCCTAACAGAAATTACCCTGTTTTGCCAATACTCACGGACACCCTACCCCCTCTGCCCCCATGTCTGCTTCCATGTGGCCCCCTTTTTTATGCAGCTCCCTGCAGCTGAGTCACAGAAGCCCCAGCCATGTCCAAAGCAGTTTCACTAAGCCATTCATGACACTGGTGTCTAGTGACAAGGCATCATTCAGTGCTCTTTATCCATTATCCTGTTGGGCCCAAGCGCAGCCCCTCTGCACCCCGTTCTGGCTCACACCTGTCTGCAGCCCAGCACAGAAAGGTGACATGTAGAATGGAAGTTAAACATTTAAAATCTGAGTGAAATTGCACAATCAACACCTTAAACATTTCATACATAGAGTAAGATAGTTTACAATGAGATTTTTGGAAGTTGCCCTAATGGATTTTTTTCTCCTTTCTGAAAACATTCTTGATGTATTAAAGAGAAGGCATTGTCTATAACAATACTTCCCAATGCACTGCATGAGCTGTGTCCAAATATAAGGAAACCAGACTAGTTAGGAAATACCAACATCTGACCTAATTTACTCGCTTCTGCATTATGGTTCTAATTGCACTCGATATTACCTATTATTGTTGGGTCCCTCTGGGAGCCTTGGAAAAAACTAGAGAAAACAATGTGGAATGGATTCCTTGTGTGAAATCTACAGGTTTTTTTTTCCCTTTGCCTTAAAAATGAAGGCAAGAATTTTTAACACTCCAGAGCCCATACAAAAAGCGTTTCAAGGGATGTGGATGAAATCATCTCCTGAAACTAATTTCTCACATAAACGTTGAACTAGTTGAACCCTTCCTAAAAGCAGCTTACAGGTAAAGAATCTGCAGTGAGATAACTTCAGTTTTGCAATATTCCTTACATTCAATATATCACTTACTCAGACCATCCAAGTCATCTGCAAAAAGCATTTTAAAAGAGCAGTTATCTGAACTCTCCTTTGTGCCAATTTTACATTACATGCAACCTAAATCAATGGCCACATTTGCAGTCCTCTTTCAAAAGGACACAACAACGTAAAGTACTCTTGCAGAAATCTCCCAAATTTAGTATCATAATAAGAACAAATAATGAAGAGGTCTCTGTAAGATTAAAAAAAAAAACAAAAACTAGTTCTCTTTCTCAAAATATATTTATCATTGAAGGAAAAGTGTGTGCAATTATTCCCCTTAATAACAGTTAACATTTTTAGTGCTTAAAATGAGCAAAGGAGAGTAGGGAGCACTTTATATATGCTTTATCTATTTTGGTCCTTAAAAAACAAATGTGTGAGTCTTATTGTCCCCATTTTACAGATAAAGAAGCTATCCATATTAAGAACCATACTCAAGGTGACTCACCTGCCAAACGCTAGACGCAGAATTAAACACAGTCTGTCCACACATCACGAAGTATTATTCAATCAGGACAACCTGAAAACAGTTTCGGATGTTGACGACTGTTTTTAACACAGGCAGGATTTGGTGACTGTAGAAGAGCTGATGTTTGAATATTGTTAGAGGAGATCCCAGAGGAAAAAGTTGGGTCTGCAAGGAAAGTAAACTTTTATTACTGTGTGGTTTCAGAAGACTTGGCAGTGCAGGCTGTTCTCACAACTTGCATGTACTGCTCTGTTACTTAATCAGTATTATACAGCGCCACTTAATCCTTTTTATGGCTTAGCTTGTCTTGTAATGTTGTTGTGCTGCTGATAAACCCATTCAGAGGAATAATGTACCTTTAAAAAATCCACACCATGCTCTGTTTTTAAAGTAAGGATGCTTCTATGTGAAAGCTTCTATTCTATCTCAGCACTTATTATAACTCCAGCACTAAAAACAAGGTTGCCTACTACAGGCTTAAGGGAAGTGAAATCATTTTTAAAACAAGTGGTTTTTATAGTGTCCTCTGAGATTCTGATTACACGATGTGAGTCCACATAAACCGAGGGTTAAAGGATCCAGATTTAATTTTTATCATGACATGTATCAAGTATGTCATGTTAGAGTGATAAGAAAATGTCAAGACATAAAAAAGCACCTCAGCCCCCACCCCTTTTTGACTGGCAAAGGCAATATTTATTATAATCTTCCTTTGAAAAAGCTTTTTTTCAGCCCAACATTCATTCCATTAGCAGTTTTAATTTCACTAAAATAAGCATGCTTAAATAGGAGAGCTCTTAATGCCGCATTATAGTGACAGCATCCGTTTGCTTCCTTTGAGAATCAATTAGCAGCCAAAAAAACGCTACGGACTTTATAATGATACAAGTCTGTGGTATCTCCCCAAATTACCTGGAGCAAGGTAAGTGGCCATGAGAACCTTGGTCGCCAAGGGAAAGCATGAAAGGATATACCGTGCAAGTGTGAAGTTATTCGGGAAAAATCTGCGGGAAAAAAAAAAGTGAAGCTACGCGGCGGCTGTTACAAATAATAAAATACCATTTGCATCTCTGCCGAGGGTTTTGGTTGGTGCAGCTGGTTGTGTCCCACGCATTTCCTCCCCTACCCACCCACCCCCCGCCACCCCGAACTTACTGCTCGTTTTTTTTTTTTTAGCTTGGCCAATTGCAATTAAACGATCAAGTAGGTACACTTGTTTGTGTCGGATATAAGAGAGAGTTCGGCTTCATTTCAAAGACAGATGCCCAGAAGGAAAGGGTTAGACAGTGCCATGAAACACTGACAAGCAATTTAAATTGGAATCCTGACAATTCAGCATGAATGGGGAAAAATCAAGCCCTCGCATACACAGTATGAGTCGTGGAGAGGGCAAAGGACTGTGGAAAAGCTTTTATTTTTAGAAGTCTTTACTAAGTTCTTTATAAGCATCTCAATCTTTGTTAAAAAAGAAACAGCAGCTATGCACATTTTCCTTAGGGGAGCATGTTGTTTTTCCCCCCATATAAAATTTTAGTAGTTGGCTTCCTAGAGTGAGGCTTTTTGTAACAGAATATACAAATTGTATTTTTTATGGTGCTTTATTTATAGTGAGCCAACCATTTTAATAAAATGATTCACTTAGATTATTTTACTACGCTTTATTATGGGTCTTCATCTTTTTTCATTTGTTCTTGTCTTTCTTCTGGTTAAAATTAAAATGTTTAACTCCGCAATTAATCACAAATAGATATGATCTGTGAAATGGTTTATTCTTTCAAAAAACTTGCTAAAATACCTTTCTACAAACATAAAGATTAAAATCAATACAAATCACTTGGTTGCTCATATAAGTTACTCCTAAACTGAGTTAAATGTTATAGCAAATATCTAGCATTTACTTAGTAGAGAGAAAGAAGGTGAAATAAAGTTGGCACACAAAAGAACTAATAGCTGTCCTCCTTCCTGAATTTTAGGCATGATATTGACATATGACTAATGCATTTTTCACAACAGTAAGGTATATTGCTACGTTTTGCTTTGTTTTGTTTTCTTTGAGGGGTATAGATGATTGTCATTTTGCATTTAAAATATCACAACCTAAAGTCTTTGCTGTGAAAGGCTTTTTCATGTGGAGTGTAGCATAGTTTTTTTTAAAGCATGAAGGAGAAATATTATTATTCAGCATTGTGAGGAATATAAAGACGATATTCAAGCTTGTGCATACGGGCTCCAGTACAGCCAGTTAAAAGCAACAAGACTTAGCATTTGTAGAGAGGAAGATGGTAAAAAGCCTCACATTTTATGAATGTCTTTTACATGCCTGTTAGCAACCTGAGGGCATTCTGTCAACTGAGTGCTTAAGGTGAAAAAAAAAAAAAAATTGTATGATTAGAAAGCAATTAGTTTTCATCTTATTTCAGTTATGATCAAAATCAGTGTTAAGCAGAACTGATATTATTATTGTAAAATGAGTCTGTTAAAATAAATTTTAAATTCAAGATTTTAAACACTGGTAAATTCAAGAGCACCATGTCTTTGTTTTGAATGTCTCTTACTGCTAAAATGTTCTACGCATTGCTTTAACAACATTCAAGATACCTAAAGATTTCTAATTAAAATATTTTAATTATATAATATTTGTTAATATAAATGCTGCCTTTATTATAAATACATATCCTCGCAGACTGTATCATTGCTTAAAGTGCAAAGATGCAAACACACACATGCACACACTCACACACACACAGATTCTCTCCTCTATATAATTCGCTGAGTTAATATTCCTTCTCAGAAAATATATACTTTGAATAAGATGGATTAAATATGTTGGTTGGATTTTAGAGTGCAATAAACTGATTACATTAAAAATGACCATATTTAAAGAAAAAATAGCTAAGTTGGGCTAATTTATTATTATTACTCATTGCATTTAAAGAAACTTGGATTGGAGATCAAAGTGCATTTTGACTTGTTTGAAAATTATAAATGACCCATTCCCAGTTTTCCAGCCCCATAAAGTGAGAATGCAGTCTGTGAGTACTCTCTGCTCTAATCAAGAAGGAAGGGGCTTCAGCTTCAAATGTCACTGCTGTAAACATGTTAAATCTGGAAAATATTTTCTAAGCAAGCAACCATGTGTAAAATTTACCGAACTTGTCACGAAAGGGCTACAGCTGCAAACCTGCAAACTCCTCACTTCCATGAAGCCTCCAGATGTTGAGATGGGGAAGCAGAGTTTTCCTCTTGGTTCCTGAGTTTTTGCACTGCATAGCTTTGCCTGCCACCAGCTTTTTAAACAGTTGTTTCCCCAGGTAAAGAAGCAGCGTCCATTTAATACTACGAAAGGAAACCATGCACGTACCACAGAAAGTGCTGCATGGAATTTACTCCAACATTTCCAACCCAAACATCCACCCATAGACTAAAAATTTGTAATCTGTCTGCCTGCCCAACTAACCCAAGTTAATTTAGCAAAATGCAGGGGGAAAATAATCAGGTAATTATAAGATTAAACAATTGTCGATTGTCGTATACTACAGCCAGAGACGATTCCCATTAAATTGTATTTACTTACCCATCATTTTATGAAAACTTTTTCAAAATCATGTTTGCTGCTTATAACTAAAAATATCTTGGGATAAATTTTAAACTTTATGGTACTACAAAAATATAAAGTCTGCCGATATCATCATAAACAAAGACAATCTGATGAATTTTTAAAAATTACTAACTCTACTTTTAACACCACCAGCATTATATGTAATATTTACAATATGCAATCTTCTTTTATAATGTAAAGTGTTTTTAAAATGAAATTTGCACTTAAATGCCAATATCCTCTCCTTCTGGCTTCTCACTTTATGACACTAACATAGGATCTCATTCACCAAGCCAATTGAAATTTTAATAAAAGAAAGCAGGAGTTTCTAATAAACTCCTGCAGTGAGCTGATAATACTAAACATCTTTAGCAGCATGGTGTTTTTTATTATTATTTTAGCTGTATATTAATATGCTAGTATTTGTAAACTCCCCAGTGCCAGTAGATTTATTTCAAAAGCCTTCACTACATTCTTCCATTGTGAAAAGTTTATCTGATGAAGAAAAATTCTTTTTTGCTGGTTTTCTACCCAACAACTACTTGACAGGAAAATATATAGCTGACAAATGTGTTGTGACTATGTGTTTAGTCCTGGAAAAAATAGTGACTGATTTCACTCATTGCAGTGCCAGTTCTTGGCTAACTAGGAAACTGGCATAATCTGCAACTGCAGTAAAGGCATTACTGGGGATTTTCTTGCAAATTTAACAAGCTATTCTGACCCATAACCCTCATCACAATACCTCTATGCTGACTTTACCTTCTGTTCCATTCTTCAATATCTCCTCTAGATCCCCACTGAGACTTCCCAACAGATACCTGAGCACTCTTCCATCTGAGCAATAGGAACACCTATCTGGCTACATGGCTTTCTTTTTAAATATAAGACAGGAGAATGTGGGCTTACAGCATAATTGGAGTGTGTGACTCTATACCATGTGGAATTATCTTTCATGATACTGAGTATGAACTGGGACTGCTACTGCCAACAGTCAGTGAATTTCAACATACCTTGTATGTAATAAGAGTTAACACTTAAACATTTTGGGCAGCAGACACTGTTTTATGCACTTTACATATATGAACTTTTTTGATCCTTTCTATAGCTTTATATGTCAGATGCCATTATTATATCTGCTTTGTAGATAATGAAACCAAGATGTAAGAAATGAACTTGCCAGTGTCACGCAGCTAGGGATGGCTGCATCCAATTCAAACTCATACAGCCTAGCCAAACTCTGGTTATTCAGATGCTGCCTCTGTAAACAAAACTGTATTAAGATCTACGCTGTCTTAACAACTTGTCTTACCAGGCTGCTCTTCTGGATAACACTCATTCCAATGCTTCTTCATCCCTTGTCCTCTGGGTAAGAAGGATAGCTCTGGTGTTCTTAATCTTAAATTCAGAGAAGAAAATAAATTCTCTCATCCCCTATCAATGCTATGCATTCCAATCTGATTCAGCAAAAACAGTCAAGAGACATTCATTAGCACAGTTTCCAACATAAAGTTGAGGAGAAGACATGAACAGCCTGCGATGTGCTGGTCTTATAGAATCATATGAGATTTAGGACAAAGCCTAGAAGATGCATGAATTGACAAGAGGAGCTCCTTACACAGAATTTTAAAAGGCATCGCTTTCTACTAGCCAGGATACCGGATGTGGTGAAAGGACCACCATGGGCAAAAAGCATCTCTGCATGGGTATCTGTGAAATCCCGATGACCCTGGGCTGCCTGGCTCACCTTGGCTGGCCCACTGGGGAAGAAGAGAAGGTCTCTATGGCCAGAACCAGACACACTTGGTAGCAAGAGAGCACAACTTAGGAAAGGAGAAGTCTGTTTTTCCCAAAGCCAGGATATTGGGCCAATGCAATGGTAGCCCCAGGAGCTGAAATTTGAGAACAGTTTAAGCAGATGATTAAAATGTGTCAAAGTCACCCAAGAAAAACACAAGTTTGCTATTTTTCCTGCCAAAAATTTCCTGTGTAATTTTAAGGCAGTGCACTGCCTCTGATTGGCTGCCTTGGAAAGTAGAATCAACCATTCAGATGTGGTGACATGAGATTTGTCCAATCCAGCTCACACTCTCCGGTGACATCTTGGCCAGTCACTGTTGTGGAACTGCTTTCCAGAGCAGACTACTAGAAATTATAGGCACATTTGAAAAAAAAAAAAAAAGAAAGAAAGAGCATTTGGTGATAGAAATACCATATATCTTTGTTTAGAAGTAGTGGCTTCTATTAAATTTAATTACTTCCCCTGTGGCTTTAAATCAAGGGCAGCTTCTGTTAAATTTAATTACTTTCCCCTGCGGTTTACATGGCAAAGGTGTCACTGCTACTTGTGGAGTGCTTCTGGCCTAAGTGAAAGCTTGGATATGATTTGCTCCATTATACCAAGGCCTCCCCTCATAATTTTATTTTTTTTCCTCTACCCAATCACATGGTTTCACAGGCTTTTTTATACATGAAATCTGCTGTTGGTTTCTTAAAACTTATTCAATTAGAGTATCGATTGGCAGTTGAAATCTGAAGAGAAAAAGCACTTTTGATATATTTTAACATGGAGTCTCAGTTTATTTTACAAACTCATCATACTAATGTTTAGTTTATAGTCAGAATAGAGATGCACTTTCTTAAATTTTCTGAATGAGGTGGTTATAACCACTTTTATTATATTAGTTACATGCTCAAGCTAACAATTTTTACTAATTACATCCACACCAATTCCAATTGCTCTTCTGCCCCCTAATTGTCAAAATATGCATTTGATTGTAGCTACCTAACGCTACCCTTTACTGACTTGCCACTGAAATGTACTCAAAGAAGTTGAATTCCTGAAAGTTTGCTTCTTTCAAGACTAAGTAGATCTTCATTAACATTCCGAAAATGAAATGCAGCTTCATAAAAAAATAAGGCAGCTTTCAGACCATTTTAGAATTTCAGAGAAATTTTGCATTATCTTTCCCATGATTCTATGCTGATGTCAGGCTGTATTTCAACTGAAATGACAATGAAATCATTTCAATTCCATGCAATGTGCAAAAAAACAGTCAATTTTTCACTTGGCAAGCTGAAGTCTAAAGTAATTAAGCACTGCTGTGTGGGAGGCAGCTTCCTGCTCTGAAGTCAGCCTGAGATAATTACCATATTAAAGTCAACACATCATGTGCCGCACTGATAGATAGATGGATGGAGAGATTGGGCATCTATTAAATGATCCATTTTGTTATGCTTCCTGGGAAATGTACCACTGATGCCAATTAAGAAATATATATTCCAAGTGAGTATTTTTAAGTGACAAAACTTCTATCCGGTAAATTGAATTTATTATTTACTGATCATGAAGTACTTAAAGTCATAAAATCTAGATAGAGAGCAACCTATGAGGAGAATTACACGCTCTGACTCAATTTACAAGCACCCTCATTACCCAACTGCCATGTGACCGTGAAGTTCTTCCTGACAACTTTCCCAGCCAAGGAACTATGCTATTTCGGTCATGAAAACTCTTACCGGAATAAAAATGTGTTATGGCAGATAAAATGTAAACATTCAAACATTTATAAGTTGAAAACAGGTTAAATGGAAAATTCATTCTTTAAGTGATGAAAAGAAAGGTATATAAAATATGCTTCACAGGATAATTGCTCTGCTCATGTACTAAGACAGGAAATGACCTCTCAAATATCAGCCTTAGATAAGTAATTTATTAACACAATGCAGATGAATGCACTGCAGCAAGATTATGTTTACAAATTCCTGGCAATCTTATTTATGAAAAGTTAATGATTTATTAATAATGGTCCTGCCCAACTCACCAAATACATGGTATTAGTTGGGCTTTTCTAATAATGTCAGGTAAAAAATAAGCTAACGAAATGCATTAGCCTGTGATTTAATTAGGACAGTTTATTTTCATGTAAATAGTAGTGAAAAGAAGGAAGGAATATGTCAACTCTGTGAAGAAGTGGCCGTCCCCAAGTCAGGGTCTGTTGCTGGGTGAAGAATAGGCATCGCTCTGTCTGCAGTGAAGGTTATGTTTGATCTTCTCTAACTACTTTCTATGGGATTTATTCCCACCATTTCCGCTAGTTTACTGATACCATAAAAGGTGGAGCGCTAAAGCAATATTCCTTTAAAATCAGAGAAAAGAACTTCTGAGGATCAGCACTAATATTTTTCATGTTGACAAAAAAGTAGATTTTAAAATACAAAAATCCATTCATAGAAACATGACATGATAATGAGTTTCCCAAGGAGGTAATCTAAAGAATCAATAGGCTGCCTTCGTATCAGATTCCATCCATGCCCTGTGGCATAGCACTTGATCAGGGTCCCAGGGAGCCAGGCAGTCGTGTGAGCAAGGCTGGCCTTGCTGAATTCCAGTCTGTTCTGAAAGACAGGCTCAGGACTTCGCTTGTGTGTGTGCGTTTCTGTAGGAACCCTGAAACGAATGCAATTTTGGATTACCTTGCTAGCGAAAAGAGGAAAAATAGAGTTTTCATTAGGGCCAGCTTCTACGGCCTGGCATTAGCAGAGATATTCACTTCCTGCTATTCCATGCTCCCTTTCACATCTCTGGCAACACTGTTCTTAATTTAGAGACAGATAGACAAATGAAGAAAAATTAACCACAATGGGCAGTAGGAAACCTGGAATATTTCTTTTGATTCTGTATCTAGGTCTATATGATACAAATCCAGACACAAATGCTGACAGGTACATACACGCAGACCTGCACAGATACACAGTAAAAGCTTTCCCTTTTAAACCAAGGGAGGAAAACTATCTAAATTAGTTAAAATGGAAAAATCGATTTTTGTTTTATTTTGTTCTTCACAGGAGTCAACATCCCCTAGTGAACTAGGAAATTTTATTTCATTCCTGCTTTGCTTAATACTTTCACAATTTTCCACAATGAAGACAAACTGTTTTCATAGCTGGGGAAAAAAAAATAAACCCTAATTTAAAAAAATTTTTTTTAATTCAGTAAGAAATATTTAGGCCCTTCGTAATACATTCCCAAACAGAAATGAAGTGTAAAGGCCTCGGGGCAGGGGAGGAATGTTTTGCTGTGAGGGGCCTGATTAGAAAACAGAAGGAAGCAAGTGAAAGGTCCCCTGGGTAGCAGTCAGCCTCCGGCTATGTGGAGCCAGCCCAGGCCAACAGCTAACAACACCAATAAGACTGCGGCTTACTGGGCCACTCAGGCATCCTTCTGTAGAGGCGGATAAGCAAATGGGTTGAGAAGGGGGCAGAGAGTAGGAGTTTGGTTTTAGTGACTACAGCCTTAGCCTGGGAGCAAGACAATCAGTTTCTTTTTCTGATGTGTCACTGCCTCCCTTTATGAATTAGTACCTTCTAAAACTTTCCCCTTTTCTTTCTCTCCATCTCTAAAATGGAATCAAGAATGTTCCCAGCCTGACAGAAGAACTAGAATACAGCAAAGCAGAAGAACTAGGGCACAGTGAAGAGGACAGTGTGTAGGTTCGCAGGGTGATTAGTTCTGGGAGAATCTCAGGTCTTCGTTAATCTTAGCATCATTTTCAGCTGCCCAAATCCAGGTGCTATGTAGAGAATTCAACCTCAAGCATCACTTTATGTTCTTCCCTTTAAACATCCATAGTTGCGAGGTTTTTCTCACCATATTAAC
The DNA here is from genome assembly GCF_000276665.1 of Chinchilla lanigera. Taxonomy (NCBI): domain Eukaryota; kingdom Metazoa; phylum Chordata; class Mammalia; order Rodentia; family Chinchillidae; genus Chinchilla; species Chinchilla lanigera. Next base: position 10,052,416 of record NW_004955423.1, on the reverse strand, counting down.
TGCAACAGTTAAATTAGATTACTTAGCTTCAGTTTATAGTCCATTTCATTCTTTAATTTCTGTGTTCAGCAATGATGGGTTTCGGCTTGCATTTGCAGTTGTTCAAAAACCTAACAGGCAAAATGGACTTTCATTTGAAACCTTTAAACTTCATGAAAAACCTGGCTCTCACCTATTACACTGGAGTACTGTGGATATACACAGAATGGCACTCTATGTGAAAGTAGTTTAAGCTGCTCTGAAAGCCTCCCCAACTCACATTCCCCCTCCCCACGCACACACTTGTATCTAACTAAAACCGACTTTAAGCTACCTGTCAAAGTCCATTCTGATATATTTTGATTATGTATCAGAGGGCACATTTTTAGGATCGTTCTCTTAACAAGCTAAAAAATGAAATAGATTAATTCTATCTCAAACTTCTAAATCAAATAAACAAGACATCAATGCATGTAACCTTTCATTCACACTTCATCCAGCACCTCATTCTTTACTCTCTTGCAATTCACCCATGGTAATCTTCTGTCTCTCAACAAATGTCATATTCAGTAACTCAATCATACATCTTAATCAAAAGCAATAAGTGTAGCACCCGACATGAAAGAACACCTACATAAACACAGTCTTTTGTGCCTTCAAGTCTCTCTCTCGCACTGACACTGTTAACACAAGACAGCACTTCTCATCACTAGAAACACACCCCTGAATTCATTAAGTGCTCAACACTCCCTCTAACATTCTGGAACGACAGCCAGCAGCAGTGTCATCTGCTTTTAAAGAAAGCAGACTGGCACTGAAGAAGTTTAGACTTCAGAATTAAGAGGAGATAAGACAATGTTTCTTTTATTCCTGAGAGAGTTTCCCCAAGTTACTAGAATAATCACCTGACCCTTCAATATTATTTTTATGGGTAATTTGTCTAATTGCTCCTGGTGACTTCACCAATAAAAGGGAATCTCTTTTGTCTTTAAATTTCAAACCAAGGTGAAGAAATAAGATTTTTTGGACGGCAGGTGCTGCTAACAGAATTTCATCATGTGGCGTTTCCTGCCATCTCTATCAATCTCATTGCCTGGGAGAGTATGAGCATTTTCCCCATGTGCCTGGTAAGGGAAGAAGAGAAGAGCTGCTCTCCTTCTTATATTTTTACAGCTTTGTTTGCTCTCTAATATTGTAGTAATAGTACCCTGACTGGGCCTTAAAATTTAAGAGGACACCGATAGAAGACAGAATACTGGCGTATCTCACCCCTCAGAACAAGGTGGACCCATTGCTAGACGCTTTGACGTATTTCATGTCAATAAGTTCTCATGATAACTGTGAAGCCAGCATTGTTTGTCTGCATTTCTACAACAAAGCAAATGCGGCTCAGAGTTAAGCAAGCTAAGTTACAAACTGAAGATGGGGACGCAGGGCTTGATCAAGTATGTCAGGATCTCTGTGAACATTTTTTAGTGTGTCGTATCTAAATAAGTTCACGGCAGGCAAAGATTCTTTAAGGAGTTAAAATAGAATTTTTAACTCTAAGATGTTCCCATCTTTGCTTTATAGTGTCAGTGCATAGTGTCATGACAAATTACCTTTTATGGGCTAAAAATAAGACACGATTTACCCTTATTGTGCAGATAAGGAAATTGAGTGTAAGGGATCATTTCAAAGAGCTTCTCAATGTGAGTACCAGAGTCTCACTTAGATTACTTCTTAGATTATCTTATGTTTGAACACTTCTAGGGACAAATAGACTACCACCAACCAATACTACCATTTGAGAGAAAAGTGATATTCATAATAAATCTATATAATTTTTTAGACCCTGTATCACTCCTACAGGGATGACTGCTGATTTAAGTGCAATGAATGTAAAGTCAGCAGATAGGGCTTCCAGTCGTGGCTGTACCAGTCACTGCTGAAACTCAGTTTTCTTGTATAACTTGGGGGATTAATGTATGTACTCCCATTTGGCTTACCAATGGACACAAACATCAATGCCCAAAACATAGGAAGACATCAACAGTATTTGAGGAATTAAATAAAACAACTGCTACAGAGGCAGTTATATAAACTGTGCTTGGTCAAAGTGAAGTTCTAAGTCAGTTTGAGGAATAATGATTGCAGTCCTCTATGCTTTGTTTTTCTTTCTCACTGAAAGTAGACGTCCTCATATATTTATTTACAGAAACATCCTTTTTAAGTTACTTAACACTGTATTTGTGTGATCTATCTACTAACAGTTTATCTGGTTGATTTTTCCACTAGTCTTTGCAAAGATGTAGGACAAAGGTCAGCAAGGTTTTCCCATGAGGGCCAGATAGTAAATATTTAACTCTTGTAGGTCAGAAAGTCTCCTTCAGAACTATACCACTCTGGCACAAAAGCAACTAGAAAGTATGTAAATGAATGAGTTTAGCTGTGTACCAATAAAACCTGATTTAGTAAAATAAATGGCAGGCTCAATTTGGCCCTCAGAGATAAAATTTTCAACACTTAGTCAACATTATTTAGGCACTAGAGCTTTATGCTTATTATGCTACCTCAAAAGAATAGCATATCTTCCTATTCATTATGTTACATGAAGTATTTTGTGTGTAGAAAAAGCTCATTACCACTTTGCTGAACTAAAACACAAGTTGTGATAGGCTCTGTATTAAGCACCCTAGGGAACAAAGAAGTGGGGAAATGATGTCCTCAGTAGCACACTCACATGGGAAAAGGATTTACCAAAAACCACATCCCAGAGGGTTAATTGGTCCACTGCAGGACCTACCTGGGCTAATACCTGTCAACAGAAAGCATGGTAAGAGAATGTTCCTTTTGGATTTATGGGCACACTTGTTGATGTACAACATATCAAGTTCCTGCAATAATGGATAATGAATAAGGAGTGGTAACTTATACCAATGACAAAATGCAAAGAAGCCCGCAAGGGTTATCCTTGTCACACTGAACATAACAGGAAAAGCTATCAGCAGGAGTCAATTTTAGAGCTGATTTTCAAGACAGCGTAGGACATGTAGAGGTGGAGTGAAAAGAAAGGTATCCAGCTGGGGCAAAAACCAAGTGCAAAACCACAGAAGCAAAGTAAAAGACAAATAGATTAGCTTGCATGAAATAGTTACACCGGCGAATAACAAAAATCACTATAAAAGTTCTGCACAAACTCCTTGCTTTCTCAAAGTCACTCTTTTTGTTTTTCACATGATTTAACCTGAGAACTGGACCACTTGTTTGGCAAGAAGTTCTCCAAAGCCATTCCTGTAGAATGAAAGGAAATAAAGAAATGGGTTTAACCATGTACCTCTGTCAAAGATGAATTTCACGTGGCCTGTAGGAGACTAAAAACAAACTCATACAGTTGGTTCATTCTGTTAAACAATAGCTTTAACCAACCACAGTCCCATAAGTGAAAGTCTACATATGCCGAGGAATATCCCAAGTCTGAGACCCAAGCAGAGCAAGAATTTCCTAGACCTGCCAGCAATGCTAAATTGCTTTCATTCCATAGTACACCCTGGCTAGTCACATGGCTGCCTCTTGCAGGCTTGAACTGACAGCACTTGCAACAGGCAACATCTATCAAAATGCAGCTGGCTTTCGTGAGCAAGTAAAGTTCAGTAGCCAAATCTCCTTTCTTATTTTTGCTTTTACAGAGAGAAAAGTTAGTTCTGAGGCATGTGGGAAAATAGCTAACCCACATGTTTCCACCTTGGAAAAGCCTCCCGTTTGCCCTGGGGTTAGAGTTTTGCCCTTTCCTCATGAAAAGCTGTCCTCACTACTGGGAATACTCAGACGTCTCTCAGGTCAGGGCAATACGTGGGGCTCGGAGACGGAGACTCTCTTTGCCATTAATCCTTGAAAAACAAGTGTTAAGGTAGAAGGTGGGAAGAGATCTAGGTTCACAAAGTCATTTAGGAATTTATTAGTTAAAAGAAAACTTCGATTCCGGGAGATTGCCTTGTGAAGTGCACATTTCATTTTCCCGGCAACACAAGTTGGGCATACTTCTACTTTTATGGGATCTCCGAGTTGGGATAATTTTGAACAAGAGAATGAGGGAAGCCTTTATTAGTTGAAATTAAAATCCAAAACCAAAACAAAGAAACAAAAACAAATGGACAATAACAAGCCATATAATTTTATATGGTAACGAATTATCTCCCACATTCTCTGCGGTCCCATCATCTACCACTCATTGCAGCTTTAAAACCAAAGGAACCCATTACCTGGAATGCATGAACAAGTAGATTGGAAACACTTCTCAGATGACATTAATTACAATTAGTAAATTGCTTTGTTTCTGTGAAAACACAAGCCTTTTACTGGCCTTTTACTGGAAGGCTGAGAGGGAATTTCCCTTTGATGGGAAACGGAGGAGCAAGAGCTTCAACTGAGCAAGGGTGCTGACAGGAATCTCTGAATCTCTTGTCTCTCACGCAAGATCAGCAGTATGCATTCTTGAAGACAGAGTGACATCTAAAGGGATTTTGAAATAGCCAGGGCTGCTATATGGCAGCTGAACTGACAAAGTCAAGGGCATGTCATATTTTGGAAAACTGATGAGTTTTCAGGTTTCCTGTGCTTGATTGTCCCAAGTAACCATGAAAAGAGGATCAAATTCCGATTTTAATGACATTCCTCAGGGTGCCCTCAGGACAACTGCCATTTTTATCTTAGATTCTGCAGGTCCTCAGTGAACAAAAGGGGGGAAAATCAGCTTTGAATAGATTCCTTACGCTCTTGTCAAAAGTAATCCAACTCGGAATATCTATATCCCAAAATATCATCATGTGGGCAGCTTTTATTAACCTGAAGAATTAATAGAGCAGAATATTTAAAATGGGGCTTCAGTTATTGATTCTCCAATTAGATCTTGTGTTCCCTAGGTGCTGTGTATAATAATGGTTTTTGCTCAGTCTCCCGCACTTTCTGCTCGCTGCTTCTGCTCTCTCTCTCTCAGTCTCTCTGTTTCTCATAAGCATGCATGCTTTGAATACACATGTGGTGCATAATGACCAGATCTGGGCGGCGAGGCTGCGTTTGTGGATTCTGATTATGCTTTTGAAAAATATCCCCGATCCCCAAATTTAGTCTTTTCCAAGCTCATAATCCCCGTTCTCCTTCCTTCTGCACAAAATAATTTTTATTTCAGGGTTGACTATCATAATGCGTGGCAGCTTAGCCAGAGAGCAGGGCCTGTGTGCTTGTTAACAGCACCCTGATGTTAACAATGAACTAATTACTTTTACTACTGATGTGCTCTGGGGCCTTATTTTCTTTCTGTACGCTTTCCTACTGAACCATTGTCATTACTCAATCAGAGGGCTGCGGAAACCAAAGGCAAAGGGGGAAAAGAAGTGAATACATTTTTTTTTTTCCATAGGACTGAAGCCAGCGTCCCACATCCTGGGTCTTGTCTTTCTCCATTTTCTTTAATTGTGCATTTCTTGGGAAGTGGGAATGCCTTCTGATGCATTTTTACTTATTTATGAAAAATAGTATAAAATCATGCCAGGCTCCTGGGATACTCTATCACATTTATAACCATGATGCCCCAGTGAACTGCTTAAGCACGGATCAGCTGCAGACAGAGAAGTTAACTCTTTCTTCTTTGCAGAAGCCGCAGCAAAGTGGTAAAACAGTTTGTGGTATATTCCCCTTTCGATAAAAGCGCCTCTGGAAAGGACAAATGTGTGCGTTTCTCCATTTGCACAATAGCATTGCTAGTTTTATTGGAGTTGGGGGGCATGAAAAGGAGGGTAGCAATGAGAAAGGACCACATTAGCCCAGAGAAAGCTATGATAAGAGAACATTTACAGTGGGATATCATTTGCTGCAAAAGTGTTATTTGGCCTGAAGATAGAATTTGCTCACACAACTGATTTTCCGGGATTGTTTTCATATAAAACACCCACCCTAGACCCATTCGCACATCTACCCAAACAACATTTCACTTTCATGTCAAAAGAAGTTGGCATAGAAAATTCAGAACAAAACACGGAACCTGAGGCGCTGAAACAGTAAATAATGACAGGATCTTTCAGCTGGTCTTAATAAAGGAGATTAAAGCAACATGTAACATAAGATGTATGTTAATAAGACAAGTGGTGAAAAATAATAAATTGACTACCTTAATAATAGGTGTGTGTCTCTCTATTTCAACTAATCTTTTACTGTTGCTTTTTTTCAACACTTATAAATATATTGCAATAGTAGAAAATGATGATTATCAAGCCCAGAGTGTCCTTTACAATATGACTATTTAGGGTGTCCTTTTACAATAAGTAATCTTTCTCATACGGGAACTTTTCATTCAAAGCTATTTCAATTAGAGCAAGAATCAATCACTTTGTATGCTCATACGCTGTCCAGTTTCCCAGGCCTGTCAGTGCCCACAATCTGCCTCAGAGGATTGGAATTCTGATAAGAAATCTGAAATATAAAGGCCACAAACAGGAAACATTGGGGCTGAGGTCAATAATCATTAGAATAGTCTGTATTAGTTTACAGGCCAGTTTTTAAAACCGGACATAAATCAGCTTCCTATTAATAATGCAGTTTGAACTTGTTGCTAAAATATTTCTTCAAGTGTGAGTTAGCCTCATTTTGATTCTTTTGTTCTTGCAATAGTTACTTTCACGCTAAGATGTTGAACGTTTAGCTGTTTTCCTATGGAAGAGGAGCTATGCTGATAGAATAGGTCTTTGTTCGTGTTTCTTCATGGAGTTGAGCAATAGCAAAGTGAAAAGAAATAGTAGAAGTGAGGAAAGAGAATGATGACACCCTTCGCCTGTTATGCTGTGTTCTCCTCACACAATTTGTAAGTCTGGCTTAGTGCTTGTTCTGATTTTTTAAAAAATAATGTATGTTGATCTGGCAATAACAAAATTTTAGCAAGTTGAGGATTTTTGTAAAGCAAACATTTTAAAGATAGGACTTAGAAATGATTACAGTGGTAAAGAATGAAAACTACATCAGAACAAATCTAGCTAAAAATATTATACAAAGTTATAATACTTAGGAATCTTTCAATAGCTTTAGATAGATTCATACAACTGAAATGTGGGCCAGTGCACAGGTCTAATAAAAGAACAAAAATTCTAAACTATCTCAACCTTTAGAATCAAAGCATTATTTGAAAAGATGCAGAGCTTGTAATTTTGAGATAAAATAACTGGAAAACAGACAATTTAAGGTTTGATAACCTACTTCAATAAAATAGGAATAGGGAGAAGGTGGAAGAGGAAGAACACCTCAGAAAATGAGGTTTTCAGTTCTTCCCAAACTGCAGTTCTATCCCTTAGACTTCTGTGGATTTCTGCCTTAATGAACAGAGGATGGGCTCGATGAAGACAGAAATTTTTATATTGGTAAATAGGAAACATGGCTTAAACAATGCAAAAATTTGAATAATGATTTTTTTAAAAAAGACTTTCCTAGGAAATCCTTATGAGGTTTGTTAATGACTCAGCTTCAAATCAGGATGTTTTTCTTCTGGTATACGTCATTTATAATATTAAAATAATTTGTAATCAAAATATTCTCCTGTATCACACACAATATATTTTGAAATCATATATGAGTGAGGCAGAACTGTGGGAGAATCCAAAATGAAGAGAAGGGTTTATCTGTTTCCCAGATCAGTTTAATTCTAGGAGCTTTGTGTGGCCCCAAACAGGGTCCCATAAATTCTCTCCTTCGTGATCAGATAATGATTGATAACAACGACTACGGGAGAATATGTAAGAGTCTACAGTCTGCTTAAATGCTCACAAACTGAATGATACACACAATGATCAGTTCTACACCAGCCATTCCCATGTATTCATCCACATCATGAATAGGAGATATGAGATATAATTACAACGTTGGCTGAGTTTAGCTGAAATTATTTCTATCCCGAATTACCAACAACTCCTTATAGTATAAAACCTCCACCCCCAAAGAATCATATCTTTTTCTGGTTCTAATTTTAACTTGAAAAATCACTCCTCGAGAAACCAAATATCCTTTTAAAGAGTAGAACAATCAAAAAGACATGGAATATATTCAGTTCACAGCACAGAGAATCATTGAGGCAACTTCCAAGATATGAAATGTATCTGTTAAAGCTTCGGCTTGGTTTTGTCAGAAAAGCAGTATTAAAAATAGCAGGCTGATTTTACAACCGTAGGAGGAAAAGAAAGACATTAGCAAGCACATAAGTGAAGGGGAAAAATAAATCTAAATACCATCTTCATGAATGTAAAAGTAATGAATTTTACCAGAACAAGTATGTAAGTTTCTAACCAGCAAACAATTCAAACAAGGAAGTAAATACATTTTCTTTGGAATTAGCGAAGCACACCCTACTTGTAGAAATACTTAGGCTTGCATAGCACGTTGATTTAAAACATCACCCTGGACTGCTTTATTTCTTGTTATGACTATAAATTAAGAAGAAAGACCAGGTTTTCTTTGCACAGTTTTACACAGTAACAAGACTGAAGCCTTGTGTCTAATTCCCCTACTTTTCTATCATTAGACTCCAAAGCCCTGCCTAATATATGATACATATTAGACAACATTTGAGTGTTTAGTGAATAAGAAAATAATATAAAGACTCAATAACTACCTATATGGACTAAAGTTTTCTTTAAAGAATAAAAGGAAAAAGAAAGAGTCTCAAACTCCATTCCAAATTTCTCTATTACTATGTTATTTATAGTCTTCTGCAATCAGAAGACTATCTTGAACTGGCCAACATGTTCATTTATTTAACAAATATTAATTGACCACTCCTGTGTGACAGGGACTCAGACACAAAGATGAATATAACACAATTTCCACCCTCAAGAAACTCACAGTTTAGTGGAGTAGAAAACAACATCCCAAAATTATAAAATGACGTGATTCATGTAATGATGGAGACTGCCTCAGGGTAATACGGTAGCTCCAAGGAGAATATCAAACATAGGCAGGATGGGATGGGAAGATTCAGAGGTGGCTTCCTGATTACAGGTACAGGGAGGTACCTATAGACTACATCCAAGTGTGATGTTTCACTGCGAAGACATACTGAAATACACATATAGTCACAGCTATGATTTATAATGGAAAAAGAACATGAGGCAAAGTATAGGAGACACCACAGGCTTAGAGGAGTCCTCTCCCGACTGAGTCACACAACACTCGCTTAACTAAAATAAGTTGTGACAATGTATGTGAAACATTTTTGAATAAATAACAGAGAGGCTTGTTAGAGACTTAGACCCAGGACTTTCACTAAGAGCATAATCTCTGTAGGAGTTTTTGTCTAAAAGGTACCAAATTTCCAGGCTTTTAGAAAAAAAACAAGGGTTCAGCATAAACCATTTCTTAGGTATAAACAGTTTAGTTGCCACTATCACTTCTAGGAGTGATTGAAACCAGAGCAGCCTGACATCCAAGTCTTCAGGTGATTAGCAAAGGGACAGCCCCATAGGCAAGCTTTCAAAAGATAGCAGTGGAGCCTCCCATGTGAACTCTTCTCTGCACAGGGTTAACATGAATAATCTCAGATAAGACAAAACTTGCTAGACACACCCTACATAGGGAGGGTGATTTATTATCCAAATTGTCAGTCTTTTAAGAATGAAAATGAATCGGGGCTAGGGATTTAGCTCAGCGGCGCAGCGCCTGCCTGGCAAGTGCAAGGTCGTGAGTTCAATTCCTGGTACTGGAAAAAAAACAAAACAAAACAAAAAAGGAATGAAAAGGAATCTATTAAATATGCTAGAAAAATAAGGGTACACCAGAAATGACCTAAATATGGACGTGAGGGTGCAGTAACCCGTGAGACAGTAGTTTGGCGGTGCTAGCCTTTAGTGTTGCATGAGTTAGGCAAAGCTCAGGAGGTGACTGAGGCTAAACAATGGAAAGTCTTGAATTTTAAGGAGTTTTGACTCTATCTGTGGGTGGTAGAGAACTAATAAAAATAGGAGAGGGCTAAGGTCAATAGTCAACTGGAAAAATAGTCAACTTAAAAAAAAAATATTTTTAGTTAATGAAGATCTCCAAAGGGCAACTGCCCTGTCCTGCCCTGCCCTGCCCTGCCCTTCCTTTCCTTTCTCTTCCCTTCCCTTCCCTCATGTACCTTGGTACAGGGCACCATAATGAAGAGCTCAGGCTTCTACGCTCCAGTCCCAGCTCTGCCACATCCAAGCTGTGTGACCTTTGGCTTGTTCGACTCTCTTGCTTCACTGTTCTCATCTCTAAAGTGCAGAACAAGAGCAACTTCATGGTATTTTAGGTGAGAATTAAATGAGCTACTTATATTTCATTAAATAAAAGGCACTGTCAGCTGCAAGATACAACAGAAAACAGAAAATACTGCCAATGAAAGTATGACTCAATGCTTTTTCATCACTTAAAATTTTCATCTTAACTATGATTCAGACACAGTTTTTCTTCCATATTACAATTATGCATATACAAGAAGCAAAACATAAATGAAATAAAGTGACTGTTGCTTTGAAAGAAAACATTGAATTCTGATCATTCCTTCCATAACATTTGCTGCACTAATGCTAAATTTTGCTGCCTTTTCTTGCCTTTATGAATATACACTATCTTTTGGTTTCAGTGCTGCATCATAATGTAATCATTTTGCAGGATTTCAACACGTAAACTTAAGACAGGTGCCAAAAATGCATATAACTCAGGTTAGACGATGACAGTATGAACAGCCGTCACCAAGTTTGTGCATACTCAGGCAATGACGACTGCGCCGTGACCCTGCTTGGCTGGCAGTAATTATAAGATGCTTAGCTTAGAAAATTTCCATTTTCCAACGATGTTAAAATGTACATTTTAAGAGAGATAAAATGTAATAATAGAAAAGATAGATTTATTGTGAGCCTATTGAAAAGGAAAAAACATCTGCCTTTCTGTTGCTAGGCTCTACCTAAAGCCATAAGAGGGGCTATGGTAATATATCCTCATGGTTGGACAATGGTGGAATATTTTCTTATATTAAGGATAAAAGTTTGAAATCAAAGGTCTAAGCTTCTCCTTTCAAGAGTTAAAAAAACCCAGCAAATTAGACTAAAAGTAAATAAAAGTAATGATATAAGAGAGAAATTCAATGAACTATAAAATGGATAAAGTATAGAAAGAATCAACAAAATCAAAAGTTGATTCTTTGAAAAGATTCATCAAATTGATGTAGCCTTAGACTGATGAAGAGAAAACTAAGGAAAATGGAAATCATTAATATCAAGAATGAAAAATGGAACAGCCTTTGACAAATATTTGAAAAGCTAAGAAAAGAAGTACTATGAATAACTCTATGACCATAAATTTGACACCTTAGGTAAAATGGAAAAATTCCTTGAAATATGTAACTTACCTAAATTGACATAGGAATATACAGAGTCTCAATAGCCCTGTATCTCTGGGGTAGGCAAACATAAATGATTATCTAACAGTTATTCCTACCTCCTATTATTCATGTTCTTATGAAATTGCCTTCCTTTACAAGGAGGTGAGATTTGTGACTTGTTTCTCATAGTAATATGAGGGCAACTTGACGGAATATCACCTGCATGATTATGTCGTGTAAGATGGCTACGTCCATCTTGCTAACCGATTGTCCCTGCTACTCTCCATTGCTGGCTTTGATGAATTTGCCATGTAGAAAGGTTCATGTGTCAAGGAACTAAAACTAAATTCAGCAAAGAAGAGAGGCCCATATATCTCCAAAAGATCTGAATCCCACCTACTGAGCTTAGGAGCACATCTTTCCCCAGTGGTTCCACAGATGAAACCCCAGTCCTAAGCAACACCTCAATTTCACCCTCATAAGTGGTCCTGAAGTAGAGGACTCAGATAAACCATTCCTGTACTCCTGAACCAGAGAAAGTGTGAGATAATAAATGTGTGTTGTTTTAAGCTAATATTGTGGTTAAGATTGCTGCTAAGATTATGGTAATTTGTTACACAGTAATATATAAATAACAAAAACTACTCTGTATTGAATTTGTGACCCACACACACACACACAAAATATTCATGCAAAGAAAACAGCAGATCCAGAAGAATTAGGTGATGAATTCTATCAACCAAGGAAGAAATAATTTTAATCTCAGTAAAACATATTTCTGCATGCACAGAGAGGAAGGAATACCTTCCAACTGATTTTATGAGAATTTAATCTAGAAATCAAGACTTGACAAAACTACAACAGAAAAACTGACAGACCAATATCCATCTTTCCTGAAGATGGCTACAAAATTTCGTTTTTAAAAAAATTAGCAAATTAAATTCAGAGGTACATAAAAGGGAAAATACATCTTGACAAAGTAAGTTTATCCCAAGAATGGAAGACTAGGTCAACATTTGAAAGTCTGGCAATGTAATTCGCTACATTAACAAAATAAATGACAAAACAAAATCATTTCAGTAGGAGCAGGAAAAGATTGACAATACCCAACCATGATAAAACTTGGCAAGCTAGGAATAAATAGGACTTTCATCATCTTGCCAAAAGCATCCATATAAAACATACAGCTAATATCAGACTTAATGGTTAAAGGTTAGGATTAGAAACAAGGTAAATATGAATGCTCTATTTTTTGAAATTGCACTGAAGTTCTAACTAGTGCATTAAAGAGGATAAAATTCCTAAGAAACAAATACTGAAAAAGTAGCAAAATTGGAATTGTTCACCAACTGTATGACTGTGCATATCATAGAAAACCTTACAAAATCTACAAAACTAATTGAGAAATGAATTTAGTAGGGTTATAGAACAGAAGGTCAATATTTAAAATCATTTTTACTTCTGTCTACTAAAATGAACAATTAGAACACAAAGTTTAAAAAATAAAATTTATAACAGTTTCAAAAACCATCCAATAACTAGTTTAAAACTTGATGCACATGTGCAATAGCTTTATGTTGAATATTATAAAACACAGCTGGAAAAATAAATACATAACAAGACCTCATGCACATGGATCATATGTGTCAATAGTGGTACAACTATCATTCTCCTCAAATTGATCTGCATCTTAAATACAATCACTTCAAAATTCCAGGGCATTTTAAAAAGTAATTGCAAATTCTAAACTTTGTGTTGAATTGAACACATTCAGCATTACCCAAACAATCTTGAGGGGGAAAAAAAAGAACAGTAAGTTGGAGGACTTACACTACCTGATTTTAAGACTTGTAAGCTTTAAGACTTATAGCCACAGTAAATGGGCAAAGTGGTACCTCTAATATAAGATGTTAAATCAGTGGAAGAGTGAGTCAAGAAATAGACCCTGACATACAATGTCAATTAAATTTTTACCGTGATGTTAAGCTAATAGGAAAAAGATATCTCTTTAACAAATGGAGGTGGAACAACTTGGCATCTATATGGCAAAACAAGTAAACCTAAGTTCTGATTGCATGTCATACAGAAAAAATTATCCTATTTGTGCCATAGACCTAAATTAAAAATCCAGAATCACAAAGTTTCCATAAGACTCAGAAGGGTGTGTTTGCAAACATGGGGTAGGCAAAGATTTTTTTGACAAGACACACACACACTCACACACACAGCGATAATAAGAAAAGAAAAAAGTGACTTAAAAAACTCAAATTTATGAAAGCCTGAAATTGATATGATAAAAGAAAAAAATATGTGTATACACAAGACAGTTAAAATCACTACATAGCTAGTTTCTCTTACTTTACTAAAAAGAAAGTCTGATGCTACTATTGTATAAGGCAAGATATCTTGCCTATATCTTCCACTCTGAAAAACTGCTAGGAAAAAAACCTAAATTTTAGAAACGTCACTTCATCAAAAATAAATTTTCTGTTTTTTAAAATACACCAGTTATAAAAAACAAACAGGCAACCTACAAACGGGAAAAAGATTTGGGACACATATATCTATCTGAAAAGGGCATGTACAGATTATCAGATATAAGCACGCAAAAGACAACAATATGCAATATAACAACCATTGGTGAATCCCTACCATCTTGTTTAGTAAAGCTCTGTATCATTTATAATGTATTTTTTTTAAATTCTCTTCAATGTTTTGCTCAATCTTGCATTCTTACATCTGGTAATCTGAGCAACTTCATTGAGGATAACAATATGTAATATAACAACCACTGTTAATCCCTATCATTCTGCTTTGAAACCCTGTGTCATTTTTACTATTTTTGCTTTTTTGTCTATGTTATTGCTACTTTATTATTTTTATTCTTTTTAAAATAAAAAAATTAAAAGGGCATATAAAAAACTAAATTTTTTAAAAGTACAAAAAACTTTCAAAACAAATGCCCAGTAACTGTAAATCAGTGCTTGAGATGAGAAAAATGCAAATTAAATCCACCCTATAATCCACTTTACAAGAAATATAATGGATAAAATTCAAAGAGTGAATATGCTAAATGTTGGTAAGGATGTGCAGCGACTATACTCTTACAATGGTTGAATGTAAGATGGCACAACCCCTTTAAAGAACTACATGACTGTTGATTAAAAAGTCAAATTTACACTGCAAAACAAACTTTTAATCACTTTCTTGTCACTGAGACACAATACCCCAAACTCACAACTTAAAAGAGATGTTTTAACTAAGGAAGTGAAAGACCTCTACAAAGAAAACTACATATTCTGAAGAGGGAGATTGAAGAGAACAACAAAAAAATAAAACATTCCTTTCTCCTGGATAGCCAGAACCAATATTGTCAAAATGTCCATACTTCCAAAACTGTTATACTGATTCAGTGCAATACAAATTAAAATACCAACAGTGTACTTTATAGATCTAGAGAAAACAGTCCTAAAATTCATATGGAGCCAGAGGAGATCCAGAATAGCAGAAGTAATCCTGGGCAATTAGAGCAAAGCAATGAGCATAACAATACTTGACTCCAAACTATACTACAAAGCCACAGTGATAAAAAACAGCATGGTACTGGAACAAAAGCAGACACACAAATCAATGGAGCAGAACTGAGGATGCAAAAACCAGACATATTTAACTATCTGATTCCTTACAAAGGGGCCCAAAACATATGTGGAAGGAAAGATAGCCTATTCAACAAGTGGTGCTGGGAAAAGTGGTTATCTGTTTGCAGAATGAAACTGGCCTTTATCCTTCAGCCTATACTGAACTAAAATCAAAATGGATTAAATACTGAAATGTTAAAACAAATACATTGGGGCTGGGGATTTAGCTCAGTGGCAAAAGCACCTGGCTGGCAAGCGCAAGGTCGTGAGTTCAGTTCCCGGTACCAGAGAAAAACCAAAAAAAAAAAAAAAAAACAAATACATTAAACCTTCTGGAAGATAAAATAGGTAAAAACACTTGAAGACATAATTATAGGAAAGGATTTCCTAAACAGAAACTCAACTACGCAAGAAATGGCAGCAAGAATCAACAAATGGGATTATGCCAGACTAAAAACTTCTGGATAGCAAAAGAATCAACCCGTAGAGGGAAGAGATAACCTACAGAATGGAAAAAAATTTTGCTGGCTACTCCTCAGAGGACTAATATCTAGAATATGCAAAGAACTCAAAAAAAATTAAACCACCTAAAATTACAGACCCAGTCAAGAAATGGGCAAGAAAAATGAACAGACACTTCACAGAGGAAGAAATACAAGTGGTCAATAAATATATGCAAAAAATGTTCAACATTTCTGGCTATTACAGAAATGCAAGTTAAAACAACATTAAGACTCCATCTTACTCTGGGAAGAGTGGTAATTATTAGGAAATCAAACAATAGCAAATGCTGGCATGACTATTGTAAAAAAAGAAAAAAAAAAAAAAACCTTCTACTGTGTTGGTGGGAATGCAAACTGGTACAACCATTATGGAAATCAGTGTGGTGATTTCTTAAAGAACTGAAATTAGAAATTCCATAAGACTCAGTTATTCTCCTGCTAGGTATCTTCCCCAAAGCACTTAAGTCATCATACTACAGCAACACACGCATTCCAGTACTTATAGTGAAAATAATAGCTAAATCCTGGAAGCAGCCTTTATACCCTGCAATAGACAATTAGATAAAAAAAAATGTGGTATCTATATTTAAGGGAATACTACTTGGCTATAAAGAATGACACATTTGAGGCATTTGTAGGAAAATGGATGCACCTGCAAAATATAACGTTGAGTGAAATAAACTAGACATGCAAACTGAAATACTGTATGATATCTCTAATTTGAGTGAGGCAAAGTACAAACAAAGAAAATGATAAAGGACGGATAGAAAAGGACAAAGAGACAGATCTCTTGCAGTAAAGAAGTGGTCCAAGGGAACAAGGCGGAGAGTTGAGGAGGGGGAGAGGAAATGAGAATAAAGATAGACCATGTACAGGAATCTAATAACTCCAATTAGTGTAAACACTGTATGCTATAGTATGAACTAAGTCAAACAATATCAACGAGTATGAAAAATAAGAACTAGAGAGGGAGCGGGAGAGGGAAGGGAAAGGAAGGGGATTTAAAAAAAAAACTGTAATACTAGTGAGACAATGCAGTGCTTGCACATGCAGGTCTGATTTATTTCACTTATGAGTATGGTCTCTAGTTGTGACCATTCACCTATAAAGACCTCGAGTTTATCTTTCTTTATAGCTGAGTAATATTCCATTATATAAAAGTACAATTTTCTTATCCAATCCTCGGTGGATGAACCTTTGGGTTGCTTCCACAATTCAGCACTTACAAATTGTACTGCTATGAACATAGGTGTATGTATATTGCTGTGATATGATGTTTTTAGATCTTCTGGGAAAATACCCAGCAGGGGAATAGCTGGGTTGAATGGGACCTCTAGACCTAGTTTTCTGAGGAATCTCCAAACTTATTTCCACAGTGGTTTCACCAGTCTGCATTCCCACCAGCAGTGGAGAAGGGTTCCTATTTCTCCACAGCCTTGCCAGCATTTGTTATTGGTTGATTTCTTAATGCTAGCCATTCTTACTGGGGTAAGGTGGAATCTCAGGGTTGTTTTAATTTGCATTTCTTGAATGACTAATGATGTTGAACATTTTCTCATGTATTTATTTGCCATTTGTATTTCATTATCACCGCATTGTCTCATTAGTGTAAAACCTGAAGAAGTTAATTTAAACTAGGAGGTATGATAGACATTGTGAAATAATAGGAGAACACTAAAGGGTAAAGGACAACTGGGATGGGGGAAAAGAGAAAGGAAAGGAGGAGAAATTTTGTAAGTATGTATATACAGGATAGTTAACATAGTTGTTCTGTCTTCTATTTCTTTGCTGAAAGAAACTGTCAATGAGTCCTTGATTGATCAATATTGCATGTCTCTATCTGTTTTCATGAGAAACCACTTTGAAGATATCAATATGTAATACAATAAGTATTGTTAATATCCTACCACTTTGTTTGTAACTCTGTATTGTCTGTACTGTTCTTTTGCTATTTTGTAAAAGGTTGTCTGTCTGTTAATGTTTTCCTCCTTTTATTTTTAAAAGAAAAAAGAAAAAAAAGCTTTAATATGTGCATGTAAACACCCCCCAAGATGATGGTAAACCACATGAATTGCAAACGTGAACTTATACAAACGTACAGGAAAGAGAGGTTTAATGGGATTTACGGTTTCAGTCCATGATTTGCTGGCTCCAAGGCAGAAACAGAATGATAGAGGTGCATGGCAGAGGAGAAGGTGCTCAACATGTGGCAGCCGGGAAGCAGAGACAGAGGGAGGAGCTGGAGAAAAGAATACACCTTCCAAGTCCTGCCCCATTGCCCCAGCTCAAATGGGCCCACTTCCTTGCAGCACATTTAGCTACTGAGTTTATGAATGGGTGAGTCTGCTGATGACTATAGCGCCTCCAGGATCCAATCACCTTCCACACATGTAATAATTGGGGGAATTTTAGGTGTAAACTATAACACACTTAATTACAACTACCCCTGATCTAGGGGAAAGGAAAGTTCTCTACAAAAACACTGCATTACACTGTTCAAAGCCTAACACCTGGGAACAAGTAAAATGTCCATCAGCAATTCAATGGATAAATAAGTAATATTGTATTCATAAAATGGAACACTATTCAGTAATAAAAATAATAAAGTAAGATTGCAAAGGCAACCTCAGTGAATTTCAAAAACAGAAGAGCAAAAGAATCCTGACCCAAAAAAATGTTGCATATTTTCTTACATGAGAACTCTAATAACTGGCAAAATCAATCTATGGAGATAGAAACAGAAAGTGATAGAATTCCAGTGAGGCTAGGGATTGACTAAAAGGCATGAGAGAATTTTCAGGATGGTAGAAATGTTTGGGTTTTTTTCCTGAATATAGCGCTTAACAGTTGGAAAATATTATTAGAACTCATCAAATGAATATGTAAGATGTGTGCATTTCACATGTGTTAATTATGTCAATTAAAAAATTTAAAATTCCAATGTAAAAGCATATATTTAAAAATCTGCAGTTTAGAGGATATGATAGGCTGTGAACTGCTGCATTTTTTAAATTGAGGAGAGGCTAGATGGACACACACCTTCCGCTTAATAGCCCCACTTCTGCAACCACTGGTTGGTTCCAAAACTGTATATTCACAAGTAAGATACAATAATGCTGTTGTTCTTAAAACCCAGAAGAAAACAATGCCAATAACTTGATTCTAATGGAATAAATTAAACAACTGCCAAGCAATGAGTTTCTTTGGAATGAAAACTCTTGTGTGCTCTCCAGGAGGTAGAAAATATCAGAAAGGAAGAGAAGATGCTTCAGTAGGAGGATGATAAGGTTAAGCAGAGAAAGGTCCTTTGTCCCTGGAACCTATCCTAGCTGTAGTGACAGGCCTATAGTTAACATCACACACTGCTCCCAGAAATTGTCCCATCCCAAAAACCGTTATCTTATTCAATTGGCACTCATGTTACATGTAAAGTAGTGGGAAAATATCTTCAAATACTTTCAAAACATTGCACTAGGTAATCTCATTTGATATTCACAGATTTAATTATTACGAAGGCAGGGAACTCTCCAAGAAAAGCTTCACATTACATAAGTCATCTTGTATTGGTTTGTATACATTTTAATATTTTCTGTAGCTGTTCATCAACCTAGTTTGTTTTAAAATCTCATCAGCTAATTTAAATATTTTCAAAGGTCAAGCCTAGAATGATCTTTATCAAACTATACTTTCATCTATTTAAACATCTTTAACACCATTTATTCATCCTTCTAGAGGATTTCTGTGGTTGAGGAAATTCTGTACACCACTTTACAACATGCGTGGGAGACCATGGAGACATATTACTTGGTATACAATATATCATGCTCAATAGACATTTGCTCAATGAAAGAATGAACAAATGCTATGATTATGAACAGCCAGCATTTAATAGCATCTTGTCCCAAATCCAGCTATCATTCAAAATAACATTGATTTTAGGATCATAGCTTTAGGGTCAGTCTCCATAGTTGAGTCTTGGGTTCTGTACTGTTTTTGAGATTTGAAGCAAGTTTCTGAATTTTTCTAAGTCTTGGTTTCATCCTTTGGAAAATAGAAATAAAACTATTTGTACCTAATGTAATACTATTAAAAATAAACTGCACAATGCATTTTACAGACAACCTATAAAAATCAAGTACTTGTTGCCATTATTTTTACGGTGTTTTCTACTACTGTTATCATTATTATTACTACTATATAGCTAAGAACATAAACTCTGGAGCTAGCCCGCTGGACTTGATTTTCACAAATATAAGTTGTTAGTGATGACAACAGCTATTTTGTGGGGTTATTATGAGGATCAAAGTAGTTAACCGGTGATGTGCCTAGTATAACAGCAAGGGTTAATTATTCATGTTGCTTGTGGTGTTGTACCCAATGAGGTAAATGTGATTTCAATTTTGTATGGATATGAATCCAAGCTCAATCATACATGTATTTACTACATGACCTTAAATAAGTTAATCAATCATTTTGTGCCTCTGTTTTGTCTGCAAAGACAATCATAACAGTGCCATCACAGTTAGAGTTAAACAAGAGAATACATGCTAACTCTTAGATTAGGGACCCACACTGCCTCAATATGCTCAGAATGTTAGCTGTTGTTATTTCAGTATAGTTATCTTCATCATTAGCATCATTTCTACCAAAGGAACCCATATGTATACTCTAAAAATGGATAAAATCCCTTTCTAGAATAAGCACTCAGGGAAGATTCTCAACAGCACTCCTTTAGTTCACTGTTTCACAGTCCCAATTCTCTGAGCTTTTACTTTCCTATCCATCTAGATAGTTAAAAACTTCCCATCATCAAAAGCAACCCTTTCTCATTAGCTCTGGAGACCATTTTCTCATTTATTTCTTTAAATCTAAAAATGTAATAACAGCAAATCCTTTCCCGTGAAGACAAAAATATTTGAGTTCTGTTCCTGGAATTGTCAATAGTAACTCATTTCTTAGAGTTGCACACATTCCCTCTCAAAAAGTGTGTTACACACTAACCAACAAGCTTAGAGGCTCCGAAGAGTCCATGTAAAAAATAAACCAACTAGGGGCACTGAGCGAATACTGGGCATTCTTTGTAATCCTCACCATTAAAATTTCAAAGAACCATATCAAGCATATAGGTGTAGTTGATTTGTAGCATCACTGGCCAAAGCTGGGCATGAGAAATCTCTGCCCTTGTAACTCTCTGTCCTATGTGTGAGTATTCTTCTCTAGTCACCATAGAAAACATAATAAAAACTAGAGCAGAGACTAAAGATCACCTGGTTCAATACCTCATTTTGTAAGAACAAACACTGAGAGTGAGTGATGTTGGATAATTTGTCCAAGATCCTAAAGTTATCTGAGGAAAAGTAATAGTTATATAATAGTAATGGTGATAAAAAAAGAAAATAAGAGTAACATATATCCAGAAAACTTTATACCATCTAGTGAGCACTTTCAGACATATTATTTTATTTGCCCCTCATGGTAAATTAATAAGGCTTAAAGAGAGTATTACCATATTTTACATGTCAAGGAGAATCTTAACCACATCAAATTACTTTATCAAGGTAACACAGCTTGTATGTGGCAGAATGTATATCAGAAACCAGTTTTCTCCGCATCTCCGTCCTGCTTTTCTGCTTTCTTAACTGTATTAAGCTATGTAATGGAGAGAAGTTATTTTTCAAGTGTGTGGCTTCATTATTTGTGTTCTGGCAGGAGGAGTGTAGACTATTTCCTGTATATTTTTCTACTATTGTAGAGACACGGGATCTTTGAGCCTCTGTCTACTCCAACCTCCTGTATCAAAGCAGGATTTCACATAAACCACATAGAACAGACCAGATATCTATTTAAAGATAAGGTATTTGTTTTAAATTCACAGAAAAGTAGTTTCAAGCAACTTCATCTAATATATATACATATAATATATATACACACATAATTACACATATAAAGAAACATATATAAATATGCACGTGCTTCTTATTTTTATTTTCTTTTTGGGACAGCACTGGGAATTGAACCCAGGGCCCAACACACACTGAGTATATGTTTTACCACATAACTACATCCACAACCCCAAAATATGTGTTAATATTAACTAAATTGGTGATCCTTTCATGCTTTACTTAGTTTTTAAAGGAATTAATAGAAAACTAAGATTTCTTTTATATTCTAATTCAACTGGTCTTCTACAGTTGTGATTATGTTTAAATATCACTGTGCACTTTATTTAAAATATCAAAAATAATTGGTGGTTCAAATATTTATAAAGAGCTCTGATTCATTTAACCCCATCAGAGAAATTGATCTCCCAGTGAGTAGCCCAACAATAGGCATGGAATGCAGTCTGGGCCAATAAGGGCACCGGGGATAACATCTAGTGCTTCTGGGGAAGGAGAGATGTTTCCACTTCTTGCTGGATAGGCATGAAAAGCATATTACCCTAGAAGATGCTCAAAGCTGTTTTAAGTCTGCCAGATTTGGGCTAAAGGCAGTATTAGCAGTTAGGGGGAAGAACAAAACAAAATAAAACAGATGTTTAGTAAAATAGTTGGTCTATATTGTACACAATTTTCTTTAAAATAGACCCTATTTTCTTACTTTTATTTTACTTGGGCCAATAAATACTCTTAACTTTTTAGCCATTCTTATACAGAATTCCAGGTATGCAGTACATGCTACGTGTGTCTCTGCATGTGCCTCGGTGCTAGCCTTTGAATGCTGCAGAGAAATGGAGTTCCACTGGAGTCCATGATGGAGTGACCCCCTTGCTTTGGGCCTTGTACAAGAAAGCACAGCATCGTCCCCTGCACATGACTGAGCAACTGGCTCATCTCATGAATCAGGAGGCAGAGTGAGACAGGAATACACCAGGCTCCCACAATCCCTTTTAAAGCCACGAAGCACTTCCCCAAAGACTTAAGAACCTCTTACTCAGTTTTCCTTCCTAACGTTCTGCAGCACTTGTCAAAAATGCTACCTTGGAGATCAGATATTTAACACATGAACCTTTGTAGAACACTACCCATGTTCTAATCCTACTGGTCGGGCAACAAACCTGGATCCCACCATGGTCTACCACTGATGCCTAAGGATGAGATGGGCTTCTAATTGGAGTAGCTGCTCCTTTACTTCAGAAGGGAGGTCACTGTCCATCACAGGTGAGCTCTTCAGAGAAGTGCCCCCACCCTACCACATAGCTTCTGGCTCCAGCTCCTGCCACTGGAGCTGAACTCCTTAGCCATAACCTGGGAAATTATGGTGTTCAAAGTGGTTAGCCAACTGTTCCTACATCAGAGATAAATGGCCATGACTTCAGGGATTAAAAGCAGCTTTAAAGACCAAATCCAGGGGCCATTTAACCAGCTTCCTGCCCTGTATTCAGCTCTCGTCTCCTTTCTTGAAGAGAAAACCTAGGTAAGTATTCTCATCAAGATGGGTGGGGTCAAAAAGTGGCGTGTTCCGTCGCCTGCTGCCGATAGTTCCCTTTATTCCCAGCCTTTATTAGACGTAGTTCTATGACCCATATTCTGGAAAACCCAGGCTTTACTTTGATCTCAGATATCTTTTGCTAGCTTTATCTGGCTTTTCTGTTGACTCCTCATCTCTCGCTCCAGTAATGCCAGCTCTTGGGTGAGTTTATTCAGCAATAAATCTGAAGAGTTGGCCCCATATTGTGAATATGATTATACAAGTAATATAGAATCTGAGTCTTATGTCCTTCTCTGCTTAAAATTCTACAAGCTTTGATTTACCCGTGTAGTGCTCACTTTCCCCAAACTAATTGCCATCAACTGGACCCTTGAAAGTAACCCCATTTATAACTCCCTGCAGAAAACAAACCTGTGCCGTATTCTCAGTTTACTTAACTCACTGCATTTTCCAATCTATGACATTCCTTTCACAGCAAATACAGCTTACAGCCATGTGACCCTTTTTATATTACACACTGTAAGAAAATAGCATGTCCTCACAATGACCTCTAGGAAATCCTTGGGTAAGCTATGGAATGGGATCTTCATTTAACAGAAATGTCTGGATAGGAAGTTTCAAGAAAGTCTGGCTCTCTTGTAAACCCATACAGACCAGAGAGCCTCAAAGAAAACGGACTTTATAGACTTTGATCAGCATTTTTGTCTCCCAAATAGGGAGTCTTTTTTCTCCCTAAAGATTTTGCTTATATTGTGCTTATAAACAGAGCTGAAGCACTAATGGAAATTAATTCTAGGTTACTGGAGATTTTGTGAACAGCTTTAATGCTTGGCTCGTTAGGCAGATTTTAGCTCAGAGAGCTGGACCCTGGAATTTCATTTTCTCCTTCACATTATTTTGTATCAAGTCCTATTGTGAGGAAATCAGGAAAACACAGCCCATTTATATCTGTGAGTTAGCTTTGCACTCTTCACAATGACACTATTTTGCCCCTTATTTGCCTATATTCTATTTTATCTCTACAGTGTACCAAAAAGAGTCACAACTGATATTCAAATGCATTCCTAAACAATGAAGATACAGCCCAATTTAATTTTTAACTGTAATCACTAGGTTTATATACTTCACAGATGCTGATGTCCAGTTGGAAAAGTGTTGTATTTTAGAGAAAATTTTCCTAATTTGGAGTTTGAATCAGGCTATTGCCTATCAATTCAGAAGATCCATGGATATTTTTCTATTAAAAAGCAGGTGGGTGCTCAAGGAAGCAGAATAAATGTCAGATATGGATTCATTTACAATTTAAGGAATTGACAATGAAAGATATATGAATACAAATGTATGCAGCACACAATGATGCTACATTCCAATGATGTCAGATCTTAATGAATCCATCATAAGTTGAAAATATCATAAATCAAAAACACATTTAACACACCCATCCTATACCTAACACACTGAGTATAATAGACTTGGCAACATACTAGACTCCAGAGCATCAGTTGTTTACTCTCATAATTGTCTGTCTGACAGGGACCTGCAAGATTTCCACAGTCCAGCCTGACAGAGTACTGCACCACATATCATTAGGCAGGGAAAAGATCAAAATTCAAAATTTTAAGGATAGTTTCTACTCAATATGTATTGCCTTTTGGTACTAGAGATTAAACCTGGGCCTTTGAATTGAGCAACACTCTCAGCACTTGTTTTACTTTTGATTTTGAGACAGGATCTCACCAAGTGGCTAATTTGCACAGGCTGAGATAGAACTTACAGTCCTCCTGCCCTAGCCACCCAGAGTGCTGGGATTACAGGTCTGTACCACTATGCTAGGCATGTGTACTGCTTTTTTACCATCATAAATCATAAAGCCCCCAAATCACAAATTGAACTATTATAAGTCAGGGACTTCTCAGTCCTTTTGTGGCAGTCTCAAGATATTTCATGTTGATTTTAATCCAGAATGTATGAGATCTGAAGTTGCCTCCAAAGTAATTTTAAGGCCACATTCATTGGCAATCTCAAGCAGTCGATCTCCTATCACACACAAAGTCAATTCTCCTGACCTATTCATAAGTGGATCACAAATCTATTCCTTCCCAGTTCAGGAGCCTTTTGTAGTTGGAAAGTAATGTTTACACTTTTCTGAAACCTGAGATAGACAATCACGCACCAGCTGGAAGAAACACAGTCCTGATAACCTTTCAAAATCCCTGCTAATGATTGGAACATATCAAAAACGCCGAGGTTCCCTCATTACCCATATATTTCCCACTTGGCTTTGAATGCAGCCACTTTATCTGCTGACTTCACAACTGTTGTTCTTCTCTCCTGTAATGACAGATGCGGTTTGTTGAACAGGTTGAATACGTTGTATGAGTAAACAAGATTTGGAACCCACATTGTGTCACTGAAAGGTGCTGCCAGAGGAGACTGTTTTCCTTTTCTTTTAATTTTTTTATTAATATATGTTGTAGTCCATAATGATCACATACCGCATGCAAGGTTGGTACATATACACAGCACATCTTAATTCTTTTTTATCCCTTTCCCCTCCCCTCCTTCATCCTTCCCTCCATCTTTGGGTCCACTTCCCATTTGCAAAAGATTTATTTCCTGTCATTTATCTCTTCTTTTGTTCTTTGTTTATCTTTTGGACTTCTCATATAAGAGAAACCATGCAATATTTAAATCTGTGCATCTGATTTATTTCACTTAACATTATGGTCTCCAGGCGCATCCATTTTCCTACAGATGGCTCGAGTTTATCCTTCTTTATGTCAGAGTATTACACCATTGTATATATTACACCATTTTCTTAATCCATTCATCCAGATGGACATACAAGTCACTTCCAAATTTAGCTATTGTGAATTGTGCTGTATAAACATGGGACCACCTTCTCTAGATCATGGAGCACATTTTGAATGGAAAGTGTCTGAGTGGATTCCCCTGATAGATGATGTCAAGAAAACAAGGAGAAGGCTTGGCTGACAAGTATAAGGAAATAAAAATGACAAGACTCACTGACTGGGAAAGAGGAAATATTCATGCTGATTCTAAGGCTTTGCGGTTTGAACAATTGCAAGGATCATGTCACCATGAATGGAATCCTCTGGAAGTGGAACACAGAAACACAAGATCTTTGACCATATTTATTTCTTCTAAGTTACAGAAACACTCTGATGCATGGTTGCCTTGTTTTGAGCCCTATTTGCCCACTCAAGCAGAGTTCATTGTAAAGCACGGGCTGACTGCTTTTCAACGATCTGGTCTTGCTGTTTTGCACAATGGGCCTCCACATCACAGGAAGCAGTTTGAGACTGGGATCCATTCCTCTTTGATTAGTGGATTTTGGCTGCTTTGATTTTATTGCATTTGTTAATGATTTGTCCCTAAACAAACTAAAAATATGCCATTAGGGAGAGGAACAGACATGGAACTCCAAAGAACCTAAAAGTACCTCAGTGCAGTGTGAGAGTTACAACATGAGTTCTTCCCCCAGTAAGGAGGAAACTATGGCAAACAGGTATTTTAAGATTCCCAAAGTAATAGTCCAGAGGGAGCCCTGAGCCCTAGCAACCATTTTTGCTGCTGTGTGAGTTGGCTCTCACTCTGAAAGAGAGCACATGATAAAGAGATCAGGAAAGGCCTTGGCCTCCAAGGATACCCCAGAGTCATTATTACAGGTAGAGCAGCAAGTATAGAGGTCCACGTGATTGCCAAATGCAGTTTTCACTTGGACTATTGGAAATGGCTGTGCAATTTCACTTCTCCTCTCAGATTCTTATTGAAGTGAGGCCAGATTAGCCTGCATCCCTTGTCTGTGCTCTGTGTGTGTCTGGAGAAGAGGGAGGTGTGAAGGAGAAAAGAGAAGGCGTGCGGGTGGATGCCTGGTATCGTGCTTCTGTGAACTGGTTTCCTTAATGCATATGGAGGTAGTGTTTAGAGCAGTTCATGGCTTCCCCAGGAAACCATTCTAAGTGGGCCACATGCCCAATGGTTTCTATCCCAGTTAAGTAAATAAATGAAATATGCTAATTAGCACCCTATTAGCTCACAGCAGGGAGTAATCCATGGCATTTTGATTGGAAAGAATTCTGTCATCCAAAAGGCTGGTCTGTAACAGAATGCAAACTGGCCCAGTTTCCTCCCTCCCTTCCTCGTGGCAGTTGTCCAAATGTCTGAGAAGCAGACCTCACAACTGTGTGCAATTCCGAGGGTGTCACCGTGCTCCATGAAAGCCCCTCCTGGCCTCTACCAAAGCTGGCGCCGTGCCGCACACTGAGCACGGGTCTGCACAATGCAGAAATGTGGGCCAGAGCACAAAGGCACCAAGCAGGTTGGGAAGGAACTTCGAGGGGGCAACGCTTTCATTTTCAGAATATCCCCGCTCTTCCTCTGTTGCCTCCCAGTCTACGATCCAGAATATATTTCTTTAACTCAGATATTCAGGCACATTGCCACAAAGCAATCCTGCTAAAGCAGCCTTCTCCTGAAAGTGGTAGGAATTTGGCAGTCTAGTAGGGGAAAGACAAGCTCACTTAGATTCACTTCTGCTCCTGTTTCAAGGCGTAGATTTACCTCATGCCTCTCCTCCAGGACTGTGCTGAAGGAAAGGCCCAGGGGCAGTATCTACACCAGAGGAAAAAGCTCAGCACACGAATAACATTTTTCCAGTCCGCTCTTTTAAAACACACTTTTTCCAAGAGCTTTAGGGTTAAAAGGATTAAAAATTATGATACATCTTTCCGTTGCTACAGACTTTGTCAGAAATCCCCATCAAAGTGGCCCTGATGGATTGAAGTTTCGCTATCTCATGGACAGGTGTATAAAACATTTTCAGTTCTTTATTCCAAAATGTACAAGGATCACCTGTAACTAATAGCCATTTAATAAAAGGAGTGAAGAGGGAACAGATATTTTGTCATCTGAATGTTATAAAAGTAAGTTTCAAGTGGGCTTCCTTACTCGAGTTAGATTCTCCCTTTGTATGATGATCTAATAAAGCCAAACAGACACTGAATACCGATGATGATGCCACATTGAAAGCACATGCTGCTATGTTTGTGCTCCTGTTTCCTCTTTAACAGAAAAGCTGATTAAAATTAAAATATATTAACAGAATGTGTTGCTTAGATGTGTGTTGTTCCTTTTTATCATCCTAAGTTTGTCTTTTACCTGTGGAGAGAATCTATTTGTCTTGATTGGGTATAAATTCAGAACTAATGCTGCATAGCAGCTGTTGCATCCACAGCATTTTAGAATTCAACTTGAAATGAAGTCTTTACGAAAGCAAGTTCCAGAAAAGCCTTGTATTTGTGTCTCATTCAAAACCATTACCAAACTATGCTGATTGCACTACCTGAAGAAATCATTAGGCACCATATGACACCAATGTCTACTTACAATGTTTTTTATTCTACATTGGAAAACAAAGCACATTACCTAAATGATGCAAACCAAGTGGGAAAAAAAAGAGAACACAAGCCATCTCTACAAGCCATCTGTGAATTAGCATATGGGCTTCTGGAACCCAATGTCTTGGTTCTATATGTGAGTCAAGGGAAAAGAAAGAAGGAAAGAAAGAAGGAAAGGAAGAAAATGGGAGCCTGTCTTTAAATTTGAAACAAGAAATGATTTTCCTCAATCAAGGGAACTTCAAAGAAGAAAGGTATTTATGAGAAGGAAGCAGGCAGCAGGACCCCACAAAGCCCCGACCCAGGATTGACCCCAAAAGCAGTCACGAAAATCAGCCAAGACCCAGACTCTGCTGATGAAAAAATGTGTTCCTCAACCGGTGCTCTGCAAATCTAGGCACGTCCCATATGCTACGCAGGCTTTGTAGTTTTGGCAAATCGACCTACCTTGCACTGGGAAACAGTTCAGTGAAACATTCAGAGAGAAAAGATATGAATTGAGAATAAGAACAAGAAGTCCTATAGAGGAAGCAGCCACTGACATTACTGAGGGAGTGTGAGCCTTGAAAGTCCTTCCCTTGTGTCCCTACCCCCCAGCCGGGGCCACAAACACCACCACTTTCGGTCCAGTTGACAAATGACAACTTTGCTGCTTAGTCAAAGGCTCCTTGTCCATCTTGCATTTACCAGCTGTTCTATATCTGCCTTGAATACGCATGTTGACATAAACTGACCATCATGTGGACAGAGGAATGAGATCTAAATGCTCCTACATATTTGGGAGTTGCTGCAGATCACTTGTTCTTCAAATTCATATATTCAAATATCTGTCTTACTTGGAGGCTGAATTTCTAAAGGGAAAACTCACAGGCTGGTAGAGGAAAGGAAAGACAGAAATAAACTCTCCATTGACACTTTAAATTAGATGTGGTTGCAAGACCACTCGAGATGACAATTACCCACTGCAGCTCCTATTGATGGAAAACAAGCAAACATTGCCCGTTACCTGGTGACTCTGCCTGCTAATTACTTGGAAAGATTCAGGTACTTAACAACTGACCTGACCGTTTCTTGAGTTTGAGTTTGAGGACCTGTTAGAGGAGGGTGGGGGATAACTTTAAAAAACCACACAGTGAAGCTGACAATGAGCCGGAACTGCTGAAAATCTATTAAAAATATTCTCGCGGCATGACGAAGATTTGCAGGCAGGCAGTCTCCCCAGACACGTGCCCGTGCCAACAGTTACAGCAAGAAGGAAAACTTTATTAGTGGTGTGGTGGTTTTTTTTTTAGTGCTGACTATAAAATCACCCACTGAGCTGTTCCTAGACTCTGCCAAGTGGCAAGTGCACAGTGAATTTCAGGTAAGAGAAGACTTTGGACTCCAGCCCTAAAGTGATACTTGGGAAGTGTATATATGTCTTTTTGGATGGAAGAGAGAAGACAAGGGCTGAGAGAAGGACGCAAGTAAGGATGACGCCAAGAAACAGGTGAAATTCTGAGACAACTAAGGGTTTTCTTGACTTTCTATACCCCTGTGGGACAGCATTCGGGGAAGGCCTTGACCTCCCCAGTAGTAACAGCACACATCGGGGCTGGTGACAGCTCTGGCTGTGAGAGGAATGACTGGAAGAACTCTTGTGTTTGCAGGAGCAATGTTAATGGAAGGTGTATCTGAGGCTGTCAGAGGGCGAGTCACACAAACCATTTCTCAAGGTAGACGCAAATACTTTGTTCACTCAATTGACATTTGCTGAATTCCCACTATGTGTGAGACACTGGCGATGTGTGGCCGCTGTTCGCAATTCAACCACAAATAAAGTTATAATGGAATTGATTCATGGCAAGAAAACTGAATTTTCCTGCCTCCAGGGAACTCTCACACATAGCAATAACTATCTTTATAGTCTCCCTTTGTATTTATTTATTTATTTTATTTTTTTGGTACCAGGAATCGAACTCAGGACCGTGCGCTTACCAGGCAAGTGCTTATGCCACTAAGCTATATCCCTAGCCCTCTTCCCTTGTACTTAGACAAAGGCTTTTTAAAAAATTTTTCCTCTCTACATCCCTTATAAAGCAAGAATCATCATTCTATAAAATTTAA
Source organism: Chinchilla lanigera (assembly GCF_000276665.1). Lineage (NCBI taxonomy): Eukaryota > Metazoa > Chordata > Mammalia > Rodentia > Chinchillidae > Chinchilla > Chinchilla lanigera. The sequence goes on along the minus strand of NW_004955423.1, from coordinate 10,021,986 downwards.
GGCAAATAAGTCATAACTGTGCTCAAGTTCACCCAGCTAGTAAGCCACACCATCATCTCCTCAGCTCAGGCATCCTGAAGGCCAGGTAATTGAGCCCACCCTCTCCGCTATCCAGACTTGCGCACTTGTGTGTTTGACCCAGAAAATCAGTGCCTGAAGTCTCCAGGACCCCACTTAGTGAGCTGTCCCCACTCCGAAGACAGGCTAGTCTGCTACGACAAAGGTTCACAAAGAGACACACAGGTCCACAAAGCTGAAAAACCATTTGAGACCTGAAGTGTAGCTGGAAGTGAGACTGGGTAGCTGGAAGTCTGAATTGCAGAGTTTCAGAAAGTGTGGCTTTGCCATGTCCAAGAGCATTTTTGAACTAGTTCATGGCTACATATGCAAGACTGAGTTTGTAGCTGATGAAATCAGCTCTGTCAATTATGTTTATCACAACACCATATAGAATGACAAAAAATGTCATCAAAAACATAACCTATGCAGAACAGAAAGGTGACAGGAAAAATACGGTACCTCTCTAAAAATAATATTATTTAGTCATTAAAAGTCATTGCCGGGCTGGGGATTTAGCTCAGCGGCAAAAGCGCCTGCCTGGCAAGCGCAAGGTCGTGAGTTCGGTTCCTGGTACCGGAAAAAAACCAAAAAAAAAAGTCATTGCCACTGGTTTCATGGTGTAGTAATCGGCTACTCTCCTTAATGCTTACTGCACACTAGATAACCCTGTAGTCATTTTACACATATTATCCTGCTTAATCTTCACAGAAGCCCCATGTACTATCACTACGTCCACTTTACACATGAGAAAAACTGACCACTAAAGAAGCGATAGATCCAAAATCACTGAAAAGGAGGAAAGATTCAGATCTGGGTCTCTGTGGTTTGCGTTCTCCCTTCTAAGTGTTAACAAGGCCTGACCCTGCCTCGCTTCCAGGATCGGAAGAGATCGGGCACGTTCAGAGTGGTGTGGCCATATACTGCCTTCTCAATTGCTCTACTTTCCTGCTTGTCAAACATTAAGTACAAAATTTAGGAGACAAGTTTATGCATCTTTGACTGGATCAACAGAGCAAAAGCATCTCTGCAGCAGGGGGGACAAACTAGAAGTAAAAAATATCTTAAGGATACTAATGATGATTTTTGTTAATTACCAATTAGTTCATGACTAAAGTACCCTTAAAACTTAGTAGTCTGAAGCAACAAGCATTTATCATCTCATATCTCTGAAGGTCAGGAGTCTGGGAGCGACTTACAGAGTGCGTGTGGCCGAGGCCTCTCTTGAGGCTGCAGTCCGGCTGCTGGCCAGGGCTGGGGTCAGGGGAAGATGTGCATGGGCCACAAGGTCTGATCTGTGAAGGCCCACTCATACGACTGAGGGAGGAGGCCTCAGCTCCCTGCCGACTGGAAGCACCTATTCCTTGCCCCATGGGCCAAGTGTTTTTATAATCTGGCAGCTGGCTTGCTCCCAAATAAGTGATCTAGGAGCAAACAGGAAGCCCCAAAGCTTTCTGTGACCTAGCCTGGGGTGTCGCATGCTTTCATCTCACTGCACTCCATTGGGCAGGATCAGTTAGCTAGGCATGCTTCTCACTCAAGGGACGGAGAGTTCACTTTTACCTTTTGAAAGAAGAATTTTAAAAGAATCTATGGATGTGATTTAAAACCATCTCAATAGTCGTTTTAAGATTATGGGACTATGGATATTTTCGCTTTATTAATCAATTTTTCTGTGTTGTATTTATTTTATTTTTATAACAAAAAGCCAGATTCACAGTAGTAAATTTCTCTGTAATCCAGTGAATTTCAGTAAGCCTTTTAAAAAGATTATCTCCAAAGGTCAAATTCAGCTCTACCAATTACTCCTCTGGTCTTTACCACATCCTCTGAAAATGACAGTTTATCCTGAAATGTTTGAGAGGGAGGAATATTTCAGGGAGAAAATCTAAAGCACAAAGACATTCTCGTCTACCTATTAGCCCAGGCAGACCTCTCCATCAGTCTAGCTGTCCTTAGAATTGTCTGAAGTTGCACAAAAACCTTAGCCACCTTTACCTCTTCTGAGTTCTTAAAAGAAATAGCCACATGAAATCTGTTGGCATAGACATTGTCAATCTATTTCCAAGGCAGTGTCTATTATAATGTCTCTTAATGCCTTCTGTAGAATGTCCCAGTGGGAAATCTCTTATAGAATGCACTACCATGAGAAAAATGCTTCCTCAAAAGTTTAGTGTGTTTACCCATCTCTGAGTTACAACACTGGACATTTCTTGCTTGTTTTCTTTCTTTATCATGGTTACAAGGAAATTCAAAATAATATACTGTCTTTCGTAGTTAAGGTAGGTATTTTACATGAACCTCAATTAATAGTATTGTAACTTTCTTCTATGCAAGTTCTTTATTCAAAGTCATACAAGTCCTTGTTTTAGAGATAAGCAGACAGAAACAAGAGCTATCATTTTAGTGTTTATCATAATCTCAAACTGGAGAGATCTTTATGTGAGTAGTTAGATGTCCAATGAAAGAATTTGTAGTTTTCCTTTTAAACAAGAGGAATGCAATCAGGCAGTGGTTGATAGTTTTCAGTTTTTCTAAGTGGAGACTTTTGGGATCTCTTTTTGGAAGCAGGAGACTGTTCTATTATCAGGAAAATTTACTATTACTATGGTAAAATTCTTAGTCATGGTTTTCTGCATTAGGAAAAAAACTATGAAATCACCATAAGTCTTAATTATGATCAAGTTATTAAGCACTTTTTTATTACTGCAATATAAACTAGCTTAGCTTTATGCTATACCCTTGCAGAGGAGGAGAAATGTGTTTTGGAAATATGGATGTAGACTGTATTTCAGAGCCCACATATGGTACTACTTAAGTTGGGATAAACCTACCTTCTGAGTAATGTACTCTAAATTTTGTGATTGCCTTGTCAGGACAATAGAGTTCAGACAGCACCTCTAGATGGGTGAGTAACTTTCCCTGAAACAAAAATTTCCACTGTCCGTCGTGCTCAGATAGGAGCTTGGCTGCAGACAGAGGGACGGAGAGTGGGAGGGAGGGAGGGCAAACCCTGAACTCACAGGCTGAGACTGAGACGGGTGGGACTCTGAAGTGAGGAGAAGGGAAGAACCAGAAATGGCTATGAGGAGTGAGATTTTCACTGCTTGGGACCCTGCAGGAAGCACATTAGAACCCTCAGTGAAGTCAGAGGCTATGGACCCCCAAAATAACCACTGTTGGCCTTGGTACATATCATTTTTTCTGCCATGAGGTATTGCTATTATTGCCCAGCCTGACCTGAACCCCTTGGTCCAACAGATACTCCTGCCTCAGCCTCCTGACTAGGCAAGATTATAAGAGTGCACCATCACACGCATAAGGGCAAGCAGGTCAGCACAGGCTGCAGACCTGTGCTTAGTGTGCACTGGAGTCAGATGTTCTCACAGTTGAGTGCATTTTGAAATCTTTCCTCTCCTGGGGCTTCTCTTTCTCTCCTTTACTTCTAGCAAAGTATTCTGATGAACAATGACTGAGGAAGGTAAGCAAATGAGGTATTGAGATTGCCAGAAGGAATGAGAATTATACTAACTGTCCAAATGCAAGTTTTCTGGCTGCTCAAGGATAGAGTGGAGCAAACCTATCAGGTAAAGATCAGCCACCAGCTCAGTATTGGCAGGTCCTTTGACATTAGGAAACACCACCTAAATGTCCCTGCAGAGTGGGAGGCTAGATGAAAGTTCCCATCAATGGTGTCTACAAGAAACTCTAGCCAGAGATATGTTATAACCTATCTGCTTTCACATCCTTTAAAGTGCTACCTTGCCACAGTGTGTCCACTCTGCACTAAATAAGCCACTTATCGTCTCACCGAGCACTAGTAACAATCCTATTACTGCAGGGTGGGAAATCAGAAAGATTAGGGAAAAAACTGTGCAAGGTTTCAAGGCCAATCAGTGATCATAGAGCCAGTGTTCAGAGCCAGGCAAAGAGCCAGGCCGTGTGAATCCAGAGCCTACATACCTAACTACCATGCAACAGTGCCTTCTGCTCTTTGCTTTCTTATTCTCCCCTGCATTCCACTTATCCACCTTAAATCAGACTCGGCTGTTTTGAGTCGGGAAGGCAGTAGTAATGGTAAGGGGATTGACCAGATATACGCTTAGAGAAGAGACCTGAGAACGATAAAAGCCTTGCAAAAACTTGCCCACCCAAACATCCCTTCTCCTCCTCCTCAATAACAGAATCACCTACAACCAAACACCAAACGGATCACACTTCTCAGTTTTCTTCTCAGAGAAGTGTTATTGATTGATGCTTTGGTCAACAAGATTTAAGCAAATGTATCTTGTGTGCATCAGGAACATGTTGGCCTTTATCCCATCCTCCCTTCTACTACTCAGAATTTTGATAAGACAGCATGAGCCCCATGGCTAGCATGAACCAACAGGATCGTAGAGCGGAAAGCCAGGAATTTAGGACTCTAAAAATACCATGAAGTGATCACATCAAAATTGGAAGGCTTATCTCCTTTTATGTGAGCAGGACACGTTCTGTTTATATAGGTGTTGCTTTTGGGTTTTAGGTTATATGCGACCAACAACCCAGGGTTATGAAGGCAAATATAAGGTTGTATTGTTTTTATTGCCCAAAAGCATCTAGCTGAGAGAGCGTGGGGAGAGGCTGACACTCAACCTCTCCTCAACAAACCATGGATCCTGACATAAGTCTGAGCCCACCTGGGAAAAGAAGATATTCTGTTCTAACTCATTCAAAGGCCTGGGCTGCTTATTAAGACATGGTCCTATCTGGAGGGCATAATTTCTGCTGATTCACACAACTACATCTGCTGTGGCTTCATTCTAATTCAAGCCCAAAGGGATATACAATGTCATGAGGTCACACAAGATTTCAGGATCACATTATTCTGAGGAATAATGATGACCAAAGTTAACTTGTAGACCTTCTACGTATTTCCTCTGATTTTCCCAGAAATAACTTGGAGAAGGATCCAACAGAAAATTAATTTTCTTATAATCAGTAAGAAGGGCTTACATATAAGAGAAAATGCACCTTTGTTTTTTAATCATGGGCTGCTATACATTCACCTCATTTAATTCTCAAAGCTACAATGTAATTAGGTCTTGTCCCAATTTTACAGAAGGAAGCTAATAACTTGTTTAAGGTCACAGCTAATAAATCCAGGATTCTAACTCAGGTTTGTCTGATTCTTCGAGCTGTGCATTCAACCACTACTGTATTTACACCTCGCTCCTATGTCCAAAGTAGTGAAGTCTTAAGTTTAGTGAGCTCATGGAAACTTAAAAAACACCACACATGGATGGGCCCAGCTGATGCGTTTGAATGATGCATTTAAATGCCTTTGTGTAGCAAGGGGAGCTTGCCTTACTTTTTCAGTCATTTCTGTTTCTGAGGAGAGGAGCTCTCCACAGATGTGTAAGGCAGCCAGGAATCCCGCTCAGCATGACACAGCCCTCCTGGCTTCAAGAAGTCAGCCCCAGGACTCTGTGGGAAAAAGCAAGTCCTCTGTAACGAAACTGCTCCTCTGGAGGTGCAGCTTCCCTCTGGTGCTCAGCTGGGGCTCATCTTGGGATCACCCTACCCTAAGTTATTTTAAGGTAGTATTAATGTTTTATGACTCATTTCCTAGTTTCCTGCTGGGGGAAAAAAAAAAAGCACAGTCAAGTCATTCTGCCTCAGACACTGCAAACAGCTGAGGTGTAATTTGGAAGAGTATATTTTATTGTGAATAGGAGGATATTCAAGAAATAAATTATTTTAGTTGATTCAGTATCTGTTTCTTGTTCACCAACCCATATCCAGCTGTGCCCTCTACCACCCCTGGCCACACATGTACATACACACTTTGGTGGTGTAGAACTCTGCACAGACATTGCCTATGTAACTACATAACAAAAGAGACAAAAGATTGTGTTTGGGTAATTTTTGCCTCCAAAAGTTGACTGCTCAAATGTCACCTCCTCAGGAAGGTCGCCCTGGATGACTCCATCTAAGTGCATACCACTCACACCATTTTCTCCCTTAATCTGCTTTGTGCTTCCACATACAAGCCTGTCTATTTGCTTAAAGCCTCTCTCTTTTGCGGGGGTGTAGTATTCTCAGATTCTGGGGACTTTGTTTCCTTCCCTGGCATGATCTATGCTGAGTGGAGTAGGACCTGTCCCAGAGAAGACACCCAGGGAATGGTGACTGGGTAGAATAATACATTAAGCTAGGAATATCCTTGAGGTTATTACGCAGTTTGGTAACGAAAGTACTGTGAAACCACTTTTGCTTGAAGACATTCAGATACTATATCTCCATAATAAGAACAAGAACAGCAATGTAATAGCTTCAATTTATTGAACATTATGATGCCTTGCTCAGTAGGAATCTACAAGTTGCTTGTGATCATTCATGAGCTGATAATTTTATCATTTTGGTCTATGAAAAGTGTGCAATAGTTGGTTCTGAGGTTATTACAAAGGAAATGTGCACTTTTTAAACTCCTGTATGAAGGTAGCACACTACAAAACCTACACACTCCACTACTGACAGGACAGTGCCATTTATTATCTGACATGTTTTGAAGAACTGTTCTGGCTGCTAGGTCAAAAACAGACCATAATACCTAATGATAGGTGACAGCCACTCCTTGGTTTGAAAGTGACCACGATATTGAATGTTAACTGCAATAATTGATAGAGTCGCCAGTCCTTGGAACTCACAGATACTGAAGCAGGGTCACTTGCACCTGCTACAAAGAGGAAAATCACACAGCTGGGTCATGTGAAATGAACAGAAAGGTGAATTTAATTGAGAATATAAAATTATGTATATTTTAATGATGTCATCGTGGAACAAAGTAACAGACTTCTCTTCAGGCATAAGGCAGCTGATGTTCCTCTAAAATCCCAGACTGTGTGATCAGCAAGGACACAAAGACCAACTGTGAAAGCAGCAGAATATACTAGTAACCTGAACCTTTGCTTCAAATTAGTCAGAAGAGAAGAGGAAACAGGAGAGGACCATCAGCAAACAAGAGGGCTGAGGTGACTCAAAGGAATACTGGCCCCAAACAATTCACAATTCAGGAATAAAAATTTCAGGTCACTATGCAAATATTATCTTGTTTAACTGGAAAACAAACCTGATTAGAAAATGAGTGTCAGATATGTCCAATAAATGTTCAAGGTCATGCAGTTGATGAGTGACAGAGCAGACCATGAAGCCTAGGCTCCTTTCCTCCAAAGCTTGTGCATTTTTTATGCAACATCAAGTTGTGCTGATGGTGTTGGCACTGTGACAGGGAGAAGATTGTCCTAAATAAATGTGAAAATAAATCTTGGGCTATTCATTACCCAAGCTTTATAAGCAAGCCATCATTGCTGTGGCAGAGTTGAGCTGCACAAGAAAAATCTCAGTGCACATATAAGGAAGCATCATTCTAGTTTATGGTGCTCCTTCCTGCCAGATTGGAAGGACTGGGATGTGAAGAAGGAAATTGCCCTCAAAACTATCCTACCTGGAACCAAAAAAATAAAAAGGAAAACAAAATTCTTCCTTACAGGAAAAGCCCTTTCAGACTGGATGCTCTCTTTCATTTGAGAAAAATGTGTCACCAGTTTTAACCAATTCTTATTTAATCTCACTCTGGTTTAGAATTCTACAGCACACTAAAATTGCATAATATTTTAAAAATGGCTGTCTAAGGCCAGCTCCATGAATATCAGAGTAACAGGTGAATATATACTTTTACATGTTCATTCAACAAGTATTATTTTTGAGCATCAGTTATGAGCCAGGTTCTATGGTAATTGTGCAGAGAAATTCCTAAATCCTGTTGGCGTTCTTTCTAAAGTCATAACATCACTGACTTACAATAACAAATACTGCCCAGAAAGTTGCCCAATTATACATAAAACTTACTGCCTTTGGAACTTGGAAATTTACACTACATGATAATGTGTGATATACAGATCTTTGCCCTTCATTTTTCAGTAGTCTTGCATCTTGTTTTCATTCAAGTCTGGTTATTATTAAATAGATCATTTTCAGCGCACTGCAATATGTTCATTTCCATTGGCCAAATGCAAAGTGGAAGGGCTGTTTTTTGTGTGTGGTTGATACATGCATGTGGAGCATGCTGAAGTTCCTTATGTGCTCTGAAACTCGGATGGGCCTGGGTGTAGAGAGATGAAAATCCCATCATGGTCCAGTTTTGCCCATCTGGCTCATCACCTCCTGGCTCCACCATCATCAGTAGAATTAACATTTGGAGACCCTCCAAGGGAATATCCGCCATGGCAAGTTTCCAACTGAGCTCAAGTCATGCTGCTGGAATTGTTCAAGACAGAAGAGCACATGGATTTATCTTGAACTATTAGGCCAGAGTGTGCTCCTTTCCCAGAGCTCTGTGCACCAGAGACACTAACCTTGCCTGCCTGAAGAGAATTAACTCAGGCCACAGTGGCCAACTTGCCAAACCAGGCAGTGCCACATTAGTCAGAGACCTCCTTGGGCCAGATGGATGCAGAGAACTTTGCACCAAAAAAAAAAAAAAAAGCCACAGAGCTGGTGGTGAGCTGTAAAATACTAAAGATGAAATCACAGCATTGAACTGTACAGTTGGAAGGGAGCTACACTGGCTCCTCATTTTATAGACTAGGAAATAACCATCCAGGGAAAGTAGATGCTTTAACTAAAGACATTCCACTGTTGAACTGTAAAGCCAGTCCTCAACCCCACACCTAGAATTCCAGCACAGCTGTACACAGGAGCCATTGCAGACAACTCTCCTGATGTTGTATTTCCCACAGCTATATTCTCATAGGACTATCAGAGAAGCTCCCTGGGTTGGTCAGATTTCTGTTACTGTATAAATACCTGAGATGAACAGCCTACAAGTGGGAAAGGCTTATTTTGGCTCACGGTTTGAGAGGTTTCAGTCACTGGTCTCTTGGCCCTACTGCTTCAGGTCTCCAGCAACATAGTACACGTGTGGTAGAGAAGACAGGCCTGTTCACTTCATGGAATCCATGAGGCAAAAGGTTGGGAGTGAGACCCCAATATTCTCTTTAAGGACATGTGCCCAATGATCAAACTCCCTTTCACAAGGCCTCACATCCTAAATGTTTGACTACCTCCCAGCAGTACCATGGGCTGGTCATAAAGCCTATAACACAGAAACTTCAGGGAGTCATTCAATACCCAAACTTTGGCATTTTCACAAATACCTCATTCAGCCTTCTCCATAGGAGCTCCTGTTGCCTCCCCTTTTTAAAAAAATTAATCTCACACTGTAAAAAATGTGCAAATATGTCTTAGTTAATTTTTGTTGTCATAACAAAATACTGTACCTGAGGCTGGGAACACTATCAAGAAAATGTATTTATTTAGGACACAGTACTGGAAGTCCAAGAGCATGGCGCTGGTATGTACTTAGCTTCTGGTACGGGCCTCATAACTGAGGTACACCTCATAGCAGAAAAAAACAAGTAGGGTGCATGTGGACATGTGTATAAGACAGACCAAGGTAGATACCAATAAGGTGCTTTACAGCAACTCATGCTTGTAGTAACCAATTCAGTCCCAGGAGAGTAAGAACTCAATTGTGTGAGAGAAGCATTCATTCCTCTTAAGTGCCCCAACACATCTCAACACCATTATCTTGGGAACTAAATTGCAATTATTCTAGTGGGAGAAAACTATATTCAAACCATGACAATTCAGTGCAAAGAACTATTTTCCCTAAAGCATTCAAGCGTAAATTTCTAACATGATATCCCAAACCCCCAATACTGTGAGATATATTATCAAATCTAATCATAAAAATTAGGAAATTGGTAATTGGCATGTCAGTCTATGCCTCTAATCCCAATACTCTGAGAGGCTGAGGCTGAGGCAGATCACAAATTCAAGCATAGCCTGGGCAAATTAGTGAGACTCTGTCAAGGGCTAGGGATGTAGCTCATTATGGAGGCTCTACCTTCAGTCCCTGGTACCCTGCTCCCCAAATTAGGACATTGCTATTGATATATCACTATCATTAAATCCACAGATCCCATTCAAGTTTCCTCAATTTCCCCAAAATATTTTTAAAGCAAAAAGATTCAGTCCAGGATCCTGAAAACCTTCTGTTCTCATTCTTCCATTCACTGGAGGGTGGTTCCTCCATGTTTTTTTTACTTCTATGACCTTGGCTCTCTTGAAGATTGCAGGACCATAGTTATCAAATGTACTTCACTTTACCTTTACCCGATGTTTCCTCATGATTAAAGTCAGCTTCTTACATTTTCAGCAAGATTCTTTCAGAGATAATGTTGTGTGTAACTCATTGCATCTAACCACATAGCCCATGATTTTCCCATTTCTGGTGATGCTAGCATGGATTGCTTAATGAAGGCAATTTCTGCTAAGTTTCTCCACTGGCCAGTCACTTTTTTATCATTTAGTGATTAGTAAGTATTTTGTAATGAATGTTCTCAGCTTATGTAGCTGTGGTATTCCTCATCACACTTCTAATGCATTTCCTCACTTATTTGCACTAGTATGTATATATAGATACTTATTTTATTCAAAGAGTTATAAATTGGTACTGTTGTTCATCTTCTTGCTCCAATTACCCCAAAACTGACCAATGAGTGCTCCTTCCAGCTGGACTCTGTGCCCTTTTGGCATACTCTCATCAGTTTGAGCAATCCACTGCTTTATAGAACAAGATTGTGCCATTTCATCTCCTAATTACCCTGCCCAGCAATGGGACCAGCTAAAGGTGAGTGGATGGGTGCTCTGTGTCCATGGCTATTGGTTTCTCACTGCTATCAAGCACCTTCAGTACCAAATGCACATACACGTTCATACACACACACACACAAATATAAACATCAATCATTTTCTATGCATTAAAATATAATGGAAGGGGTGATGAAAAATATAGTTAATGTTTAAATTTTTAAAGCTTATCACAGAAAAAGATGTATTTTCATGAACAATGAGATAATGTATGAAGTCACAGGGAGATTTTGAATATTTTTCATGCAAATGGATGGCAATATGCTCTGTACCAAAATAAATTTTTAATTCAAATTCCATATTTTTCTTGATCATATATACATGTATAAACTCATATATACAAACTCACACACACACACATATATATATTCATGATTCTCTACCCTCATGATTCTCCTCCTACGCCCTGGAGTTTACACTAACTCCATTTCTAACATAATACCATATAGTTTATTCTTGATTTCTCATTTCTATGGATGGGCTAACCTTCTCTGACAGTGGAAACTCAGCCTCATATTATTCCTAACACTATATTTACTTGTATGCCCTTCTCCACAGCTACAAGTGCCATCTCTTTGCACAAATACTCTCTTCCCATGCTGGAGCTTTAACTCTCCACACTGGGATGCTCTCCCCAGGGGCCAGCCTTACCCATCTCACTCAGATGCCAACGCCCAGGCTGGGCCACACCCACCTGAAAGGACACACAGAAACTTCTCTCCGTGTGCTCCCTGTTCTGTCACACTACTCCCACAGATTCCAAGTTCCTCCAGCACTGTCTTCTCAGCTGGGAAATGGTGGGAATCACATGTATCCTGGTCACAGGCCCACACAGGGTCACTAACCTTAATTACTTGAGGGAGGGAGTGATTTCTCTTTTATACTCAGGGTTCAGCATAACACTTACCACAGAGTAGGGGACAAATATATATTTAAATAAATAAATGAAAAATTACACAAACGAATGGATGAACACTTAAATTATATCCACCCCTTTCCTCCACATCCGTATTGCCCTCTTAAATATGAAATGTTCTCTAGAATCAGAGGAATAAATATCTAATGTAGCATGGTAGCAATATGGAAACAGTAAGAGCGATGTTTTTATGTAGGGATTGGGGTCCTGCTGGCCTTTGAAATCTCTCACTTAGTAGGAAACTGTTTTCCTTTCTTGAGGGGTCAGTCGTGTATTAAAAATACTAAGTGTTTTTAATGCTTGAGGCACTTCACTCGAAGGTGCTTTTTCTGGCACTTTCTATTTATTCTTTGCCACTTGCCCACCAGTTACCTGACTTTCCAAGTCAAGGTCAAACATCAGGTCATCCATGAAACTCGTCTCAATAATTCTGTCCACATGGATGCCTGTTCTCTGAATTTCTACTGCACTTACAGTTATACCACAAAGCCAGCTCTACATTCTTACTTATTTCTCAAACTAACCTGACTTTCTTGAAAAGAGTGACCAGTTCATTTAATCCTTTGTTATGTCCATATGTCTAGAAAAATATGAAGTGCCTAAGTATCTGACTTTGTTGATTGGTTGACATCTGATAAGCAATAGAGCTTTTAGTAGTCAGTATCCTTCAATTTATTCTTTTAATAAATATCATACAAAAATGTTTTATATAAATTAAAATGGCTACAGAGATCTCTTAATGCAATAAATCTGTGAATTGTCAGAGAATCAGATAACCATCTGAGAAGAATATGCATGTAAAAGACTCATCTGACTGTTACTTAAATACATGACTATCTTTAAAACCCAATAATAAAATGAACAACTCAAAGAAGAGACAAAGATCTGAGTTGCCATCTTATCAAAGATGAATTCAGGTGGCAAAAAGAAAATATTGAACAGGTGCTTAAGATCATATAGCATTTGGGAATTATTAAATAAAACAACAATGAAATACTACAGCATTAATCAGCTTTGCATTACTGCAACAGAATACTTGAGACAGCTAACTTATAAGAATAAAAGGTATAGTTTGCTCACAATTGTGGAAGTTCAAGTCTGGATGGCATAGTGTGGGATTGGTGAGACAGTTCCTCAACTGCTTTGGCTCATGGTACTTGGCACATGGCCATGATGGGACCACACATCAAGAACAAGTAAGTAATTCTATCTCAAGCCAGGAGCAAAGAGAGTGGATAGGACTAGACTTTTCAAGATTGCTTTTGTCACAGTCTTCTTGAAGAAGTAGCAAGAGTTCCCCTGAGAACTGCCTTGTCGGGCAAACCTTCAGTGATCTAAGGCCTTCCCACCAGGCCCCACCTCCAAAATCCCATCACCTCTGAACATCACCATGCTGGAGACCAAACTCTTAGCATATGGGCCTTTGGGCACATTCAACATCCAGACCTTGACAACCACTGTGATTAGAAACCATTAACAAAATGGCTGAAATCCAAAAACCTGACAATACCAAATGCTGAGAAGGTGGTATAGCAACAGACACTGTCGTTCATTGCTAATGGTAATGAAACATGGCAAACTTAGGAAGGCTTTCTAGAGAGTTATTACAAAGATCAGTACAATCTTATTATAAGATCCAGCAACTGTGCTCCCTGGCATTTACACAAAGCAGTTGAAAACATATGTCCATGCAAAAACTTGCACGTGAGTGTTAGTGACATTTTATTCATAACTATCAAGACCTGAAAGCAATTAAGACTACTTTTCAATAGGTGAGTGGAAAAATAAACTATGGTACCTCCAGATAATGTGTTTTGCCCATATCACCATGGGTGAAGTGTGGTGCAGCCAAACACAGATCAAGAGAGAAGCAGGAAGAGTTTTACAGTGTGCTGAACTCACAGTAGCCTGGAGAGCAATAGTACATCACGCAGGACCTCTTGGGGAAAGCAGGGTGCCGGTCAGAAAGAGAGGAGGAACAATGGGCCAGCCGGCTAAGTGCTGTTTACCTGAAGAGGAATGGGCGAGAGGAATGGGCAAGTAAGGACGTTTAGGATTAAGCAGTTTAATTTTGGAGGGCTTTGGAGTATACCGGCTATCCTGGAATGTCTGACTCTTGGCCTTGGTGTGATTGGGTTGGGTCTATAATGGCCTAGTGTATAAGACCCTAAAACGTGCAAAGTTGGGAGTATGATCTCAATCAGCTACTCAACAACAACTCACCAGCCTTTAATTAGGGCTCAAAGCTAGATAAAGACAGTCTCAGAAAGAGTTGTATTACATAGTCGAATTTTCTTTAGCATGAAAAAAGAAATAAGCTATCAAGTCATATACAAACATAGAGGGATCTTAAATGCATATTGTTAAGTGAAAGAAGCCAATCTGAAAAGGCTACGTACTCTGTAATTCCAGCTGTCTGATGTTCTGGAAAAGGCAAAACTACGGAGAAAGTAGAGAGCTCAGTGATTGCTGGGGAGGGAGGGTGGCAAAGGTGGAGCACAAGGGGTTTTTAGGACAGTGAGACTATTCTGAATGGCACTATGGTGATGGATATGTCATTATAAATTGGTCAACACCCATAAGAAATATAATACACTACAGAATTACACATTTGTCAAAATGCACAGATTATACAACGTTTGCAAAATGTGCATGTAATAAATAACCTAGAGAATATACAAGTCTATTGTAAACTGTGGACTTGGGCTGAGGATGATGGGTCAAGTTCAGCTTATCAGTTGTAGCAAATCTTCCACACCGATGTAGAATATTGATGGTGGGGAGGGCTGCATGTAGGTGGGAGGGACAGATAGTTGGGAGCTCTGTACTTTCCATTCAATTTTTCTGTAAACCTAATACTATTTTTAAAACTAAAATCTTTTAATTAAAAAATATACAGAGAAGATGTGAGCCATTTATAAAGAGAAAACTGCCAGAGGGCTTTATTCTGGAAAATAAGGAAGAACAGTGAGAATTATGAAGTTCTTATGCAATGAAATAAAGTAAGATGATTCATGGTGGAACCCTATCATTATTCAAATATAATCTAGAAACAAAGTCAGATCACAGAACATTTACTGAAGGCATCCTCCATGCCAGCCACAAGAAGCATTAAAAGCAGGAGACACTATCGAGCTTAATCACATTACATCTTTACCTATTACTCACATAAAAGTGTCACTAATCCATTTTAAGATGAGTAAACTGAGGCTTACTGATAATAGATGCAGTATTCAAATCAACTAATTCAAGTAGTAAGCAGGGTTGTCTCTCTTAGGCCAAGTAGTATACTAAACTCAGAAATGATTCCATGTGAAATAAGAATTAGAGTCTGTAGATAAAGAAGTGACAATGTCAAGAGGAGATAGCTTCTAACATAGCCATCAGGCCATGAGGAATGGCCAAGAGGACATAATAATTAACTTCACTTGGGAGTCTCAGGAAAGCACCACAAAAGAGGCAGTGTTTGAACTAGGCTTTAAGAATGAGTATAATTTCTATTAAACATAAGATATAGGAAAGGGTGTTTCCACTGGGAATGCTGGCAAATGGAATAAGGTACAGAGAGCAGGGATTCCAGAGTGGAGGGCATCTGGCCCTAAAGAGTGATAGAGCATAAAAGGAGGCTAGAGGCGCATCCATACCAGGCTCGTAATGCTCCTGCCGAAAAGTAGTAGATTTGGCTCAGAAAGCAGTGGAGAACGACTGGATGTTCTGAGGGCAAAGATTACATAATCCAGTCTATAGTTTTGGAATATCATTTTGTGATGTGAGCACATAAATTGCAGAGAATCAGGGCTCGAAATGAGATCAGAAAGAGGCAATAGTCATACAGTGGTACCCACATAAGGCCAAAAGGGTTCACAGAAAGAGCTCTACGTTTTATTAGGCAATCACATTGGAAGTCTTGAGGTTTTGTGGAGTTAGGGAAAATGTAGTACCCTCTTCAAGTTGTCCTGAGTAACTTTCCTCTAAGATGCTCGTCTAAATGCCACCTTCTCAGTGTGGTTACTCCTAACCATCCTACTTAAACTTGCAATTCCAGACCAGACTCCTGATCCCCTAAGTCTTCCCTAGTATTTGTTTCCATAAAACCTGTCAATTAATCTAACATTCTACATAGTGTACTTATGATTGTTTATTGTCTGATTTTCTGCCTTCCTCTACTGCAATGTCAGCGTCATAAGGAAAGACATATTTATTTGGTTTGTTCATTGATTATCTGAAACACCTTGGGCACTGCCCAGAATATAGGAGTTGTGTGACAGATAGTGTTAGTGAGTGAATGAACTGAATGGCAGTGCTTTAAGGTCAGCAAAAGACGTGGCAGCAGCTACAGATAATCTAAGAGAATTTGGAAACAAAACCATCTTAATGAAGACATTTTTAAATCTACCTAAGGAAAAATAAACACAAAAGGATTTCAATGATTAGTAAATAGCATTCAGCCCAGTCAAGGAGACTATACTTTTTACATATAGTAAAACCCTCTGTGGTACTGAACATACTTGCAGGTTGGGCAAGACAGTGATGATAAGGAAGGGTGTTTTACTTGTAGAGATTGACTCACGAGATGGCCAATGATGTGATCTGATGCACCACAGTAGATTTTTGTCATATTGTATCGTAACTGGCTTTTCTTAACTGGGTCAGCATGGTATGGTGCTTTTATTTCTATTTCACAAATGAGGAAATTAAGTCTCAGGAAGGCAAGTGACTTACCCTGTAACATGGCTTGAACAAGTCTGTCTGATGTCAATGCCTGTGTACTTCCCATTGTGTCAAGAAGATTATAACAATGTCAAGGAAAGAAAAAAGACTAAACATTTACACTGGACCACACACTGAGCTTCCTCACTCTCCAATAGTCCTCTAAAACGGTCAACATCAGTGTACGCATTTTACAGATGAGGAAACCTAGCACAGACAGTTGATATAAATCATGCAGGATCATCACATCTGTGAAGTTGAAAACCTGGGTCATGGACCCATGCCCGACAGACTCGAAAGCCCACGTGTATAGCCACTACACCACATAGCCAAGTGGGAAACAATATTACCAGATGGAATAGGCTGAGGTCTTGCTAAAAGTTTGCTAAATTTTGGGGAAAGGGGAATTAGCAAAAGACAGGTTTCCACAAGGCAAGTACAAAGAGATAACCATTTAGCAAATGAATGCAGTAGTTTGAAGGGTAGTTTGAACAGATGCCATGTGGAAGTTACCAGAGAAACGTAAGTTCTTTAAGCTGAATGCTATTTTGTGAGCATGAAGAGAATGTGATTATAATATTTTTAACCATAAAAACAAACACTTAGCTAGATGGAGAATAGGGCATATTGCTGGGATGGACATTAGACATGTCTTTTACTAACTAATAAGATATTGGTCATTCTGAAACTACAAGTGCTCAAATGCAGTGATATAATTGGGATTTGATGTATGATTACTGATGTTTATGTTTACATAGAAATGAGAATCTCCTCAATGACTTTTCTCAGTGGGGACTCCTGGAGGGCTGAGACAGGAACTGGAAATGTGTAACCTGTAATGGTGTACGGCTCCCGGACCCAGGGACTAGAGTAAGAACTGTACGACAAATGGAAGTCTAAAAGGAGCTGAGGATCAGTCTCCTAAACAATGCCATCTTGCCCTCTTGTTTGTATCAGCATATTGAAATAAACAGAATCCAAAGAGCCAGGTGTTACAGGGAAAGAACTTAGGAGTTCATGGTGAACTTAAACACACATGAATTATCTTACAAGACTTTGAATAATGCAAACAGTATGACTGGAGTTAATCCATCTTTGTTATCCCTGGTCCCACTGTGAGGTCTAATGAGTTGCTTAGCAAATGTCTAGTGACCAAAGAATGACCGATGTCACTGATCAACAGATCTGTGATGACTCTAGCATTTTAAGGTGTGGTTCAGGCACACCAGGGAATAAAGACAAAAGAACAGCTATTTAAATAATAAATCATCTGTAACTAGCTATATGTAGCCCAAGGGACCTTTCCTGACATATTAGGAGATGATTAAAAGGAGCAACTCTCACTCATCTGACATGAAAATTGATCAAAGTAAATTGAGTTCTGTGTCCCATATCCTCCATTAAGCTGGAGCTAAATGTATGTTTGCACATGGCAGTGCTGAAAGAATTTGACATATTTTCACATTATGGGAACTAGGAAGAGGGAAAGGTAAACTTCCTCCTGCTGAAGAATGAAAACAATCTTTTCTGTTAAACAGTAGAAAACATTTACTCTCCCACACCATCCAGCCTGCTGATCGTGAGGAATGGAGCAAACAAACATTCTTCTCATTCTACTGCATTACTTCATCAGCAATCAACATCTATGCTGTGCTCAGGTGGAAGTCTGCCTTTTGTACAGTATTTAAAAACCTTAAAGTTAAAAATTAGAAATGAATTAGAAGCAAAGTTGAGCAGAGAACTATTTGACAGAATGAAACCCAACAAACCTATCAGAGTTTGCACCTTGCTAGTCATGGGCAAGCCTAACTTCGGAAAGTCGTAAGTTAAGTAAATTAGCTAACAAATACACAGTTCACCCCTGGTCTTTGGTAAATGTTTGTCGAATTAATAAATCCCACCTTTCATAACACAGTAGCAGATGTGAAGAGTCAATATCGCTTCTAAAGCATCTTCAACTCCCTCCTCACCTCATTGTCATACCAGCTTGCTGGCCCTCCTTTCTCCTCTCCACCCAGTCTTCTCCATTGTCGTTCTCTTCCTCTAACCTCTCTAAAAGGTTGCAGACCCCCAAATTGAGCTTAGCTTCTTGTACTTAGTCCACATACTCCACATCAATATGATAGTCAGAGTAATCTGCCTGAACCAGATATCCCTAACCATCACCTATAGTAGCACATCTCCATCACACCCCTAGCAAACTCCTGCCCTCCACTCCAACTGCAGACCATTTCCTACATCCACTCATTCTCTCTGTTGTCCCACTTGCCGTCTTTCCCGGGTCCACATCAGTTCTCCCTTTGCCTGCCACAATATCCCTCAAGACTGTGCCCAGTCTTGCTGATCTCAAATCCATCCTATCCAGGGTGCCAAACCCAAGCAAAATCCTCCCAATCAGTCACTCTACAGATTCTGATACTCCTCACCCACCACTGCCTATAGGACCAAGTTTCACCTCTTCAGGATGGCATCCAAATAGCTGCTTGATCTGTCTCTGCCTATATATTGACCCCCCACTCCCTACACTCTTTAGTGCTCTCTTTAATCACTAAAAGTTTAAGTTCTATATCATTGCCCCCACATTCCTGCTCTCCTAGCCTACTTCTTTACTCTTCCCCTAAGTCTTACTTCCTTTGTAAAGACTCAGTTCCAGCTACTCCTCCCCCAGGGAAGGCTTCAGATCTTCTCCCCAATCTCCTGTAGACACGGTCAGGTGTTCGCTATGCCACATTACCAGGGTAGCGTTTCTATCTCTGAATTTGCTTCTCTTCAGTGGAATAGTCTCTTCTTTCTCCCCCAGCAGAATATGCTCTGAGAGAATAGGCCATATTTTATTCAGCTTTGGGTACTCATCTCTTAACGTGGTACCCAGCACAAAGGGCATGCTAAACAAGTACATGTTGAATAAAATGGAACTGATGGCTGCGGATGTGTGAATTAATTAACATCCCACTTTTCGAGTGCATAACTACTCAGAGCGCAATCAAATATTCCATTTCCCAAGTTCCCTTGGGAAAGAAGCTTGCCCCAGTCAATGCCATTCTGAGGCATGATGGCTTAACTGATATTGCCAAAGTGGGTCACAAATAATGAGAAAATTCCATTTCCCTCAGCTGCAAAGGTTTTGAAGGTTATAAAACAACATTACTATCCTAGCCACTTGTCTTGCTGCCTTTAGGATCATGGCATCCATTGGTATGAATGTGCTGCCTAATTAAGCATTCTTTGAGTATTAGTGTCACAGGCCAGGAGAACGTGTCTGCCACAGGTAGATTTCCCACTGACCTCGCTGAAATTTGTATATATATATGTATATCTCTGTTTTTCCTCTGTGCAAAAAAAAATTGCCAATTTTATTGATGCAAACACATTCTCAAACAACTTGAAACTGCTCCAAACACCAACAGCTCTGTGTGTGTGTGTGTGTGTGTGTGTGTGTGTGTCAGAGAGAGAGGAGAAGAGAGAGAGAACTGCTTTGTAAAAAGTAAATTCTTGATTATGTTGGCATTTAAAGGTACATGCTTTGCTGCACTTACAAAAATTACAGATAAGAGAGACAGCAGTGTTTTACTCCTATGTGAAACAAAGAGCTGGCGATTTACTGTGCAAAATAAACAGATGGAGAAAAATAGAAAAGTGGTTCCTCTGCTTTTTAACTATATTCCTCAAGGGCTGTCATGAAGAGAGGAGTAATAATTATAGCAACAGAGCCAGCGTTCTCTTGCCTCTTGGAAAGCTTTATAGGCCAGTTGTTTACTGCTAACTTTTGGTGAAAGACTAGTTTAAGTATATCAAAGGTTTATGGCCTGAGTGGGAGCCATTACATATGGAAGCTGACCTGACTGCTACTTATAAGGAGGCCAGAGACTGGTATTCAAGAAATAATGATGTTACCATTGCAAAGACAGAGACCAAAATTGCCCTAGGAGATCATTTTGAGTAGTCAAGGCAGTAGCTTTCTGCCACCTCTACGTACAGGGACAATACGTGGGGTGACCCTTGTAAAAGAAAAAAGGGCAAGAATCTCTATCCTGAGAATTGGTGAGTCGGTATATGTTTATGGGGATTGAAATGAATCAGAGCTGGCCTGCATGGTGCATTCTGAGGGCACTGCAGGGGACATGAATTAGCACTCACAATAGCTGTATCTATACCTAAAGAGCACTTGGTATCTGATTATCTGTTGGGTTGTAACGGACTCACTAATGGCAATTAAAACAATAAGAATGATTTTTGTCTAATGTCTTCTTCATAAAGGTGTTTGTGGCTGATCATTTCTTCACCACTTCATCTAAAACAGTATCACCTAAGATATGGGCTACTCTCCTGGCTGGACCTTCTACCAAACTCTCCCTATGTTCCATTCTCTTCTTTACCTCTGTATATCATACTGGGTGGCCCAGACTTCTATCCAGCTTCCTTCTTTTAGGAAACTATTGCTTCCCTGTTCTAATTGTGTGTTTTGGGATGAAAGGAAGATGCTGTTTACCAGAAATATCCCCTCCTAGGCACAGGAGAAAGCACTTGGCATTGACATTACACCAGTCACAGCACCCCCAGCCTCTGGCCACAAACTATTACTGCTAAAGAATCTGCAAAGTTGTTAGGCTTCTGCACAGGTGGGTTTTCTGGACGGCTAAATCCTTGGGGCCCTTCTCTATGCCTGCTTGTGGGAGGGATGAGCGTTATGTCCTGGCGTGAGGTGGAAGCTAGGTTTCGGTCACAGAGGATTTCTTTGCAGACGTTCACAGCTAAGTCACTTAAAGAGGTTTCAGATGATAGCAAGTTGCCTGAACCCTCAAGGCTTTCATAGTCTGGTAAAGGATTTAGTTTCTTAATTTTTCACTTATACATATAGTTTTACATTAATAGTTTTGCATTCATTCTCTTAAAGAAAGCCTCCCACATAATATAATTGGCAGACTACTATTCCAGAGTAGAGATCCAGATGCTGTGCTCCTCTCAGTCTCCTGCCATACATGCCCTATTCCAGCCCCGATCCTCACAACTTCACTCCAAATGCATCCTCGGTCTCATACTGCTTACCTGCTCATCTCTCCTTTCACATCCTGCTCCTCCCAGCGTGGCAGGCTCTGCCCACCCTCTCCCCCTTGGAATGATCTTTCGCCCCTCTGAGTTAGCTGCCCACTGGTCCTCAAGTTCCGGATAAAGCCTTCACTCCTCCATAAAGCCCACCCAAGGAAGTTTCCTATTTTGCTCTCTTTCCATCCTCCTTGTAGAGACTGACTAAAGGTTTGTGGGATGAAATTGAGTTGGGTTAGAATAGTCAAGCACTGTGCCTTGCATCAATTACTTCTATGGCAGATTTTCCTTCCTCTTTATGAACTAACAAAGATTAGGACTCTTTCTTTCAAGGTTACCCCCCTGTAGCTCCTCTTACTGCTTTGAATATAAGTGCTCAACACATAACTGAACTGTGGTGAACAGTGCTCATCAAATGGTTATGATTGACTGGGGGAGGAGAATTTCTATTTTGACAGACATTTCCTGAGCTTGGAGGACTGGTATACTGCCTCAGAGGGAACAATTCCCATCGCTCACATTGGCCCCCTATAAAGCACACAATGTGCACAGTAGCTTTGCACTCCGGGGAGTGAGAACTTAAATCCTGTTCAAAAAATTTCCCTTTCCCTTACTATTTCAGGTAACAGCTATAGGTCACTGGGCTAACCCTGCAAGTCTCTGCCAGAGCTGGTTGCTAGTGGGTAATATCACCCTAGCAACTAATATCTTGCTTACAGTGTTCACTAAACAAGCTTCCTGAAGGTGTGCGAAGACTTAGCCCAGGGAACCTAAGATGCAGACAGGTGAAACAAAGTCCCCTTTCCAAACTCTCTGTTTAGGGATTGAAAACCACCTGAGTGCATAAATAGCCAGCCCAACCATGGTTCATAGTTTTTAATCTGCTTCTACACAAGGTGTATGAGGGAGTAGTAACAAAGATTGCAAATTACACAAAGGGTCTGCATTGCTCAGTTCAGATTTAAGGCATATCCCTTGGGGATAACTGGGGAGCTTTGTTAACCACTTTTATAGTTCTTGTTCAGAGGTGGGGTCTGGAGTTGTTCAGGCAATTCTGAAGCGTGGATCTATGTGGCAGGCTTTTCTTGTGTTGTCCTCTTATAAAGATGCTGTCTGCATCAGAATATTACTTTGCTGAGGCCAACGAGTAGTTCAGAAAGTTTCTTCCTTTTTTGAGCTCAGCCTGGCAACAGGAAGGAGGCTTCGTTCTATTCTCCCTTACTTCAGGTATCTCACTTACACATGCAGAGGGAGTAGCTCAGGCAGGCAAGGGAGCAACCAGAATCCACAGACAGAAAGAAAAAAGGATTCCATTTTGGGCTGAACCTCTGCCTGACCCAGAAAGATTGAGTTTGCTATCAGTGTCAGAACAAGCTCCCAGGGGCTTGTGAGCTCTCGGTTTGCAGCTACCCTTTGTCATGGGGTAAAGAATTTATTAGTGAGAAATTTCAATTTCAGACCTTAAAATTGTCTTGCTTGGCCTCAAGCTCCTCCATACCAGATATGTACTACACCCTATCATGGTTTGAACATTTGTTTCACCCCACGATCCTTGCCATGTTTATTTGTAAAAGGTTTTTCTCTGCAAACAAAGAATTATCACTTCATTTGGGCCATTTTACACAGTCTTGCGAAAGATCCTTAACAGGCCAGTGGGAGTGCTTAACAGCTTCTTGGAGAACGGCAGCTGCCAATGTGTGCTATCCATGTCCTGCTCAGTTCCCCCCAGGCCACAGGCATCCAGTAGCACTGACACTTAGATGTAACTTATATGGATCGCTGTGTTGGTCTGCCGGAGCCCCATAACAAAGCACTGCAAACTGAGCGGCTCCAACATTAAAATGTATTTGCTCACAGTTCCAGAAACTAGAAGTTGAAGATCAAGGTGTCAGCAGGGCTGATTTTTTCTGAGGGTGGTGAGGGAGAATATGTTTTGTATCTCTCCCTACATGCTGATGGTCTGTTCCAAATCTGTAGTGCTATGTGGCTGGTAGCTGTCTACCTTCCTCTTGTATGGAACAACCCTATGTCCCAAATTTCCTCTCTTTAGAAGAAAACCATCATAATGGATGAGCGCCCCTCACATAACTGTTTATATCTGTCACAAATATACGGGAAGGGCACAGTCCTCCCATAATAGTCAGAAAAGAAACACAGGATGTCACCAATCAGCTAGAGGTTCTTTTGCTCAATTCAGGTGGAAATTAAGAATTGGTGAAGTGCAGCTCCATTAGTACCTCTGGATTTTGAGTGTCTGTTGCTTTTAGCCCTTAGTGTCATAGCTCATTGGTCAGTGCCAGTGGCCCTTGGTGCTTGGTGCTGTGTCTCTGAACAGCTCCCAGCCACCCCTATCAATGCCTGAACAGCCACGCTCTCCACAGGTCACTGCAGGTCTCTGGAAGTTGCTGCAGTCTCTGCTGAAAGTCTGAAACTCTTCAAGACTAACAACCTGCAGTGTTAAGTGCATGCTTTATACAATTTATTCTGTCCACATTCCCTGAGGTAAGAATCGCAAGGAGATTTACAGGACACCCAAGCAAGGCCAGTGGGACCTGTGCTGTGGGATAGGGGGTTAGGGCATGGGAGGAAGCCCTTTTCCACAGATCTGAAGAACTTGAGGGAGCCCAGCTTATACAGAGGAGGTTGGGTTTTCTGTGCACGGTTTGAATATTGTGCAAATTTTCTGAGGACTTTTATAGTACTGATGGGGGAGCGTAAGAGTGGATGCAGGGTAGAGTAGGTCTATGTTCAAGCTTGCTCCAGCCAGGTAAAATATCTCCCTAAGCATCTAAGGGGCAGCTAGGATGGCCGCAGCTGGCAGAGTGACAGGAAATTTCAGGAGAAGCAGCTACATAATTGACAGCCACATCTCTGCAAGAACTGTGGAGCTGAAACTGAGACTGCCACTACTTTTGAGGAGTATTCAGGATGGCTGTCTCTCTGTATCGGTCATGAATTCTTTAGGCTTAGGGATTGTGTGGGTATCAACAATGGGTCCTGAAGGTCGTGAGTTCGATTCCCGGTACCAGAAAAACAAAAAAACAAACAAACAAAAAAAAAAAAATGGGTCCTTACCCCTTTCTGGTCTTTGCCCTATCAAGCATAGCAGCTCCTCAGAGAGGAAGGCTAAATATGTTGTAAGTTTTTATTAGAGGATCTCTAGTGCATAATAACAGAAAAATCGGGTTGTTCTATTTGTAGGGGACTGTGACAAATGTTTTTGAAAATGGAGTAAGGAACAGGTGAAGTGCACTGACAACTTTATTGATCTCAGTTCTGTATAACTGTGTCATGGTGCTTAGTAAAATTTCTATCGAAAAATAGAGGATGTTGGCTTTTTGTTGGTCCAAAAAGTTATAACTAGCATCACTGTCGATCATCCCATTTCTAAGAGTGAGCTGGGTCACTTTACTCCAGTCAAGCTGGGACCAGGTTTCTACAAAGTTTTGTTCACCCCTTCTCAGGTGAGGAAGACTCTATATTTGCAGCAAAATTTTACCAGAAAAATAAGTGGGAGCTGGGTGTGGTGGCACATGCCTGTAATCGTCATCCCAGCACTCAGGAGGCTGAGGCAGGAGAATCGTTGGATGTTTGAGACCAGCCTGAGCTACAAAGTGAGCTCAAGGCCAGCCTGAACTGCACAGTGAGACCCTGCCTCAAAAAGACAAAAACTAAATAAATAAATGACTGGGAGGGCATAATATATGAGAGTAAATATTTTCCTGAGTGGAGAGAAAGAAAAAAAAAAAAGAACTTTACTGAAAACAACTTTGTTTTCTTATATGGTGGAAAGTTTTGACATAAAAATTAATATCAATTAAGCACTTTAAAGCATACAGTTCAGCTGCATTTAATACATTCAAAATCTTGTGCAAACATCATTTTAATCTATTCTACAACCTTTTTCATAGACCAAAAGGTAACTCTGTAACCACTGAAGAATTATTCCCTATTTCTCCTTCCTAACCTTCTGGAAACCGACAATCTGATTACTATCCCTACACATTTATCTATTCTGGATGTGGGCTTTTTTGTTTTGATACTGGAGATAGTACCCAGGGTGCTGTACCACTGAGCTACATGCCCAGCCCTTTCTACTTTTACTCTGAAACAAGGTCTCACTAACTTGCCTACGCTGGATTTGAATTTGTGATCCTCCTGCATCAGCCTCCTAAGCAGTAGGCATTATAAACACACACCACTAAGACATACTTGGATGTGTCATAATGAAATAACATTATATAAGGTTTCTGGTGTCTGGATTATTTCACTTTTCATGTTCCAAGGTTTATTTGTGCAGAATCATGGCTGTTCCTTTTTATGGCTCAGTAATACTCCACTGAAAGGACTCAGTGCCCTTTTTAATCCATTCATTAGTACAGGAACAAAATGGTTCCATCTTTCAACTGTCGGGAATAGCACCGCTACACGCATTCATTAACAAGTTTCATTGCAGCACCTGTTTTCAGTTCACTGGGGCGGGCACGGAATTAAGGGTCACACTGTAATTCTGTATTTAACTTTTTGAGAACTCCCAGTTTTCCTCAGCACCTACATCATTTTATATTCTCATTAGCCATGTACAGGTGTTCTAATGTCTCCACATACTTGCTAATGCTAGTTATTTCCTTTTGGGTTATTTTTGGTTTGGTTTTGTTACGAGCATCCTATTAGATGTGAAATAGTGATGCGTTATGATTTTGATTTGCAGTCCCCTAATGATTAATGATGTTGAGTACCTTTTTATGTACTGGTTGATTTGTGTATTTTCTTGGAGAAACATTTATTCAAAGCTTTTCCTTTCTTTTTTTAATTATTATTATTATTATTTTGTGGTTTTGGTTTTTTTCCGGTACCAGGAATCAAACTCACAACCTTGCACTTGCCAGGCAGGTGCTGTGCTGCAGAGCTAAATCCCCAGCCCCTTCCTTCCTTTTTAATTGCTTTTTGGTCATTGTTGTTGTTGCTGTAGTCATAAGAGTTTTTTATATATTCTAAACAAAGAGCCCTTCTCAGATATATAAATTTCCGATATTTTCTTCAATTCTATAAACTGTATTTTCATTTTTTGATAATGTTCTGTGATATTCAAGTTTTTTTAGTAACATGTAATAATTATATATAATATATAATGTGATATTTCAGCACGTATATTCAGCAAGTGCTGATCAACTCAGGGTAATTAACCTTTCTATCACCTTATCAATTTCTTTATGTTTGGAACTGTCAAACTCTTATAGCTCTTTATAAAATGTATTGTATATTATTTTGAACTATAGTTCCCCCACCGTGCTGTGGACCCCTAGAACTCCTTCCCTGTGTGTTTCATGCCCATTTGCCAATTTCCTCTATCGTCTCACCGCCCCACCCCCATCCTTACCGTCTTTAGAAATCACTAGTCTACATTCAGATTGACTTCTTTTGGTGTCAGAATACGCAGGCTTTTGTAGTCTTTCTGTGTCTAGCATATCTTACTTAATATAATGCCCTCCAAAACCATTCCTGTGGTCACAAATAGTGAAATTTTCCTCTTTTTCAGGGCTGAATATTGTGTCTATGCTGCAATTTTTTCATTACCCATTCATCTGTGGAGGAGCACAAGGCTAATTCTAGGACTTGGCCGCTGTGAATACTGCTGCAATAAAAATGGAAGCAGAGGCACCTCTTTGATATGCTGACTTCATTTCATGTGAATGTGTACCTGGAAGTGGGATAGCTCACTCGTGTGTTAGAGTTATTATTAGTGTTTTCCCCTTTATTTAGTAGTGCATATTGGTTATACAGACCAGTGGGGTTCATCTTGGCAGATCTGTACATGCGCATAACATATTTTCTTCATTCCTCCTGTCACCCCTCTCCCCTCACCCCACCCACTCTCCCTAGTTTCACGCGGTTGGGGAGAGCTTCAAGATATATGATGTATTTTGAGGAATCTCCACACTGTTCCAATTTACATGTCTCTACTAATCTATGCTCCTGCCAACAGGAAATAGAACCTCCTTATCTCCACATCTTCATGAGCATTTGTAATTTTCGGGGTTTTTTGACAGTAGCCGTTTGAACTGGGATAAGAGGGTGTCTCACTTCAATTTGTATTTCCCTGGTGGCTAATGATATTGAGCATTTTTAATAGATTTGTTAGCCTTTTCCTTTCTTTTTTCTAGAAATGTCTATTTAGATCATTCACCCATCTTTGAATGAGATTATTTTTTGTTCAGTTTTTTAGTTGCTTAGGTATTCTGGATATTAATCCTTTGTCAGATGAAGAGCTGGTAAATATGCTGTATTCTCCCATTCTGCAGCTTATCTCATCACTGTGCTGATTTCTTTCCTTAACTATAGAGCTTATTCACTTAATATAATGTCATCTGTCTCCTTTTCCTTTGCTGCCTATGCTTTGAAGGTCTTATCTAAAAAATAATTCCCAACATTGATGTCCTGAAGTTTTTTCCCTATGTTTTCCTCTAATTGTTTCATGATTACAGGTTTTGCAGTTAACTAGTTGATCTGTTTTGAGTTGACTTTTGCATACAGTGAGAGACAGAGGTCATTAGGAGGTTCTACATACGGCCATCCAGTTTTCCTGGTACCATTGATGGAAGTGGCTGTCTTTTCAGCAGTGTATTTTTGGCACCTTTGTCACGTGTCCTGAAATCAAGTACTGTGATGCCTCCGGTATGTTCAATATTATTTTGGCTATTCAGAGCCTTCTTTGCTTGTATATGAAATTTAGAATTTTTTTTTCTAGTATGAAGAATACCACTGGTATTTTGATGGGGATTACACTGAATCATTAGAGTCCTTTAAGAGATGTGGACATTTTCACAACATTGGTTTTTCCAAAGCAGGGACCCCATTAACATGGGAGGTTTTTCCATTGTATGTATTGGTATATGGGTAGGTGGACATGTTATCAATGTTTTTATCAGTATTTTGTGATTTTTCATTTTTTTTGCTTCTTTAATCAGACTTATTGTTAAGCCCCTCATTTTTGGTTTATTTTTGTTGTTTTCTTAACTATTGTGAATGGTATTGTTTTCATGATTATTTTCTCACTAAGTTCATTATCAGCACATAAAGATGATACTGATATTCTTTTTCTTGAGAGACATTTACAATATAAATATATTGTACATTTTATAACTCTCAGGGATGTCTTCATTTAAAATTTTAAAAAAAATTTTTGTCTGACTTGGATATATCAAAAAACTTGTCTTCTCATTTAGCTATTCTTTCTTACCTGATCTGGTCTGCTGTTGAGTCTTTCAACTGTGTTTTTATTGTAATGTGAACTTCTGAGTTCTTCATTTCAAGTTTTCTGTTTCTTTTTCATTACTTTATTCTTTGCTGAAATTTTAATTTATACCATTATTCTCCCAATTTCATTAAATTATCTTCCTCTCTTGAATCTCATTTAGTTCCTTTGTAGTTATTCCTTTGAATTTTTAATTAAGCATTTCATCAGTGTCATTTTCTTTGGGATCTGATCCTTTGGAGGCTTCCCATTGTCTTGTTTTTGTATATTTCTTGTGCATATACTTCTTGAGACTACATTGAGACTTGTCTCTGCATTGAGACTTGGGCATCTACTGGATCTGTTGGGTCTACTAATTTTATAAGGTGACTTTCATGATAAATGAATTTTTCCTGTAAATGTATCTTAGGCTATAGCCTTAGTGGGCTAGGTTGACTTTGATTCTCTTTTGACATTGTCATGTAGTTTCTCCTTAGGTTCTTTGTCTGTAATTGCCAGCTTTGGAGATGCAGCGGTGAAGGCTGAGAGCCCTTCCGTCTCCAGCAGCCACACAAGGGAAGGAGTAACAGAGCAGCTCGGGTGAGTGTGGTGCACACAGCAGCGGGGTGAAGTATGTATCATGTAACCAGTCTTTCCATCCAAGTTTGGGTGCTGAGTCATGGACAGTGGTGCACATTTCCTCAGCAGTAGCAGCAGTGGTGAGATACTGGAGATAAGCAGAGGCTCAGGTCACAGGCCAGGTGGCGGTGAGAGCAGTGGGAAGCATGCGGTACACATCCTTAGGCTCAGCAGGCAGCTCAGACTGACTCCAGGATGGCCACAGTTGCACTGGTGTGTGTGTTTGGTGAGTCTGTTCTCAAGCTGGTAATTTGCTGTAGTATCCTGGGCTCTGGAATTTGGGAGGGAGATAGGTTTCTTCTATTAGCAAAGCCATGAGACTTGAGCTCTTCTAACAAGGCTCCAAGCCTTGGATAACTGGTATTCTCCTGTAGCTAGGGATGCTGGCATCACCAACAATGGATCTGCTGGGACTCATCTTTTCACCCTCTCCCCTGAAATGGGAGATCCCTACAGCTGGAGACTTGGGATTGTAGTTGCTGATACTTTTATTTCACTCTTTATGCCCCTGTCCCAGAGCTGTGTCTTACAGAGTTCCCATCTCTCCCTTGACCATTCACCTCAAAGTATAGCTATTTGTTTGTTCGTATGGTTCTTTGTGGAGGAAGAGGCAAGCACTGGACTGCTGTATTTGGTCATCTTGACATTGTATCCACAAAAGTTTTTCATTTGAATTCCAACTTACTTCTTTTGTTGTTGCTGATGCTTTTGATATCATATCCTAAAAAGCTTTTTGAAAGCTATCTCTTTAAATATTTCATTCATAGCTTAATGGAAAAGAAAAGGTAATTCATTAATCAAGATCCTGAAGAGCTAAAAGAATATTTCATGAACTTCTGTACTTATTCTTGATTAAGAACTTGTTAAACTATCTACCAATTTGTAATATATTTTCTCCCAATATATATTTGTTATCATTGTACCTTAACAAGTCTGAGAAATTTGCAGAAGCCTAAAATTTCATTAAAATATCCATAAATATTACCACCCAGAGAGAAAAGAAAAGTCAGAATTTAATCAGTAAATAAAATAAAGAGCAATATGTTAGCAGCTAGTTATATCCTGGTTTGGGGCATTACAAACTGGCACCTGCCAAAATCAGCTGAAACAATTAGATAAAAATGTACCTTGAGCCCAGGATCTAAGGGTCATAAAACAAACTTGATCTAAATAATGTAGCTTGGAGTCTTATTTTCACTGCAACTATTAGAAGGGGTCCAGATGACCATGTTTAATATTAAAATAATCACCGTCCACATGCAGTGCCCCACATTCCAAATCTGAAATGACAAAAGTATCACTTTGTTGAGTGTCTTTCCAAGTCCAGGATGGTTCAGAATTAATTATAAAGATGATGCAGTATTAATACTTTTGTGTCAAGTTCAAGAACAGGTTTTTAATCACCAGGACAATCTGTGTATATTCAGTATTTAAAGTGTTTGTCATGATTTAGAGTTGGCATATTAGAGACTCTAACAGATTAGCCTTGTGATTCCAATTTAAAATAGGTAATTTACTTATGATTTCAACTTGAAGGTACAAGAGTTTTTACTAAGTTTGTAAGCAGAATTAGAACATTTAAGAGAACTATATTTACTATATATATAAATTTAATAATTTATTCTAAATAAATGACATTTAAATTCCCAAGGTAGTTTTGCTTATTAGAGATATGAGCTTCTCTGGTCAAGTACTTGAAGAGTTTAAAAAGAAAACTGAATATATTACATGTATACCTACAGTTTTTTTGTTGTTATTGTTTTGTTTTCCAGTACTGGGAATCGAACTCACGACCTTGCACTTGCCAGGCGAGCGCTGTGCTGCTGAGCTAAATCCGGAGCCCCAATGTATACCTACAATTTAAAATGAACGTGTCTGTAAATGAGACTCATTGTTTAAAGAAAAAGTAGTTAAGTTAATCAAACGTTTAACTAAGCAGCTGCCCTCAAAATTTACAGTTCTTAATTACTTAAATTGTAAAATTGTAACAACCATGATACATATAAATTAAACTTCAAGATTTAGAAAAACCTATGGGTTTTAACTTTAAAAACCCCAAAAGTAATTTAAATTACAGGTAATTTTCATTGTACAATGGATTATGAAATTCCAAATTTTTATGAGTAATGAGGGTAGTTGCTAACATATAGAGCCTCTAGTCATCACACGAATGGCTCTGATAACATCTCATTGATCTTTTTGCTTTTGATTACATCATGTAAAGAGAATCTGAACTCTCTACACAATAAACTTGAGGTCTGAAAACTGAAGATAATTCTGGCTGTAGGTTCCATTTGTGTTGAATCATAGGATATAAGTGCTTTTTAGTCTTGCACACATACAAAAAAATCTCACAGGAAAAGAAATAGTCGAAGTCTTTCGACAGGCAACACATTTGAATCACCCATACCCTCTTTTAGTCATCTTCTACACAGATTATAGCTATGCGAGGTGCCCGTATGTCATCCTGCCCATTTAACCTGCTCAATCAAGGAGTCGTCCCAGGATAAGAGAAATGAAATTAGCGAGCAAAGGTCAACACAAGATAGAATGGGTGTAGGCTATTCCACATAAATTAAGTACAGGCTTAACATTTTTTTAAATAAGTGGAAAAGGCAGTCTCCTTCCAAGCAATTAAAAAAAGATAAAAACAGTTTTAGAATAAGGTATTGTTCCCTGAGTTTTGCTAATGGAGAAAAGTAATTGCTGCAACGAATATGCGTCTCTGAAACACTGGTGACCAGACGAAGTCTCTGAGGAAAGACAAGGTCTTGACATTCAGGATGCTGAGCTCAACACACTTTTAAACTGCTGGCATATGACTTTGTGGATTTAAAATGGAAAACCTTTGAGATTTTAAAGACCTCAAGAGTGAATAAACGGCATATTTCTCTAGTGGAAATAAAGTGAGCAGATGGCTTCAAAGCATGACTTTGGAATCAGATAGCTTGGGTGCAAATCTTAGTTCAGTCATCTATTAAAACAATGACCTTGGGCAAGTCACTTGTCCTTTTGAAGAGAGTTCAATTACAAAATAGAGCTGTAAGAAGACACAGTAATAACTATCTCTTAGGGTTGGAAAATATAAAGAGCTCAGTGCTATGATCAACATATCAGAGCCACTGAGTAAGTTCCAGCTGTATTAATTGTCTTCTTAGAAAGAGGACATTTCTGTAAATAACAGAAGCCTACCATTAGCAAGGCGGCAGGTTTTTCTTTTCTGTCTTTAGCTTCTGGCCAAGAAATATACATCACTGTTTCACATTATATTCATGTTTTTCATACTGCTTTAAAGCAAGTTGTCTCTTAAAGAATCAAGAATGATACACAGTCATCTGTTTAAAATTTTGAAGAAGGGACATGAAGGCTGAAGGCTTTTATTAAAATGTCTCTGGATTTGAAATAACATTCTTCTCATTGAATGGTCATAAATTAAGAAATCTAAAGAAAGCCATCTTGCACAGCTGTGAGCATCTAGCTATCGCAAAACAAAATTTGACTTTTAAAAACTCCATTGTTACATGGAGCAACTATGAAGCTATTAAAATTTGTGATAATTTGGGAAGATTAGACATGAATGCATTGTGTTCCTAACTGGCCTTTCAATAATTCAGTGTTATTTAAAATAATTCTCACATGCTGGTTGCATCAGCCACTTTAAAGCATTCATAAAATGAGTATGGTCATATTTTGTATATTGTTATATAAATTTAGGAGCCTGGACATGACCTCAAAATGGATCAGTGTCAAGACTTCTGAAACCATCAAAGGAAGCTAAAGCTTCTAGGGAAAGCCCACATGGTTCCTATCTACCTATACAAATTTCCATGAAGATGGTCCTTTTGTAAGAAAATGCCTGTAAATAAATATTTGTTACAAACAGACTTGGAATTTTTTATAGTGGTAAATGACATTTTTCAAAACAATGCATTCCCTATGGTTTCAGGAAGCACCAATTTTTACTAAGCTCATAAGGAACTGGGATTTCAGTTCTTAATTAATTGAGGAATATTTTAAATAAAGAAATTAATATTTCATTTTTTAATCAGAGTAAGGGAGGGTAGGACTATCATGAATTAAGGAATTTCATACAGATATGGACCAGCTGTTCCTTATCTCCACTGGGAGAAAAAATTAAATTAGGAAAGAAAGCCCACAAATGCACAGAAGGACATTTTTAGATGGTGAGAATGACTGAGGAAGGTTATGGAACCTCTGTGCTTGGAGGTCTTTCAAAGGACAACCCATATCTACCTGGGGTGAACAGGTCCTTCTGGGCCAGACACAATAGCAAAGCCCCAATTAATCTAAATATTCCATTTTTGACAGATATACTCTTGGGATTTTTATGACAGGAAGCTAAAATTTATAGTTGAGAAATGCACCTTTGATTGTTAAGCACTGAAATATCTGCCCCAATTAGCCTGACCCAGGGTGTGGACTTTGATCTCAAAGTGGTTGAATCCTAAAAATACTGTCATTGTCTCTAAAAAAATTTTTAAAAAAACAAGAACTGGAGACAGCTCTTTAATAGTATAATTAGTGTGAAAGCATCTTTCAGAGATTTCATGGCACAACCTTCTATGAACCTGAGAAGGAATACTTCATCACACCAGCAACTGGGAAGGTTTCTGCTTACATTCCTACTTACCCAGTTTTTTAAGAAAAAGGTCTTAAAACTACCTAAGACACACTTAGGGCTCAAAAATTGGAGTACTTAAGAGGATTTATTTAAATCTCCAAAATAACAGCTTGAAAATAAATCCTGTTAAATGCTCCATTTCCCTATTCTTGTCAAAAATTTTTACTTGGCCCTTTCCTTTTTATTAAACTCTGTAACGGTTCATTATGTTGCAAAATAACGTGTATAGTAGTTAGCAACCACCTGTAACTACTCGCATTTCCAAAAGCATTTAGAAAGCAAAGCCTAAATGCCAACATGATAAAGCTGGATTATGAAGAGATGAATCAAAGGAAAGAAACTGAGAGCTTTTTTTTAATACCATGAACATATTTTCTCCTCTTCTGATCATTTACTCCATTAGCATCACTTGCAAGAATCATTTGCCGTATGAGCAGGTGCCCAAACCAAGGCTTAAGCAGAATATACATGGCAAAATCCAATGAACTTTCCTCATCTCAGAAACTGGCAAGGATGGTCAGTCAGGTCTTATCTGCAAGAAGACTCCAGGAATCAGTAAAGCCCTAGGAATACTGAGGCTGACACTCTGCTAAAGCTTCAATCCCTAAAGTATCCAAGAAAGAGGCACCTCACAGAGTCCAAGCAAGTACCTGTATGGACACTCTAATGGGATAAAGGAGGATGAAGAACACTCTGACAGGATACTAGCAGTCTGTTGGGGAAAACCAGTCATCCTAAGAAGAGAAGACGGTGGCCCAACATTTGACATGGAGACACAGTTGTCATGTCCTAGGCTGTCAGACTGGCAACATTCATGATAACTTAGAAAAATATTGCTTCTAATAAGATTAAGTCACCAGAAAGAGTCCAGGCACTAGTGATGAGAAAGGAACAAAGCAAGAGAGAGTAGAAGAGACTATTTTACCACTTCCATGTGCAGACCTGTAGAGCAGGAGCTAAGCCACAGCAAGTGATGACGCCATGTATACTTACATACGTAGGAGCTTCATGACCTTTGTTAAGAGCAACAGAGCTGAAAAAGCCACATGAGCTACAAAGACATCTGCTGCATCAAAGAACTTGATTAGAAAACCCAGGGTATTTTTTTAATTGATAGGAAGGGTTTTGGGGATCTAGGATTCATTGAGTTCACGGATGGGTGCTAAGCCAGAGAATATTGTTTTCCACTACGATTGTGACTCTGTTGCAGTTGCAGATAGCTTCTCAGAAGAAAGCAAGTAGAGTTGGTATATTGAACAATTTGAGCCCTGCAAGGCTGTGCCTCTGCTGCTTTCTGTTTTCTCAGAGTTGGTGCTTTCTGACATACTTTCATTCAACATTCTCCCTCTCTTCTGCTTGCAAGACCAGCAGAGACTCCCTCCTGTTGGTGTCCCTCATGCAGCATTTGCTCAGCAACTGGAAGGATGGTTCAAGTTCAGCTAGCTCCAGCAGAGTTCCAAAGGTCTAAAGGAAACTCATGGAATCCTGCTAAGTCACATAGCAGTCTGACTGTGAGCAATATTGCTGTTCCTTGTCTTCCCATCATCTTGCCCTAATTCCTTTTCTCCTTATTCAATTCAGGAAGCCATTTCATGTAGAGGAGTCCAACAAGAGAGAAACCATTCTTTTTTTAACCATTCTAGCAAATGTAAAAGGCTCTCTCTGACCTCCCCTCACTTGATTTGGTGTATGGGAGCAGGCAGATGTCCTAAGACAGTTACTGTCTACTAGCTCACTGCTTACCTGATTATTTTTCCTTGACTTCCTTATAAAAATGAGGAGGATAGCAGCAGGAATAATCCTGCCACCTCTGAAATAGGCTCTGCAAGGATTTGGAGAGGCTATATTTAGAATAGGAGGCTTACTGTCCTCATTCGGCTGGGGGTGGGTCCCTGAAAATCTGAGACAAAAAGAATTTAATTCAACATCCTGTGACACCAAGTAAATACATTAGTACAGGAATGCATTAATGCACAGGGAAGCAAAAAATGTTGCTATTGTCAGTCTTCCTCAAAACAATATCACTGCCCCATTGGTCATCTTTCCATTGCTGGGACAAAATACCTGATGTAGAGAACTTAAAGAAGAAAGGTTTATTTTGTCTTATGGTTTCAGAAGTTTCAGTCCATGGTCTGCAGTCCAATGCAGAAACACCATGACAGAGTGATGGCAGAGGAAAGCTGTTTAGCTCATAGAAGCCATGAAGCAGAGAGCAGGAAGAGCCAGAGAGCGAGGAAAGGACTAAGAACAGACAGACACCTTTCCAGGTTACACACCTTCTGACCCACTTCCTCCGAACAAGCTCCACCACATAACAGCACATTTACCTATGAACCCATCAATGAATTAATCTATTAACTAATGCATAATTGATGCATCCCCATAATACAATAATGTTCTACTAGTCACACCTCTGAACATTTGACCCTTTCAGTAGACATTTTTGATCAAATCATAACAGCTACTATGCTGTTGGTATAAAATACAGTATTATTTTTATCCCTTCCATAGGCAATGAAAACAAAGTTGAGGAAGGTTAAGCAGTTTGCTCAGATTGCATAGTTATTTAGAATTAATTGCATTTGATAGAAGACAAAATTCTAACCTAGTTCCCTCTTGAACATAACTTTGTGATTTGACTTCCTACTTGACATAATTTCACTATTATCTCATATTTTCCATATAAAGTTACCTGTTATCTGATTAAGTAAATATTAATATTTTGACATGCCTGAATATTTTACATTGCTAAGAACTAAAAGTCATAGTGTTAGCATCTCAAATAGATGTCATTTGGACATTGATCTAAATATATGGCTAAATTCTCCATGTCAAAGAGATCATTCATTTGTAAGTCAACTCTCCATATTCTTAATTTTCTAACTGATTTAGTAAAAATGAGAATCCATTCCCTTATTATGTGAAGAGAGATGGGAGTCAGTAAGTGTAATAGTTCTTATGTAAATATCTACAACTTGAGATTGGCTTATATTGTACAACCTCCACTAAACAGGCCAATTACAGGCCAATTAGGTAATAGAGGAAGTCATTAGAAAAACTAGATCCAGCCTATCTGGCTTTCTAGGAAAATATTCTTCAAGGGACAAAACATCATTCTGACCTAGGCTGACCCTAAAGAAACTGCAATTCCATTTATTCATTGTAAAACGCTCAAGACTACACATCACCCTAAATATTGGTGAATTACAGCATTCTGTCTACAAATATTCCTGAATAATGGTACATAGATTTGATTATCATTTTATGGGCGAGCCAACTTTTAATTCTATCCCGAGTGTATGCTAACTAAATGTCAAATGCCTACTGGAGGCAACCAGCAAAAGTCCTATCTTCATCAACAAAAGCTTTCAGCTGGGGGTTAAGGCTTTAAGGATTATAAGGTCAAAAGTGCTGAATTATTGCCGTTTCATGCCAAAATGAAGATAAAAATCCCTGAGTTTATATAACCTGAAAAATTCAGGTATCAGTGGAAAATAAAAAGAAGACTGACTCTTCTTCAAATGGACACTTTGAGAGTACTCAAGGATGGAAATAAAGTTACTCTTAATGCAGTGGAGTGAATACAGTTTACTTAAATGGATGGGATCTGAGATCTATAAGGATTGCCAATAACCTAATTGAAAGAGTTAGCAGATCTAAATTGGATCAATCATTTCAAAGCAAAGAAAAAGAGTCAGAAAAGAAATTCACAATGGGTACTCATTGAACATGGTTAGGGGACAGAATATCACGCTAGGGCAATATGCAGATAGATTTTGATAGGTTTATATATTGATAGGCCTATCATAATCATAAGGTTATAAAATGAAACATCCGAATTATATAAATTTCCTTGTTCTGATTGTTTGCTCATCCAATAATATTCTAATATTCTAACTTTTTATGAAGCTTTCCTGTAGGAAAAGACTTCATTTGTCTAAGAAGTTGTTATGGCTTGTATGTAATGTCCCCCAAAAGCCACATGGTGGGGCTTTGGGGAGTCACTGGATCATGGGTGTGTGATACTGTGATTAAGGGTATGTAATAACTAAATTGGTTTAGCATAGTTCTAGCTGTGGGTAACAGAGAGTACACCCTGGCTATGAATGGTACCACTCAAAAGGCTTGAGCCTGGATGGGATAAAAGGGAAAAGGAGGCTTGCTACTGTCGCTGCTTTGCTACTTTGTTGCCTTCACTGCCTTCTCCTTACTGTGCCATGGACTGTTTCTCCTCTGCGATGCTGCTCTGCTATGCCACCCTGCCTTGGAGCCCACTGACTAAGGACTGAAACATCTACAAACTGTGAGTCAAAATAAAACTTTGCTCCTTTACCTTATGGGTGTCAGGTATTGTGTCTCAGCAACAAGGCAAGTAACTAAGACACAAAGGTTGCATAATTTTATAAATTAATAAACTTTCTAGTTTTGTATATAAATCCTACATTAACTTTGACTAATATAATCAAAGGAAAACTTATTAAAAGAACAAACTGTCAGAAGACCAGAGAGGCAGAAACCAGTGCAGCTCGAGGTTAGAAAACAGAGATACTGAGATGGTCTTCAGGTTGGAGCATACTGGCCGGGCACCACAGCTAGGACACTTGACTCCACACAGCTCTTCTGCCTTTGTGTCATATGCTGAAAATCTATATCTTGCAAGAGAAATATAACAGGCCAAGTATTATGGTTTAGAGCTAAAATGCCTCCCCCCAAATTCTGATATGTTTAGAGATGCAGCTTTTGGAAGATAATTATACTGTGGGAGCATTAACCTCGCCAGTGGATTAATACATTGATAAGTTCACGATGGAACATGCTGTTAAAAGGTGTGGCCTGGGTCGAGGGCACAGGTCACTGGGTATAGCCTACACAGTTATATTCTCATCCTTGGGCTCTCTCTCTCTTTCTCTCTCTCTCTCTCTCTCTCTCTCTCTCTCTCTCTCTCTCTCTCTAGCTTTTTCCCTTATTCTCTGCCTTCTGACTGCCATGAAAGAAGTTTAACTCTAACACATCATTTCTGCTTTGGAGCCAGTCAATCATGGATTGAAGTCATTTAAACTATGAGCCAAAATCAACTTTTTCTTATTTAAATTGTGTATGTCACGGATTTTGTCTGATATGAAAAGCTGACTAATACCCTAAGCTTAGTCATGTTACTGCTCCTGGCAATAACAGAGTAATGAAATGAAGGATATGGAAGAAGGTACCTCTTCATCTCCAGCAGCAGAAC
This sequence comes from Chinchilla lanigera, assembly GCF_000276665.1. Lineage (NCBI taxonomy): Eukaryota > Metazoa > Chordata > Mammalia > Rodentia > Chinchillidae > Chinchilla > Chinchilla lanigera. The sequence continues at coordinate 9,982,760 of NW_004955423.1, read as the reverse complement.
AGCGGGTGGTGGAATTCACTGTAGCACCAAAACAACACACATTATAAGGGAACGCCCCTGCTCAAGGAAAGAGGGGCTGGTAGAAAGGTAGAAGAGATGGGAGAGATGTTGGATAGCCAAAAGCACATAGCTATCACAAGTTCCCATAGAGTTTATTTTCAGGTGACTCGGGAGGTTTAAGTCTAGACACATTTGAAACAAAGACAAAAATTAAATTCGTGAGTTGAGTTGTAAGGGTGAAGGCCAGAGTATGAACCAAGGTGAATTTGTGAAAATGAATGCAATTTTATGAATTTGGGGTAAACTTCATAGGTTATAGAGTCTAACATCATCTCAACCTCCTTCATTGATTGCTGCTCTTCTATTATATAGCATGTCAAAAAAGACTGACCTGATAATTTCCAAACTTAGTTTATAACAAGAATCACAGAATCACCTAAGAAACATAATAAGAGAATCACCTAAGAAAGTTAAAAAGCAATGCAACTCATAAACTCTTGGTTGTCTATAGACTGGAAGGAATTCTGGGGTAGGTTATTTATACATTTATACAGCCTTGTCAGATCATTCCAGTGCAACCTACTTTACCTTAAGGTTATTCTGAGCATTAGAATTTTTCTTCTTTTATAGACCAAAACTTAACTGTTCTGCAGATTAACACCCATTAGTGTACGTTGTAATCTTGGGATTAATGTGAAAATGACCATTCCTTCTTCTGTTTGATGGCTTTCAGATCTTCGAAGCCCACTATTCTCTCACATTATGTTATCCACCTTCAAGACATCTCCAAGATAGCCACTGCTAGCTAGATTTTCCAGTCTCTCCCCTCATGCCAAGATTGAAAGATAATACCCTCTAATTTTCCTTGTCTAATGATCTTAATTTGATTCTGTTATGATTAGATATTTCAGGTGATCTTTAAGAAGTTCAGACACTACAATTTGATTTTTGCTATATCTCACATGGGTCTTTGAAATCTCCAAATTAAGTTTTTAAATTGAAGTTGTCACAAAGCTATCCTTGTACCCTAGTCTACTTTCCCTAACTCAGCATGATTATAACCTCAGAATTTCTACACAGGAGACTCTGAGGATTGACAAAAATGTAGCTGGAGATGAGTTCTTTAAGAAGCATTTGCCATATATGTTACATAAGACTGAGAAAACTGATAGAAACCAATGAAATATGGAAGAGAGTCCTCCAGTTCTTCCCTTTGTTGCCACTCATCAAATATTTGATATTCTTCCCAGCCTCATCTCATTAGCATATATGAAAATTATATCTTTCATATTTTCAAGCAAACTATTCACAGAATGTTACACAGAACAATGTTTGAAGACAGAAGTATTATAAACTTGTCACCAGATTAATATTAATTAGTTTATCAGAAACATTTGAATCTAGCTCCTCAACTTGTTATGAAAGTACCTCACTTTACTTCCAAGAAGCTGTTGTATCTCCTCAATTTAAGCTTACTATGATACAGCTAGAAAAAGTCAAAATTAAACAACACATTTCTAAGATTTTCTGGTAAAACAGCTCTGACAGAGAAAGGATTAGATTAATATGTCTTATTTTCAGTAAGTCATGCCATCCATTCAATAGCCATTTTATAATTTGACCGGGAATTGACACCTGGAATTTCTAGAGTTCATTTTGGGATTTAGTGTACTGAAATTTCCACAAGACCAGGGAACCCTAACTGCCTGAGTCCTGAAAACATTGCCCAGCCCTAGCGTCAGTAAGCAGCCAAGAAATGTCAGTTCAGTGAGTGAATATGTGGGTCAATAAGTCTGTATTTTTCATATTTTTAAAATATGAAAATGTCTTTTGTCTGTTTCTAGTCCTCTGGTTCCTCCACAATATGTCAAGAAGTTCTCTGTCCCATATGTGGTGAAACAGCTAGAGGCAAGATCTGTCGATCATATCCTTTTATGCACATATCACAATCTTAATGGACTTTAGTATCTGTAAACAAAAAGGTAACAGAACTAAAAGCATAGACATATTATCAATCATACCTGGTTCTTACCTCTTTCTCAGCAATTGATTAACCAGACAAAAATATAAGGAAGAATAGTTAAGATTTTTAATATGTAGTTGTAGTACATAGTGAATATATTCGCACTGAAGATTTTAATAACCAATTTATGTAATTGACATGAAGTTAAGGTACACAGTTGGAAGAAAATGGTAGATATCAAACCAAAATCACTGAAATAGAAAACAGAAAAAGAGAGGAAATTAACAAAAGTGAGACAGAAAGCAAATGATTAGTAAAAGAGAATAATGCTCCAGTCCTACAGATATAAAAACTATCTTGCTTTTTTTTCTTTTTCTTTTTTTTCTTTTTTTTTTTTTTTTTTTTTTTTTTTTTTTTGGTAGTGGGAATTGAATGCACAACCTCATGCTTGCTAGGCAGGCACTGTGTGGCTGAGCTATCCTCAGCCCCAGGCATCAAAACTAGCTTAAATGCCAATCTCCTTTGGGTTTAGATAAAGTTTCAAGATACTACCGTTCCCATCCTAACAACCAAAACAAGGCATATCAGATAAACTACAAAATCACAACATTAAAAATGCATTGAAATACTAAAAAACCCCAAATAAGCTGAACACCAGAAACTGAGGTGCTATATTATGCATGTAGCAAAGGAAAGGCTTCTGTCTGCTCTTGTTTCAGGTAGAAACGTGGAAGATAAAGACTCTTGGTTGGGGTGATGAGGAAACAAGGTAATAAAAGCAATTATATTTTTATATCCTAGCCACAAACAATTGGAAAATGAAGCAAGTTTTCCTTTGAAATAGCACCAAATATATATAATATTCAGGGATACATTTGAAAAAAGAAGTGTCAGATCTGCATATTGAAAATTCAAATAATTTCTGAGAAATCTTAAAGAACTAAATAGAGACAGATAAACTGCATTTATGGATTAGAAGACTCAATCACTTTAAAATGCTAATTAATGCAAATTATTGTTTAGATTCACCAGTGTAATAAAAACCCAGAAAAACTTTGTAAAAATTGATGTGTATATGCTAAACTTTATATGATAATATAAAGGACTTAAAATAGCCCCAAACAACCTCAAAAACATTACTAAAATTTATTTTAATATTACCATTAATATAAATTAATATAACATTAATATTAGATCAATAACAATACTTGGCTTCAAGGTTTTAATATAGATCCATAGAAAGTAAGTGACACACTTTTTTTTGTTTTTGGGGGGGTTTTTTTGTTTTTTTTCAGGTACCGGGAATCGAACTCACAACCTTGAGCTTGCCAGGCAGGCACTGTGACGCTGAGCTAAATCCCCAGCCCCAAGTGACACACATGTTACTAGTATAAATAAAAATAAATTTATAAAACAAAATATAGAAGGTTGAATATATCAAGAGATTTTTTTATCAATGTCCTAAGATAATTCTATAGGAAAAGGAAAGTATTTTCAACAAATGATACTAAAATAACTGGATATCCCTATGGAAAAATAAATGAACATTAACACTTATTTCATTCAATACACCAACATTAATTTGAGATGGATTACAGAACAAAATACATAAAACTTGCACAATATAATATAAAAGAATATCTTCATTCCCTTATCTTCTGCAAAGACATCTTAAATAAAGCCTTAGCAAAGTGCTGACTATAAAACTATATATTGATAAAATAAATATTAGTATTAAAGACTGCTTAACAAAACACTTAAACAAAATGCAGACAACAAAGTACAAGAAACTATTGCAATACATACATTTAACAAAGAATTTGTGCAGAGTATAAAAAGAACAAGAATTAATAATAAAAAGGCAATCTTATCTTTAAATAGGGAAAAGATGTGAAGAGACAATTCATACAAAATATACAAATGGGTAATAAGTACATAAAAAGTAGCTCCTCTTCTAGATATTACTAAAAGAAATAAAAACATGTACCAACAAAAATACTTGTGCAAGGTTCATTAACAGCTTTACTTATAATACACCAAATTGAAACAGTTCAAACATTCATCTACAGGAGAATAGATTAAAAACAAAACACAATTTAAAAACTTGTGGAAGACTGTGTTGTAGTTCAGTGCAAAGCACTTGCCTAGAGTGTACAAGGCCCTGGGTTCCATTCACAGCATTATCAAAAAATGATCAAAACAAATCATAAGTAAATAAATGCACAGATATAAACTACTGGAAAATATACATATAATATGCTACCATTTAGCAATAATAAAAAGATGGATTACTGACACAAGTAACAGATAGATGAATTTAGATTTTGAGACTTATGTACTTTATTATTCTAGGTGCATTTAATTTAGAAATAGGTAGAATGAATCGAGATGTTAGAATCAAAACAGTGATTCCCCGTGGAGTTGGAGACTGTCTACAAGAGAAGACAAATGAACTCTGGAATGAGGATATATTCCATATTTTAAGTGAGCTGTAACTGCAGTATTCACATTCACCTACACTGTACATGGGTTATTTATGCAATGCAGATATGATATATTACATTTAATAATACTATATATCATGAATAATGAATTTGATTTCTAGAAGAATAAACTGAATAAAGCTCCCAGGGATACTCATGTATGTATGTATACACACAAACCTCAAGGGGAAGGCAGGAAGAGAGAAAATATGAACAAAGTAAAAAATAAAGTGCTAAGGTGTGAAAGTGTCCCTCCAAATAGTCACACCAAAATTTAATCCTCATCATGATAGAATAACGAAGTGGAATCTTTGGCGAAGTGATGAAGCCATGAGGGCACTGCTCTCATGCTTTACAAAAGGGCTGCCGGGGTGAACTTGTTCAGGCCTCCCCTCAAAGTCAGAGCAACTAGGCGCCATCATCAAAGTACAGCGGAGCCCTCGCTGGATGCCAAACCTATTGGAGCCTTGGTCTTGGCCTTCCCCACCTTCAGAACGCGAGAAACAAGATTCTAATATTTATAAGTTACTCGGTCTGATTTTTGTCATAGCACACAAACAGACTCAGATGAGGCAATAGCAAGTCAGGGAAACTGGAGACAGTTCTGCTGTAAGGAAAGTGTGAGAAGTAGTGCAGAAAGGGAACACAAAGTAACGATTTTCATAAAGTCTGGAGATGTTTGAGCATGTCTGTACCATGGAATGACCCAGAAAAGAAAGAATGTATGAAGATATAGAAAAAGAGGACACACACATAAAAGTGCTGTCTTTGAGGTAAAAGAGGTAAATCTAGCACATAAGTGGAGGACCCTTCAAAGAAGTCCTTAAAGAACTATCCTAAATTTTTAAACACCTCAAATTCAAAGAGATGGGGGTAGTAAAATATTTATGGCATATATATGGGTAAAAGACATATATAGCATAAATAGAATTGCTGCTATTCCTTTTGCTTTTCCTTGATAACATCGGTTACACTCCATGGATGATTTCATAACAACTTGTACTTCTTCAAGCATGCAAAGAAATCAAACCTTGTAACTAAGGATGGATGATGAATATAGGTGAAAGGATTGTCACAAAAGGTTTCCACAAGTGACCACTTTAATAGATATTCTCAAAAGACAAGCACAACAAAAACTGGAAATGTATAAAGCTTCTCAGTTCAATCCAGGTTGAAGAGCAGAATTAAGGTTACAGAAGAATAACCGTTAATCATCCTTTCCTCATTTTGAACTGATTGAAAGCTCCAACTCTTACATAAATGCTACAAATATCCTAAATGGCCTGTGATTTTCCTAAGCCTCACTGGTTTAGCATTAATATCACCAAAGCTCCATTCTCACTGCATAAGGAACCATCTCACATACACACAAAAAAAGCCTGTGTTCACCACTGACAAATACCCACAGCTTGAGATTAATAGTCAGGAATTAGGAGGGCAGGAACCTTCGATAAAAGCCACATGTGAAGGCCAAAGTGGATTTTTAATATTGGGGACAACAAGCATTAACTAATTTTTCCTGCTGGAGTGCACTGTCCTTTAGTCTCTATTTTTGCTCCTAATTGTTCCTGCAGGTAGTAGGTTAACATGGACCATACTTAGAGAAGGAAGCAATTGAATATGGCATAGATACAGAAAGAAAGGGCTCAATAAAAGAGCAGCATGTGCTCTAATCTGGCCTTTTACAACATCCACTATCAAAGAGCTTTGAGGGTTTAAGGGGATTAGATACCATAACCCATCTGTCAGGTCATTATGGAAGGAAATGCTCCTGCTGTTTTCAAGGGAAGATGCCCTACTGTATATTATTATCATTAAGCATTTACAGAGAACTGTAGGCTTGCAAAGCACTTTCAAAGCATTTTTATTTGTTGTTCCTCACAAAACACTGTCAACTGTAAGAACAGCCCACAAATGAGGAAACTGAGGTACTGGAAGATGGTGGCAGATGTCTCAGATACACAGGATGTAGCAGGAGCTATGAGGACTATCTGAAGCCTGGAAAAGAGGAAAAAAGAGAATATTTCTCTAAACATATGCAAAAGATGTAGGGAGTGTGTGTATGTGTGTGTGTGAGAGAGAGAGAGAGGGAGGGAGAGAGGGAGGGAGGGAGGGAGAAGAAAAGAGAGAGGGAGAGAGAGAAAAAGACTTTTAAGGCCAAGACCAATTTTCTTGTATGTTCCTGCAATCTACTACATTATTCCGTAACGATATGTATGGGTTATTCTCTGTAGACACAGGATATATCTTAACAACAGTTGTACATCATGACTGACACTGTTCCGTGTGGGAGGAGAAGCAGGACGCATTCAAGCAGGAGCAGGTGTAAGGATGGACTGATATATCATAGCTATCAGTTACAAAACTGGAGATCCAAATCTAAACATAATGAGGCAAAAATGAAATACTCTGTGACCATTCGTCCATAGTAATTTGCTAGGAATAATTTACCTATCCAGTAAATTCTATGCATACAATTTAGTATAAATGGCAAAAAATAAAGATGCCCACTAGAAAATAGCAGAACTATATACCGTGGGCTCCCTAAGAGGAGTCTGAACACTTCACTGTAACCTGGAGCCAGTCACCTGATGGCATTTCTTTTTCCAACATTTTTCCCTTCTATTTGAATGGCATTATGGTAGTCATTTTGTGAGTTTTACCACTGAAATGATCACATCTTTCTTTTGAAGAGGAATTAATCTCAATTAAAAGAAACAAATAATTTTAATATATTTAGATATTAAAAGGAAAAATTGCATGACTCCATTGTGCAAAATAATACAAATATACTGATAAAATGGGATGACTTAGTGAAGAGGCTCTGTTTTACATCTTTCAAAACTGTGGTGCCTTCTGCTTCTTAAAGAAAAACAAATATCTGTAGTATTCTTTAATAATAAGATGGCAGGACAAATGGAGTAGGAGGTGAGATATTCCAGAAGATAGGGACACATTGAAAGGCATAGGGGAAAAGAAGATACTAGGGGGAATCTAATAATAGTTGGTTGTAGCTCATAGTTACCAATGGTTAAACAGACTCAGAACTAGGTGGTAAAGGAAGATTTTTCTCCTAAGAAGACAAAGGCAAACCATTTAATGCCATGGTTCCCAAATCTAGTTAATCAGCCCACTTTGCACATATTCCAAGGAATTGTAAATCAGGTGTAGTATAGTGTTTCAAATCTATTTAACTATAATTACCCATAACTGGATAGAAGTTACTGGCTACTTTCACTATGTTGTTCAGTTTCTCCTTTCATCCCATATCAACTCCTATCACTCTAGGAGTTCTCCTTACCTCTTTTTTTCTAGAAGTCCTCCTTACCTCTTTTTTTTTTTTTTTTTTTTTTTTGGTTTTTCTCCGGTACCGGGAACCGAACTCACGACCTTGCACTTGCCAGGCAGGCGCTTTGCCGCTGAGCTAAATCCCCAGCCCCCCTCCTTACCTCTTACCTGCAGGATGGCAATAGCCTTCTAACTTGCTTTCCCATTACTGCTACAATGGTTTCTAAAATGCATGTATTGCCCTCAGTGCCCTACTTTATTTTTTTATTTTAAAAAATAAAGAAGGAAAACATATTAACAAACAGACATCCATTTACAAAATAGCATAAGAACAATACAAACAATACAGAGTTACAAAGTAAGAAAGGGAAATCATGTATGTACGTACATACAGGATAGCTAACATAGTTGTGCTACTATCTTCTATTGTTTTACTGAAATGAACAGTTAATGATTACTTGTTTGATGAATCCTGCATGCCTCTATTTGTTTCTCTGAGAAACCACTTTGCAGATATCAATACATAATACAACAACCATTGTTAATTTCCTACTTACTTTAAAACCCTTGATGATTCCACATCGCCTAACAAAGAACATGAGAATTAGGTTAGTAAACTTCTGACCGAAACTTACCTTACCTGCTTTATTCATCGCACTCTCCAGCACAAATGTACACAGACACATGAACTCTGTCAAGCCTCTTCGGTCTGTTGGAATGTCCTATACTTTCCTTCTGTGCCAGACAAAGTATTCATGACACATTGCACTTTGTTCCTTGAAGCCTATGCCACAGAGATGATCCAAAGTGCTAAAATCTCTCTCTTTTGCCTCATCTCTTGTCATTTCTCACCTCACCCTACTCCAGCTATAAGGAAAGACTTGCACCTCTCATTACCTCTGGGCTTTTGCAAATGGTGTGCCCTATGCTTGATGGCTTCCTCCTTGTTGATTTTTTCCCCTTGCTTTTTACTTTTCTGCATTCCACCTTAAAGGACTAGTTCAAATGCCCTCCCCTACCGAGTCTTCTCCATTCCGCCAAGTGATTAGTTATTCCCATTACCAGACTTTTGTCTCAAATTCCTTGAACACATCTTCCTTCTCCCACTCATCACGTTGAATTATAATGGCTTATAAATTCATCTCTTAATAGACCATAAGGACCAATACAAGAAGCATTTGTCTGTCTGAGGTTTTGTCATTACATTGAATCCAATATTTCTGAATCAGTTAATAAGTGATTCAAATGAGAAGTGATGATAGCCTAAACCAAGAGTGTTTTTGAAAGCCACTGCACAGGTAGAACTTCATGACTTAACTGTTAATGCAACTAGTAAAGCTAAGAGAGCTGTCAAGGACAAGGACAAGTGTAGGTGATGGTAAGGATGATCTCAGTAAAAGAATTCAGAAACCTAGGATGAGAAAGAGTTTAAAAGGAGACTTATGGCAAACCCCGTCAGAGACTTGTGGAGGACAAGGAAAAAGAGGTCTGTGTTCTAGATATGGACTCATGAGGCATGCGAATCAACTCTTTCATCCCTCTGTGTAGGCTGAGAGAGCTGGTTCTTTCTGAGCTCTTCCTACAGTACTCTTTCCTTTGGCACTCATGCTATTGAGATGCAGTGTGGGTAGCTATTAGTCACTGTATGACTACATAAGAATCAATAGATGTGCAACTAGTTTATTGAAAGGGCTGGAATTAATGAGTACAAACAGGAAACAGCTGTATTTTCCTCCTACCACTGCCTTTCAATATGTCAGATTCCTCTCCTCTACACCTTCGTGATATTTCAGGCAGCTCTCATAGTTTCCAGTCATCTTCAATAACAGAAAAATCAGTCACAGTTCAGTAATTATTAATCACTTCCAGGTAGTAAAAGGTTCTGTTAAATTCAAAAATTTAATCCCACATCATTCAAAGCTTTCCCCCTCCCCCAGTGCATGAACTCAGTTCCATGGGATTCCAAGCCCCTGTAACAGAGAAGATGGGTAGGGTCCCTTTGTGGATATTTGAGAGCCCCTTACTTCCCTAACGTGGACACTTTGGGTAAGCCACAATCCCTGCACATCATTATCTCATCTCTTCTCTTCTCTTCTCTTCTCCTCTCTTCTCTTCTCTTCTCTTCTCTTCTTCTCTTCTCTTCTCTTCTCTTCTCTTCTCTTCCTCTTCTCTCTCCCTCTCCTTCCTCTTCCTCTTCTCCTTCATCTTCTTTTCTCTCTCTTTCTCTCTGCTACACACACACACACACACACACAACTCCCATCAAAGCAGCTCAAACCTGGTTATTCTCAGCATTTGCTCCATGGAAAATACAGATCTGTGTGACATGAAATGATGGAAATGATGGCAGCACAGGCTGATTTTACTGCTGTCCCTTCTCCTGACACAAGTAGCTACGCAAACACAACAAAATATTGATATGTTCCCCAGCACTCAATAATGAATGTTCTTTTCTTTTTCTTCAAGAGATCAGACTTGTTAGAACAAAAATGAAAAAGAGAAAAACATCCAATGCTCCATTTTGAGATTTAAAGTATATTTATGAAACTGACAGCAGAGACAAAAGTGTGAAAGTTAAAGATTTTACTTGCAAGAATGGGATTATTTTACAGAAAGAAAGGTTTTTATTTTTAATTTAAAAGCATAGTTTGGGGAATTGGGCAAAGAATAAAAAGGCAAAGCACTGAAGGAACCCAGGGCATAAAGTTTCTGTCATAAGCACTAGTTCAACAGACCAAAAGAGAGCCAGATTACTGCACTCCACAGGAGATAAAGATTTGGAGGGCTGGAAGGGGAAAAATATAATCATGCATGAGAATGTGACTAGGGTCAGAAGACACTAAGGTCCTGGATGGGGAAAAGAGCCTGCAGGAAATGTACGGTGCACCTAGAAACCTTTGCCAGCCTTTGCTGGAATGAAATCCAAATGTCATCAAAAAGCACCAAAAAGTCACAGGAAACCATCTCATTGTCCCAAATCCATTCTGAGGGCATCCAATGGACCACTGCACATGATCTGTGCTGAGAAATAACATCAGCTCTGTTCTCCATTCCCACTCAGGAAGAACTTGCCACCCAAAAAAGTCTACTGATCCCCTGATGATCACACCAGCACATTCAGCTCAACCAAATCACCTTTTATGGGCAATCCACCCATTCCCTTTGACCCTTTAATGGCTCACAACCATTAAATTCAGTGTGAAATGTCTTGAACACAGTGCCATGGAGTCTTAGTATGGTAGCTTCACCATGGAAGGAGAGGTTTCCATACCTGTGTTGCACAGAGTACACTGTTCTGAGTCAATGTCCTTAACAGCCCCTATGCCTATGGCTAATTGGAGTTCTATATGCCTGATTAACTGTATGTTAGGTTCTTTTTCCCTACCAGGGAAGTTTTCTGCCATGATGTCTGTGAACAGTTTTTTATATCATTTGTGGTATCTCCTGCTTTTTCATTGACTCCAATCAATCTTAAATTCTTTCTCTTTACCTCATCTAGCAGCTGCTGGATTGATTTTTCATAGTCCCTTGCTATTTTTAAGGAATCTTTCTTTTCATGATTGATACCTGCAAGCCTGTCTTCTGTAACTGCCGATCCTGTCCATACATTGGCTTAATCTGCTGTCAATAATTTGAATGGACTTTTTATTATCCTGGATATCTGCTTGAATATGCCTTATGGATTCCATTTCTTTCCTATGCTGAGTATCATGGCTTCCATAATTTTCTTAGGCTCCCCTGGTTTTTTTGTCTTTATCTGCTCTAGAGTCACTAAGCATGGTTTTCATTATGGACACCATCTCTGCAGGTATCTGAGAAATTATTTCTGATTTAATTTTTTTCTAAAGCCTTATTAACTGCTTTGTTGTTTCCACTTCAGAGAGGCCAGGTAGGTGGCTTTCAGATTGTCCCATCCCATTGCACTCTGGGTTTGCCTTTAGTGAACTGGATGTCTGGGGTTGCATCTTGTTTAAGAGTCACTTCATTTTCTTTGCTTTTTTAGTTTAACTCCTGGACTGATCTTTGTAAACTGCCTATGTTGGGTTAGTTTATCGCTAGTATTTAGAACCCTCAGGAAATGACTACTTTTCCACAGTATCTTCCAGATGTAACTGGTTTTGGAGTTTTGAGTCTGTTGCAAGATCCCATGTCTTCAATTTATTGGGAATGAGAAGTTTCTGCTTGTTTGGCCCAGCCCCTGATTCTTTAACACTGTGCTACAGTTTTTTCTATGACCCTTAGTAAACTTCAGTCTAGGAATACCAGGAAGAATAGCTGTTTAGAATGATTATGTCACTTTTAGCTAAAGTGGTACCATCAGCAATAACAGTAGCAACAATCACAGCCTAGTAAATGACAAACTAAGGAAACCATTAATTTGCCACCTTTAACCATATGAACTAGATTTGTAGTTATACAACAAAATCTAAAACAGACCAGAAAATTATATGCAGTATATAAGTTCTTAATATGTCAATTTTACCTTCAGGGGTTAAAATTTAAAGGAGGTTAGGGGAAAAATACAGAGGTAAAAGAAGAGGAAGAGATTAAAAGTAAGGCTGGAGGACAAAGAGGTATCATGCTTACTTTGGGAAACTGGTGAAGAAACTGGAGGGAAAGAGAAAGGGAAGGGATAAAAAGAACACAACAGAACAACCACCACAAAGAGGCTAAAAACCATGTTCACATTCATATAAAAACAAGATCAAACAAAGAAGAACAAAAAACAAACAAACAAACAAAAAAAAACATACCACCATCACAACAACAAAAAACAAGAGAGAGGGGAAAAATGTCCACTTACAGGTTTGTCTCCGCTATCACTGGTAGACAATTTGTGGAGAGAGAGTCCAGATATGCTCTGATTTATCACAGCAAGCCAGTGGCAGCTTTTTGACAGGGTAGCGGGTAATCTCAGTGAGCTTGCACCTTCTGACCAACACCAGACTCATTTGGCCTGCAGCTGTCCTTCACATCCACTGCTCCCCTCCACTGCTGTGTCTCTCTGTGGAGGCCTCTGGGGTCACCAGCAGTCACTGTGTTTCTGCAGGTTTAAACCGCACCTTTCATGCAGCAAGTCCTGTCTCAACAAGAAGATGCCACCAGCTACCTCCTTCCCCTTTGTTGAAGTTTCTCCCTTTACTCTCTCTGTGGGTTTCAATTCATGCCTCAGATCCTTCCTGGACCCAGGGGACCCACTTCCCTCCCTCTTTTCTTCCTCACATTGCTACGTTCCAGCATTTGAATGGCAACACTCAGAAAGGCTCCTTCTCTGCTGCTTACCACTCTGCCATCTTGGTGCCTCCTTTTTAGCTCCTATGCCAAAACTTCACTACATTCATTGTTTCTCTTAGGACAGTCTAAAGGAACTTTAAAACAATAACCCCCAGCTTGCCAAGAAGAAAACCATAACAAAACAACAAAAATAAAATGTGATAATTTGGAGAATACAGACTAATCTAAGGTTAAGCTTCCATTATACTCACTACAAGCTATTTAACTACCTAAACCTCTTTCTTAACTTGAACACAGGGGAAATGGACTTTCCAGGGCAACTGGGTTTCAAAAAAGTTTCTTCTTTGGTTTTATACATGAAGAACAGTATAACCAAAATACTTTAATCTCTTCTAAAAACTAAGTTGTGTCACATAAATTCCCTGACTTATAAAAAGAAAACCAAGAGGAAGACCACATAGAGGAGGTATGGCAAAGAAGAAGCCAAAAGTCAAATCACCATTAGTATTTGGAGATGCTGTGTATCAAATTTGGTAATATTCACTTTTCAAAATTATGTTTCTCTTAACAACAATGCATAATGTTTCTGTTAAAAACAAACCACATATATGATATTAGCTGTAGCATATAGCCTAGGTGTGTGGCAGGCTATATCATCTAGATTTGTGTAAGTACTCTCTGTGATGTTTCACAAATACAAAATCACTCAACTACGCAACTCTCAAGACATACCCCCTTCATTAAGTGACACATGCCTGTACTTAAAATTTACCATCCCGTAGAAAACATGCATAGCATGTTTCACTAAATATTCATTTAGCCTCAGAGAAGTTTTCCAGGTCTTTTGAAAGGTATTTATCTTGAACATTTTAGGACTCATTGCGGCTTACCTCACCAATTCAAAGCAGGATTTCTTCCTTCCATTGCTTTCCTTATTCATAGACTAAACCATGAGTGGAAACCTTTCAATATTCAGTTGCTTTCTTACTGTCCTTGGAGGGGTGACTAGTGTTTATATATTCCATTCATGCCTAGAGTCACAAAGTACTTTTGTAGGTTACAAGATGAGAAATAATTCACAAAATTTTTTTCTCTGTTTTTCAACATTTTAACAAACATTTACTAGAAACTACTTTAGTGTGCCTGTGAGCTGAAAGCACAAAGATAAATGAGAAATAATCTTTGCCTTTAGGAAGCTCATAATGTCTTTTATTTAGTGTATTTATATGGTGGTTTCTTTTTTTCCATCTAATTTATCTAGAAAAATGGGGTGTGTGTGTGTGTGTGTGTGTGTGTGTGTGTGTGTTGAACTTTGCATCCATACTCTCTGTTGTCGTGTTTGAGGGCAAGTCTGACTCTCCCTGCCTTTCTTCATAAAGGATCAGAAGTTTATTTCTTTTTGTGGTCCTCTCTTTTCTCCACTTCAAATTTCCTCATACTCTTTCATTTTCTTTTAGTAAGTTAAGTATATTTTACTAGATGTGTTATATTCTTGTGTTCCCTGATCGTAAGCCTTAATTTTTACAGTATAAAATTTTCAGTATATTTACTTATATAGCTCTGACATGATTTTCTCCATTTACATGTCAGTCAACCTTGACATAAAACAAGTTTTTGATCTTCTGAGCTGACAACTCAAAGATATATATATATATATAAAATCTTAAATTTTGAATTAAAGCTGACTCTTATGAAACACCAGTAATAATATAAATACAAAAAGCATGATTGATTATATGTATCTTTCCTTTTTACTTTTTGCTTAATATCAAACATCTCATTATGATTTTCATCAATCTTGGACTGATTTCATTTATGTCCATAGTATGTGGACCAGGAGAATGCAATTTACTATAATAGCAATAAAATGTTCTTAAAAGACATCAGGAAATGGACAGATAAAGAGCAAGAAGAAAATTTCTGTAGCATGTAGAAAATAACTTGCCAGTGCCACACAATCACCACTAACCACCATTTAACTTTATTTCATGACCCATATAATTACCTTCTTAATATAAAACAAATCAAGTTTTGCAAGTATGTTAGTTACATCCTATTCTATCCAATGTTAATAGTCTAAAAATTATCCAGGTTATTGAGCATATGCATTCTTATTTGGGAGTTCTTTGTTGTTAAGCCTTAGCCTTAGCCTTAGCTCACATACTGAGTAACAACTATGAACTGATGTTTTTTCCTGAATTTTATATTCAAACTCCAAATCACGGCCATGAAAGTCCCATGTAAATAGCTCCTTTCTCCCCAAACTTGTCCAGACCACCCTGATTCTTCACTCAACAGCCACATTAGGTGTCTCTGTTCCTTAAATAGACCATCTGTGTCTGGTCATTGTAGCTGTAGGGGAACAAGCTTCCACTGGCAGATATATTTGTATCAGTACTCACCTGAGAGCCCGGCACAGAGTAGGTGCTCAATAAACATCTGTTTTACTAATTGGTTGATTGATTGATTGATGGGTCTGTAGAGTAGATTTCATTCCATTTATATTTTAAATTCACTAAGGGAGTTTCCTATGTCAAGGAACTCTGAAATTAGGTATTTTTAACATGTAGAATTATAAAGCTACAGTATTCAAAATGTCATAATTTCCAGTAATAAGGATATGTATAAGTGATCTAGGAAAGCTTTTTTTAAAAAAAAAAGGAAGGCCAACTGAACATATAGGATTTGTTAGACACTGAGATATTGTGCAAAGTATAGCATTAGAGCCAGGATTTCACATATTAGTTTTAAAAAGTAGTTTGGAATGGATGAGGACAGCTGATTGCAAGGGCACAAGCCTTCTTGCGGCATTGACATTCCTCACACATGCCTGCCAGCCTTCCCAACACTGAGCTGAAGAAATTACACAAATATTTGTACAGAATTTTTTAGCCCACAAGATTTCTCCTGTAAAGATTGCTAAAAATAAATCTTTTAACAATAAGTAATTTGCATGTATTACGCTTATCTCCTGGAACTTTTCTAAATTTAAAAATCACAAGAAAAAATTATCTCCTAAAAGCACAGAACAATTGCATTTATTTGTAGCCATCACTTTTTTCCCTTTTACTTTTCCCTTCACTTTGGTAAATACTCCCCCAACCTGACAAGGATCTAAAGATCCATAAAACATAAGTTTAATAAGTATAATAAATCATTTGTTACTGGCATTTTTAAGATTTGGCCTTATCGAGTTTTAACTGATATATTTTGCAGGTACTCCTGCTGTTATATGGGAGCAATATAAGTTTAATATTTAGTTACTACAACCTAAAGACACTATATGTTCCTGAAGTATAAAAACTGTAAGTGGAGACAGTGTCCCTAAAATAATAGAGCAAGACTTTAAGCCACAGCATCCAGGAAAATGTGTAATTAAAATTAATTATTTCTCAAAAAATTCAAGATGTGGTGAAAGAGCCACATTTCCATTTTATTCAAGTGTTGGTTGTCTATACTGAAAGAGTTGTCATTACAGTTAGCAGTACTGAAATTATCTTAAAGAAAATTGCCAGTCACACTTATTATCTAAAAGTTAGATATCATGTGCAGTCATTATTTTAAAACAAGGCTTAACTTAAAAATCTGCCATTCACACATTTAAAAATCTTGCAATTTTTCTTGACCTCATTAAACCAGATAGGGAAAATGTGTCCTGTTGAAAGCCATTTTTGTGAGGGAAACAATGTCCAGTTTTAGAAACTCAAAAACACAGACCAGGAGTGAAATCATAATGAAAAAACATACCAGGTATAGAAAATATCTAAAGACAAAATATGATTTCTTTAGACTGCATCATCAATTGCCATAACCCTAACTAATCAGTGCACCTCATCTACCACGTTTGAGGCAGGTAAAGTAATAGATTCCTAAATAAACCATGTATGCTACTCTACTGCTTACAATGGAAAATGGCCACAGCAATGAATTTTTGTAAAGTGTGCTTATGTTGCTCTCTCTTGGTGAAAAAGTAGTACTGTTCAAATTGATTGCCACTGATTTAAAAAAAAAAAAATTCTAAAGATTTTCTTGTTAAGAGAAATAGTCTGTTTTGATACAGCATTTCAGTGCCATTTGCACAAATTAAAGTGCTAATTGCTAACCTTAGAAAAGCTAGAAACACTTGAAATGATTCTGAGTTTCTAAATTGAAGTGAATTAAAAGCCAGTTGGAGTACACACTCAGATGTTTCATTTACGGACTACAGGAAATTTCATTTTCTGATAAACAAAGTACAAATACAAAGAGAACCATTAGGGTACTGAGTAATTTGGCTTTGAAACCCCGATGCACAAAAAAGGTGAAAACATGAGTGGAGTCCCCCAAGTGCTCTATATCCAGTTATGTATTTGCAGAAATAAATTATGACCCATTAAAAGAAGAAAAGGTTAATGGGTAGGCATAAGTGGTAGCAGAAGCCCAAACAGGTAAACAAATAAAAAAACTTTTGAGATAATGAATCTTAGTATCAGAACCTGCAGCATGGGGAAGCCAGTGGGTACCAGCTTGCAAGAGCTAATGGTGCATTATCTTCCCAAATCCACATTCAGAGACATAATGTTGACAGATGAAATCTGTCATAGTGGGAGTATTTACACTATAGAAATTAGGAAACATTGGTAAGAACAAGCCAAGAAAGACCACCTTTGCCTTTGACCAATGATAATAGATACATAATTAATAAAGTTTTCCTAACTGCAGTGAGCATAAAACTCTAAATAAAGAACCTCTCCAGGGAAGTCATTACATACTGAACATTGTGCAAATATAAAGCACTACTAAATTTAAGGTAGTACCATGAAACTAAATGGCATCTTTCCTCCTTCTTTCATACAGTTATATATACAACCACATATAGTATATTATTGCCAGGATAGAAACTATTCACAATTACCATTTTTCTCTCCTCCAAATCAAGAGTCTTCCCAGAGGGGGATCCCAGTTCATGTTCTTAACCACTCCTCTACAGTAGTACATAGAACTGTGTAAGCTCTGGAAAAGGTTTAGCTTATCAAAACACCACACCAAATCAAAGTGAAAGAATGTTTTCTATGGCTTTTATATTTCAATATGAGACTGATGATGTGAATGTACAATGGTATGAATGCAGACATAAAGATATAAGTAGAATTTTATTTGGTAAAGACTTGACAATGTTTCATAAGCCATGTCTGCCAAGTCCTCACTGAGTTATACCTGTCTTTAAAAATCAACACTCATGGACATTTTAGAATCTTCCTTTCACTTGAGACATACACCCGTCAATTTGGTGAACCTTGGGGTTGGGGGAAGAAACTAACGGTGCTTCAAACCTTAGACTAGGACCTCCTGTGACTAAGATATAAAAACCTAACTTCTAAAGCATCACAGTCTTCTGCAGCTCACATATGTCAAAGGTGTGGAAATGAACTTGTAGTGTGCGGTCTAGTGGCTTACATTTCATTAGGCACAGCTTAGTGTGTGGGGAGATATCAAGGGAAGGTTTGATTGATTATTATTTCCATCTGCCTTTGCCCTCAAGAAAGCACTTGAATATGTTATGCCTCAAGGTGACTATTCCATTGAAGAGAATATATATTAATTAATGATTTCATATAAATAATGAAAAGAAACTAATTGAGCAATTGTTGAGCTAAATAGCTTCAACAGTGTCAGTGACAGAGACAGCAAGGCTGAGCCACTGATAAACATTAACAGCCATCGAAGGCAAAAATAGTCTTTTAAATTCATCTTTTCATGTATTTTCTCATAATGAAAACCAATAACAGCATATTTTTAGATGAAAAGATGTAGAGAAAATATAATCACTGAACAGCAAGAGTTGTCTGTTTATCATTTAAACCTCAGAATGAAAAGATATCTGATGATATAAGATCATCTGTAGTATTATTGGCAGAAGAACAGAAAAAATCAGCATACCAGCAGCACAGAAAGAATCACCACGCAGCAAAGAACGATCAATGAGAATGCGATTTTCAATGCTACAAGTCATTAAGTTGAAGATATATGAGAACCAGTTTTAAATACAACATATAATCAGAACCTATGGTGAAATCATGGAATAAAAATAACATTTTAAAAACTGTACCACATCAATAAGATATTTATTTAATAAAATAAAAAACTTGACTTCTAGGTACAGTTATTTTGAAAGTTCTCTATCACGGAGAATGAAAGTGAGATAATCTCCTTGACTTCAGAAAGGCACAAGTCAACCTTCATAACAACCCTATGGGTACTGTCCCTATCACCCCCATCTCACAGATAAGGAAAAGGAGGAGCAGACCGTTCATTACCTTACCAAGGGTCAAATCATTAGTAAGAAATGCAGCTGGGATTTGCACCCTCACGCTGTAGCTCCTGACTCCGGTCTCCATATTACACATTTCTGATCTGTATTACCCAATGATAAATCTCCATCTTGAGCTGACTTGGTCTCTTTCAAACACATACCTCTATGTATAGCCTTCTAATAAGCAATTTACTCATTTTACTTGATACTGACTGGGTTATTCCATTTGGGAAGCAGAGCCAGACCCTCCCATTAAAAATAGAGACGTTCCATGCTACCAACAATAGAATGCCTGATAGAGTTCCTTACATAAACCTGTCTTAGTCACTTTCCCTTCAGTGATATACAATTCCTGACACCCACAACTTAAAGAAGGAGAAGCTTACTTTCGCTCAGGGTTATTAGAGGATTCAATCCACAGTGGGCCAGCTCTAAGGCAGGAAGGATATAGTAGAAGGGCCGGCCATGGAGAAAAACTGCTCACGTCATTGAACACAGGAAGTTGAAGGCAAAGGGAGGACCCAGAGCAAGATGACACCCTTCCGGGTCACGCCTCCAGTGACCTGCCTCTAACCATGCCCCAATTCATAAGTCGGCTAGGAACTCATCAGTACAATAATCCACTGATGAATATAGCGCCTCTATGGTCCAATCCCCTTCCAAACACATGGGGCTTTGGGGGGACATCCAAGAAATAATACCACCTCTTCTACTTATTCTTATTATATTTCACAATTACTAATTTAGATAACTTTTTTGTGCTAGAATTTGAGCTCAAGAGAAGGAGGGATGTTATCTTAGTAATACGTTGTTTCTTTGCTAGCTAGCATAGTTCCTGACACAGCTGATACCCAACACGTTTGTTGAAATTAAATTATGTACCACAGCCAAGAAAAGCAGGCTTGAAAGGAACAATGATAGCCTACACATTGAACATAGTTAAGCACCTTTTCTGCACTAAGTACATTTTTTTACACGATTCCTTGAATTCTCTCCTTCATTCTTTATACAGAATAGGTCAAAAAGTCTGAAAGATTCCTTTTCAGAAAGGTCTTGAATCTGGCTCTTCATCATGCCATCTAAGTTTAGGCCAGCCCATCCTAACCTGCCCTAACTCCAGCCACAGTATCCAACTACTCTTTCACCACCAGCCCAGTCTTCCCCACTCTTCATAGGGCTAACATAGCCAACTCCATAAAAGAGAGCTCTATTCCTTCATTATTTGTTTTAGAAATGTCTGTGGATTCCGTTGTGTAAAGGCTAAAATCCAAACTCTTAAAGATCACATCTAAGAATTTGGGATTTCCTCCAGCCACACACCTCTCCACACACACTCTATTATTCCATGATGAAAAGCTGTAGGTTGAACAACTTTATAAAGTAAAAAGGTTAATTAGCTCATAGTCTGAGGAGGTTCAACAACATGATGGTGGCATCCACTCGGCCCTGGCAGATGATGTCATAATGGTCAGACTGGTACCACAAGGAAAAATCAAATGAGCAGAAGGTGGTCAGAGCAACAGAAAGGGGCCAGGTTTGCACCCTGGATATCAACACTCTTAAAAGAATAAAGCCAGGGGTCTAAAATTCCCACAATCCCCCAGTGACTTTCCACGAGGCTCTGCTTCTTACAGGTCCCACCAGCACTTACCATCGTCACACCAAAGGCCACACTTGCAAGACAAACCACATCCCAACCACAACAGCAGCACACCCGGAGCCACCCTGAGGCATGCTGAGCATCCCTGTCTCCTGTGTGAGCTAGGCCTCTTTTACTGTGATATTCCCCATGTCCAGAACTTTCCTTTTTGCTCAAGACACTGTTCATACATCAAAACCCACCAGAAGTGCTCCAGCAACACCTTTGTCAGCTCTCCCATGCAGGATCCTCATGCTTTCTGCTACACCCCCACAAATGCCTCAGGTCTCTGTCTTACAACTTGACTGCAGGTGTCACTTAGTAGTGACTATGTGTCTCCTACCTAGAATACGAGCTCTTTTTACCCACTGAGCACACACAGCTGTAGCACTTGACCATTGTACCCTTACTGTAGCTGGTGCTGATTGCTTTTACATCAATAAAGACCTGTTGAGTAAAATCAGAAGTCACCAATTAAACGCTTTCATTTATCATTTTTAAGGACTACCTTCTAGTTTCAGAAAAAGCATGTACACGGTAACTCTGTGATGTTTGTACTCAGTGTTCTCTAAGAACACACTGCAGTGTGACCCTTGCAGGTAGTTTAATTCTTCCTCTACTCATGCACTGGCATCTCAGTAGGGAGAGGAACTTTGAGGGGAAGGAGTAAGCAAACTGCCCTCTTGTCCACGACTTACACGCTGCCTGTAAGAGGAAGATGGAGTGAGAGCGCAAGGAACTGGGGCAACTGGAGGGTACCTGGATGGGAATAGCAGCCCTCAAATCTTCCCACTTGTGTTTCCCTCGGCATGGTGGAGAAAGGCACTATGGGGCGGGAGGTAAGAGGAGACATTTACTGGGAGAAGTGTGCCCATTCTATAGAGCCTCCCAACTCTACAGAGAAAGCCCTACTTTACTACAATGAAACTGAAGCTCAGAGAGAAACATTTGCCCAAGGCACCAATGAATTGAAATCCAGAACATCTGGTGTCTGAGCTACTCTTTTACCACCACCTTACTTTATTGGAAATAATAAAAAAGACATTTTGGGTTTAACTAAAATTACTGGCAATCTAACTTTGAACTTACTTTGAGATATTATGCATGAAGAGTCACCGGGATAGCAAAGTCCTGGCAGGTGTCGAACTGAACTCACCTTCTCTCCACACCCCGGTGCCCCCTTCCACACTCCTCACATGCAGGGACATCAGGAACATCCTGCCCTTCCCATGCTCATCTCCACCTCTGCTAACCTGGGGCACCTTCTGCCAAGGCCTGGGAGCAGGTGCTACTCTGTGCACTTCTGTCATCTACCACGCCCATTTCAGGCTGATGATGGTCACAACAGGAAGCTTGTCACACCTCAGCTGAGTGCCACCACTGATGCCCTCCTGGGGGGTTGACACTGCTCTGGACCTATGCAGAAAGCCAGCGAAGCTGCTCTATGCTCGGGACGGTGAGTCACAGTCAGCCAGCCAGCCAGTGTGACCTTGCAGCTCTGACCGCATTGCCTGAAGAGCCCTAGAGGGTGCAGTGTCTGGAATTTAGTGTGTATCCAAAATGTTATTGAATGAATGAAGATGATTAGCAACCTATAACACCTTTCCTTAGTCCAGATTCTTCCATCAGCAATAACCCCGACCAGACTGAATCACAAAGTAGGGTGTTTCTGATTATAGGTCAGATATTTGATACAGACAATGAGGAAATTGTAATAAATTACTCCAGAGATTAGTGTTTGGTAGTTTTCTAACAACAAAACTCATGTAGACCAAGTTGGCATTTATTTTTAGGAAACAAAGACCCTGTCTCACCCAGTTTATAGAACCACGAGAATTAGAAACCACATCCTCCACTTCCTATTCCAAAGCATTAACTCTATATAAGAAAAAGAGAAAAGTAGATGAATAATAATAAGCTATTGAAGTAAAAACTCCAGTCTTTTTAAAGAGTTTGGTTGAAATTTTCCCAAACTTTGGGACCACTCGGTAAAGTGTGATGGTGATACGCAGCAACTAAAAACCCTAAATCCCCCAAATAACAATTAGGTAAGTCAGTCAGATCTGCATATTGCTGTAGCATGTGTAGGAAGTAGCAAAATCAACATTAGAACATTCCAGGTCATGCAGTGGGTTTCTTGAGATTTACTAGGACACGTATACTCAAGAGGTTCTGAATGGCCACCGAATATAGAGAAGTAATCATTTACCTGCTGCTCAGAGAAGCAGGACAGTAGGACTGGGCCACACTGCTAAGAAAAAAAATATTAGTCCAAGCATGTAAATAATCATGCAGATATGGAACTGCCTCTGTTTTGCTCACTGTTATAAATCAAGAACTCACTGTTTTAGTAAAAAAGGGGGAGGGGCAAGATTTACTTAGCATTTTTTGAGAATAATGTGGCAGTTTTGTATGAGAAAACACAGACCTGAATAAGATGAAATTTAGAAACAGAAATATAAGAAAAAATTTGAAAAGGATACATAAGTAATATTTGACTAGGTACCCTGAAGCTAAAATACAAAATCAAGGTCATTGCTGAAGAAAGTATTTATTCTTTGTTTGTAGTAAATGTTTCATAGCAAGTCTATTGCTCGGTTTAGGAAGTCAAAACACAATTGACTAAATTTGCTAATTTTTAAAAATCCCTTCAATTTCTTCCCCAAATTTGAGTTTTCCTTTGTAGTTTTCACATTATGATGTAGAACATATACTGAACAAATACCAATTTAAAATATTAGGTTTTGATGCTCTACCTATTTTTAGCCTAGGGACTAAGTAATTTTCTGAGTTCACATTTTCATCATTTTAACGAAAATGAGGTAATATGCTGAAATGGTATTTTCTTAGAGTGTATTAAGGTTTATATGCTCTTGATTTTTCATATATGGTGTCATATACTTTTCCTTTAAATCAGATATATTATGAACATATACATATTAGCATGTTTACTGCTTTAACAGAATGCTGCAAGTTTAAGAATTAATTTTATTATGTTTCTCAATCATTTTAAAATTATTCTAACATGAACAGCAACAGAGCTGTAATAAAGCAAAGCTTAACTACACAGTTTGGGATTACTTTTCAAAATTTTTGTCACTACAGTGATTATTTAATACTCAAAGGGTTTATGTCCATTGTACCTATTATTAGACGAGTTGGAATTTACTCCTCATTCCTATTAGTATGTCAAATATTGAAGTCTGCCTTGATAATGTTTCAAAAATGGTGAATGTCTACTTCTGTTTAACATTAGAGTCTACGCAGTCCACAAAAATCTCAGTATTTTTGATAGATGCGTAAAATATTTCAGCTTTGGTCACTGTAAAGCATTATATATATATATTCCCTAAATATAATGAATGGTAGATGTGCTGTATTTTTAAAGAGGGCCATTAATTGAGCACATTTTTGATAGGATTAAACAGAAATGACAGTATGACAAAACTTAAGGGTTACCAAGTGCTACCATGTTACTTTAAAAAACTTTTTCAAAAAAATAATATGACATTACAAATTACATGTCTTGCACCAATATGACAAGTTTTGAATGAATTCCAGTTTTGTAGGTCAGCCACAAAAAGCTTTGTTGTGTGTACAGGAATATGCTCTTAGATGGCCATCAAATTCTTCTAGATATATCATGATATTTTGAAAAGCTCTTATCTCTTGATGGGTAACTTTAAACTCTTCATTGACACCATTTTTTACCACATAAGAATAGTAGGCACTTTAAATTATTTATATTTAAAGTCAACTTTTAGGGGTGGGGATATAGCTCAGCGGCACAAGCACCTGCCTGGCAAGCGCAAGATCCTGAGTTCAACTCCCATTACCAAAAATAATAAAGTCAACTTTTGTATCATTTGGTTGTCAATTATAAAAGCAAGGTATGCATAGTAAAAAGTACTGACCGCACAACAGAATTTTATCCAAAGTGCTTCCTTTCTTTATAGGAAAGCTATTCTGGGCTGGAGTGTAGCTCAGTGGTAGAACACATTCAAGCATGTGCAAGGCCCTGGATTCAATCCCCAGCACCACACTGAAGTCAGTAAATGAATAAAGGAAAACTATTCTAAATTAATTTTACATAATTGTAAAGAACAATGTTATGAACAATCAGTATACTAAGATATTTCCTTTTGAAGGTTAGTATATTGTTTTAATGATGATGAAATTATAAATATCTGACAAAAATGAAGTACGTGGTTGAGATGTTGACAAAACTCTAATCAGATTAGCAATCGTGTTGTTATAATCTATGATTCTAGAAAGGTATGTGTCCTAAAATTTAAAACAGTTGGCCTTCTGCCTAGCTAGGAGAGGAACTGAACCAATTTTGTTTTCTTGATCTGACCCTAACAGCAGGTAGCACTATCCCCATGATATTGTGGTCTGAAAATCAGCAAAAATCACTGTGCAAACATATCACCTAGAAAGCTTAACTGGATGCTAATCTCTTCTATTACTACAATCTGTGTGTATCTATGTTTGAAACAGAAATAAGCAATTGATGACATATTGTAACTTTCTTATGATAAACACCTTTATTACAGCACATGTCTGAGTAGCTGAAACAATGTCACCATACAGATATTGCATGCTAAAGCATGACAATGTGATGCTAACTGCACATTGTGTTGACATTTCAAGCATATTCTCTGTAACAACATTTGTGTTCATACACAGGTAGTAAAGCACATGAGGATAACCTGAGTCATGATTCATGTTAGGAAATGTTTTGCTTTCAAACTAATCCTCCAACCCAGAATTACCTATAAAGCCATTAATATTCACATGTTGTAGCAGGTACAGTAGTTATTGTTTGAACTGAACAGCTAAGGACCAAGAATTATTAGCATTTGAATGAGAAATATCAGCATCACCTGATTACTTTCCTAATGTAAGTCTTCTTACTAATCTAGGAATTTATTAGTCTATTGAATGTTTTTACCAATATCTTTCAAGTGAGCAGGTGGAGATAAAAGGAAAGCTTTATGAAACTCTTCTTAGATAATATCATCCCATTAATACAGAATGTAACCTGAGTAATATTCTTTCAATAGACTATATACCTACTTATGATAGACAAACAAAATAAAAAATGGCAACAATCTCAAACTATGCATTCTGTTTTATTGTACCAATTTTGGGGCTGCAATAGTGTTATTTACAGCAGTAAACCTTGCTTTATACATGGATCCAGGGAATTGGTGATATTTTAGACATGGAAACTTCAACCTGCTTCCTAAAAATTACAGCAAAGTGAACTTGGTCCAATAACATATTTGTCTAAATTTTATTGCTGCCCAGACAAAAGCACAGCACACACTTCAAGGAAAAATGTTTAAAAGGCAGGATTTCTCTTCTTTTAATTTTGTCCATGCAAAGTTCGAAGGAAAGTTAGAGGAGAATAAGGAGACGTAGGAGTGGTGTAAGGAATACAATTTTCATCGTGAATATACTTCTAAATTTTCAATTTATTTATAAGTTAACATCAGTCAAAGCATTTAAATAATAACTAAGGTTTAGATAATTAATGGCCTTGACAACTCAAATTTCTCCATTTTAAGACAAAAGCAAATATTCAAAAATTATCAGGTCACAGGATCACAAGAAATTGTATAGTTATACTTTTTATTGTTTAACTCTTACAGTCAAGAAAACTAAGACTCAAACGTAAGTTAGAATTATAAAACATAAAAGGAAAGTATTTCTGTCACTCGAGGTATTTCCTATTTTTTTTTAAGAAAGAATATACATTTAAGAATGAATCAGTGTTTCACAGAAGATCAAATGAAGTTTATGCAAGTATCAATTTTTTGGTACTTTGACAAGGTTCGGTGATATATATATATTTAGAGTTACGAGTTTTTACACAACATGACTTTGATATGATAAAAAAGGAAGCATTTGGATAATTTATATTAAGCTATCTGAAATTTCAAATTAGATAACAAAATTCTATACTCAGCTACTCAAAGAGAAAATGAAATCCTTTTCTTGATGACTAGAAGTTGCTATTATCTAATTCTGCATGACTATACGATGAAAACAAAGTGTTTTCTTGATTGGGTTTGGTTTCATTTTAATTTTAGGGAGAAGAAACTAGTGGAAATTTTTGCATATTTAGACCTAATTTAGACACATATAAAATCTGTATGGTCTTTGCATCTCACAGATAACAACGGATATTCAACTATGTACTAGACAAAGGTTCCTCATGTCATCTCCATATTTAATCTTGTTACAATTTCACTTTACATATTCAAGGTTAATAAAATGCTAATGCAATAAAACTTGTTGCTAGTAAAACTAATCAATATATGAATCACAATGGTACCTTCAACCAATTGCATACCATTTCCTTCAACCAAGTATATGAAGGAAATGGTAACTAATGTACAAGGCTAGATTACAAGGTGAAAACTAATTTGTAGTTTCAGACTTTATTTGGGGGTGATGATTTAAAATAAAAAACTTGTTTCGTAGGCAATTCTGGGAATCATCCCAATCTTAAATGTAGAAAGGATTTGCTCTTAGATTTACAAAATGAGTAGGGGTACACTTTCCTATAACAGAATGAAGATGTATTCCATTTTAAGTAAAGCAAATTACCTTCTAAAATCTCTGATGAGATTAAATAGCTTCAGAGTTTTTCAAATATGTTAGCTATTTGTTCTTATGAGAGAAAGAGGGCGAGAGTGAGACCTGCATTGTCACTTAGGCTGATATGTTTTAATCCTATGAAAAAAATTTGTAATTAAAACTAAGAAATATTTTGTATATCTAAAACATTGCTATGGCCTCTTGAGACTTCCTCGAATCATTATTATGTCCTCTCTTAGTTGCTCATCAGAGAATGGCAGGATAGCAGCCACAGTCCACAGTTTACTGGGGAGTATATGTAAATAATGAGGACATGGTTTTTATCTGTAACTTCACTATATCACACTAGATCAGTAAAAATAGGCAAATGTGAGTAACAAAAATCTAGTGCTTAAAGCAAGACCAGACTTAAGTAGCTAGAGAAATGAAACGTGTTCATCGAACAGTTGAGTAGTTGTGTACATTTAAATTTACTTGTAGCTTTCAATTGCGCACATGCACGTGTGTGTGTGTGTGTGTGTGTGTGTGTGTGTGTGTGTGTATGTGCCTGTATTTCTGGAGAGGCTTCCTCCCACTGTTAAGATATTCTCATTTGTTTTAAACCACATCTCACTTTTCTACAACTAAAGATCAAAGTTCTAAAGCCTATGGTCTAGTAAATTAAAGAAGCATTTGGATTTAAGCTAAAGTAAGTACATGGCCAACAAACTGGGTTTATACTATTTATCAGCCATTTCAAGTTGGGTCTCCTTCCTGGCCAAATCATGAATTACAATAACAAATGATTAAAATTACTCCACAAAATGACTTAGCATTGATCATTCATCTATTAATTTCAAAATATCCAATTTTGCATTATTCTAAGAAATCTGCAGCATCTTTAAGAATTTATGGAGTCACATAATTACACTAACTTCCTTCATCCTGACAGCCTTAACCTTCTTCCATAGAGACGACAGCAGATTATTTGGAAATGCACCAGCAAAAAAAGTCCACTGGAATGTGGATGCTAGGTAGTCCTAAAGAACCAGGTAACTAGCAATGACTTGGGAAAATTCCAACTCTTGTGGGCTAACACTCTCAGAAAACGACTTTAAAATCAAAAGTTATGTAACTTGCAACTTTGGGTTGCCCGCTCTCCAACCTGTGAATGAAAACAAGCCAATTCCCTGCCTCAGTTATGCTTTGGGCTACTTCTTGATTTAGCAGAAATACCTTTTACGATATTAAAAGGAGTTAAAGCACATTTGTGAATTTTATAAATAATTATCTATGAGAAAAGCCATTTGAGAATGAAGTTTAAATACATTTCTAAAAAGGTGAATATTGGTCTTTCTAGGGAGCACAATCTATGCCATTATTTACATTTTTATGAAAAATTGAAAGCTCATTCATTGGTTTTAAAAAGACTGTAAGCAAGAAAAGGAAGTACATTGCTATGAAACTTTTTCATGATAATATTGGACAAAATGATGCTGTACATTGATTTTCAAAACAACCTTCAAGTACTCAACAGCCAGTAATAGGTCATTTGAATTATCTGTTCACAATCCTCTAGATTATTTTCTGTGGTACAATGAGAAACAAATGTAAACTGGCCTCAACATTGTCAGACTTCATAAGTGTAACACATTATTATCCTATAATACCAGAATGAGTTTGTCATGTCAACTCTTCTGCAGGAGAATTACATTTAAACATATATTCAAGCCCATGAAAGATATTTTCCAAATAAAACTGAGTGGCACGAGACAAAAGTCATACAGAAAGATTCTGTCAGTACCATATTTTCTATTCCTTTATGTGACTCCCTATGAAAAGTAAAAATAAATGTGAATTTACATTTTACTTTTAACCAAATGGATTGTCTTCCACTTTAGATCATAATATGATCTTACCACACTAAAATGCACATTATTACAAGTAGCTATATTTTCACACAGAGGAATTAAAATGTTGGAGAATCAGGCTGGAATTATTCTAGTAATGTACAGTGTGCTACAATAATGATAAACCCATTTTATATTTAATTCTATCGTCAAGGAACACCAGGCTTCTAAATCTTTTGTGTTTTATTCTAAATAGTTAATATGAATAAGAGAAATAATAAGGTATTATACTATCAATGCTTTAAGTTAAAAGCTGTGTTGTCTAAAAAATAATTTAACACTGTAATGGGATCTTTAGTATCAATTCTTTTTTTATATATTCTGCAGCAAAAATAACATTTCTAGCAGGAAGGACTCAATTATAAACCTAGCAAACTGTAGACATTCACATATTTATGTAAACATTTAACATAGTTTATTACATTTTCAGAAAGGCTAACTCTTACATTCAGTCTTCTGCTAATTCTTTCATATATTATAATAAATATATATGTTATTTGAGTGAATGTGTGTATGTATTTTCACACATATACATGTCATATATACATAGAACAGCACTTAATGGTCACTTTCTTTTCAGTTTCAACTTGAGGAAATAAATGAATTACTATTATGCATAACCTACAGCAATCTTCCCTTGGATTTCACAAATGGCCATATCGGGATGTAAACAAAACATTGGATCGAGTCATTCCAGATGCATTGTATTTCATGTTGTAGGTTGGGGTTCTCATGAAGAATTGGGTACTCCCTGGTAGTAAATACCTACAAATAATAATTAAAAATTAGATTGTTACAAGCAACCTAGCATTAACACCATTCACTGAAGTGTTTTATGGTTAGTACTTGACATACCCTACATGAAAAATGCTACTATAACAATGACACAATTCATATAAAAAGATTTGTTCCCAAGATTTTGAGGCAAGATTATAGAACCTCAATTGAATCTGAATATAGATACAATATACGATATCATTATCCCAAAACATTCTGTATAGAGTCATTGTACTAGAATGCCATGAAACTGTTTAAGTTGCTTGTGTTAATTTAGAATTCACCATCACTGCCCATAACGTGTGAAGCCAGTCAAATATTTAAAACAAGTTGACAAGCCACATTAACAATGATTATCTGTCTCAAGGATATTTGAGGTACCAATTATAATTTAATAATATTGATGTATTATGAATATAGGTAATCTGAAAGAAAAGGGTAAAAATTAACATTCATAACTAGATTACAGAATTTTTACATTCTCATGCCATACAGTGCTTGTGATTACAGGTTACATGTACCCCTTGCAGCCATATATATTTCAGAATATGTGATTTTCCCAGATTTTAGAAAGACAGGGTAGTGCATATACTATATAATATCTCCATCAGGGTCTTGTACAGCATCTTGTAAATGAACCATTAATATTTACACAGTAATATGCATGAATATTCACAATAAAGCAGATACATAAAGATGGTAAGTATTTTTGTATTAGTCGGCTTTCCCATCACTGACACACAACGCCAGATACTCACAACTTAAAAGGAAGAGAGGTTTAATTTGGCTTACAATTTCAGCAGACTCAGTCCATGGACAGCTGGCTCCAAGGCAGAAACACCTTGACAGAAGGGCATTGCACAGCAAAGATACTTAGTTAATGGTGCCAAGGAAAGCAGAGGAGGGGAGCAGTGCCAGAAAGAGGCCAGGAACCATATTTAGCAGTCAAGATCACACCTGCATGACCCACTGAGATACACTCAGAAGTGTGCTATACTAATCCCCTAGGCCAGTGGTCTCCAACATTTCTGGCACCAGAAAGTGGTTCAATGGAAAACAATTTTTACACCAGAGGGGGCACTAGGAAGGGAGAATGGTTTCAGGATGATTCTAAGGAGTGTGCAACCTAGATCCCTCACATGCACAGTTAATAGTAAGTTTTGCACTCTTATGTGAATCTAATGCCACAGTTGATTTGACAATAACGCACTATTCAAGCAAGGGGAGTGACTGCAGAGATGAAGCTTCACTCACTCAGCTGCAGCTCACTTCCTACTGTGTGGTCTGGTTCCTAACAGGCCATGACCCAGAGGTTGGAGACCCCTGCCCTAGGTGGCTCTTAAGCCAATTAAATTGACAAATAAGCTTAACCACTGCATTCCACTATTTACTAACTTGCCATCCAAACACATCTCCTTACATTTCATCCCTGACTAAATACAAGGTCTTAATTCTGCCTAACAGGATACACCTATCCCACATACAACTGAAACATAAAAATCCCTTCCCCAATATGACAACAGTTCTAGAATTGCTAAAATCTCCAGGTCAAAGTCTCCTTTGAGGTTCAAAGCAAACTCTTAACTGCGAATTCCTATAAAAGTAAAAAAAAAAAAAAAAAAAAAAAAAAAAAAAAAAAAAAAAAACGAATAATCCCAATATACAATGGTACAGGTTAGACATTCCCATTCCAAAAGGGAGGACTAGGAAAACAGAAAACAATAGAACCAAAACTAGACCAAAACCTAGCAGGGCAAACATTAAGTCCTGTAGCTCCATGTCTGCCATTTGGAGCATCTGGTAGTATAATGTAAGTTCTAAAGTGTGTGAGCAGCCCCACCCTTATAGTCTTGCCCGTTGCAGACCACATGGCCTTTGTCTTAAGCTATTTCCACTCCCTTCCTGTGGCTCTCCCTGGCAGACATTACACATCCCTTGTATTTCCAACTTCATAGTGTCTCCAAGAACTTTTAGCTTCATTCCCACAAATTCACGCACTACCCTCTCAAGGGCTCCTTGCCTGGCTTCCAAAGTCTTTGAAATTGCAGTGGAAGCCCTTATGATCCTACAACTGTTACACTCTGCATGCCTATAAAACTAGCATCACATGTATGATGCCACAGTCTTCCACCATCTGACACTATAGCCAGGACCCTTCAACCATGGTTACAGTGGCCTCCGAGTGCATGGATAGCTGAACAGTGAAACAAAGGAAACCAATTCTCTAGGTGACTTTTCTCAAGCAGAAGGCCCAAGGAGACTCGTAAGTATAAGGTTTACACTTTTGCACCCTTGAGCTCCATGGCTTGGACCATGCTGATTTTTGAGATACTGTCAAGGTATCTTTCTTCTTGTTCTTCTACAAAGTACCGGGTTTCTTTTTAATGCTGTTAATCTCTTCTATGAAAACATACCCACTGTGGCCCCAACTTTATATGTGGGCTTTTAGGAGGCCAATATTTAGGGTTTTCAAATTATTCTCCTTTGCTTTTGCCCCTCGTTCTTGCTGTACATTTGGCTGACAGCACTCAGCATTACCCATGCCACAGCTTTAATGTTGGGCTGTCTTGAAATTTTCTCCATGAGATCAATTAGTCTATCATCCTTAAACTCAGCCTCCTACAGTCTCAGGGCATGGGATAAATGTACATAAATTTTTTAGCTCAGAGTAGCATTCATGGCCTGTAGTAACTCCCAAAAGAATCCTCATAACTAACTGAAACCTCGTGAGCCTGTCCACATTCCTATCACCTTTCTGATTTGATCTGTGACCAGAATCACCCATCAAAATCTGCTCACAACACTCTAGGGCTTATCTAGCCTGCATTCCAAAATCTTTCCAAAATACTCATGTAAACCAAGTACAGGCATAGTTTAATTTGGCTCAGGGCTTCAGGTGATTCAGTCCATGGTTGACAATCTCCTCCAAGGCAGAAGGGTATAGCAGAGCAAAGAAGCTTAATTCATGGCAGCCAGATCAACTGTTCCAGAGAAGACAAGGCAAGGTACCGTATATAGCACCCAAAGTTGTGCCTCTATGATTCACCCAAATATACCCAGAAGCATGCTTTACTCATCCCTTAAGTGGCTCGCAAGCCGATCAGTTTAATGCAGTTAATTTTAATCACTACAGACTTCATGTCAATTCAAGACAGATCTGCCAAAACATGTGTTGTTCTTTTTAAGCTTTGGAAATGAGGAATTACAAATCAGAAACTGTGCACCAGATTTATCTCTTCCTATAAAAGCCCTTGACTGGATTTTGCCAGTCTAACCTTAATGTCTAGGGAGAAATGGCTAAGGAAATCCACATGAACAAATACAAATAAATAATAATATTCAAACTGTAATTCCTAGGAACAATAGGAGAACATGCTATAAGGTCAGGACCGGAATAACTGTGAAGCATTTCCAACAGCAAAATTACCAATAGAATGAGACAAGTAATTCACAGTGGTCTTGGAAAAATACACAATGGCAGAGTATCAAAGGATTATTTTTTTCTTCAGTTCATTAGAATCCTTGAGTATCATAAATTCATAAATATGTGATAAAAGTGAGGGTCAAGAACCTGTAACCACTATTCTATGTGAAATAGTATTGATAACCATGATACCACTCTATCAATGGAGAATTATATTCATAGCTGTTCTTATATGAATTCTGTAGAAAGAAAATTAATGCATTATAATAAAACTACATACAACATTCAGATTAAAATAGCAGAATTTTCCATAATATCCGTCAACATTTCAACTTGAATTATCTAATAATATACACTAAACCTATCACCTAATATCACAAACTATAAATAATTGCTCAGCCAGGTATGGTGGTGCACGCCTGTAATCCCAGCACTTGGGAGGCTGAGGCAGGAGGATCGTTGTGAGTTCAAGACCACCCTGGGCTACAAAGTGAGCTCACGGCCAGCCTGAACTGCACAGTGAGACCCTGTCTCAAAAAGACAAAAAATAAAAAGTAATAATTGCTCAAATCATTAAGTTAATAGAGCATAAAGTAATATACAACAAACTAAATTAAATCAAAATTCCATAATAGATGATGAATAATGAAACAACTGATTTCTCACATCATAGATTATATAAATTATATCTTAATATCACTTGGGTAATTTATATGGATTAATTATTATGTCAAGAGCTGGTGGAGTCATGATGATTAATTTGATACCTTTTGCTGTGAAAAGGTTTACCTTCCTATCTAAAGCAAAGGTGGAAAATAAACTAAGGTTGTTTGATAAAGCCCCCACCATTCTGTATTAGTTGGGAGTTGTTCTTTCTTTTGACACTGCATTCTGACACACTGGTAACTATACAGTAAATAGTAACTTCTACCACCTTTCTCCCAAATAATTTCCAAGCAACTGTGACTACTGACATTTCAGTAATGCTAGTATAAACTTCTGAGTTTAAAATTTCCATTTATTAGATAGAAAAATAAAATCAGAAAGTCCAGAACCACAGCTAACTTACATTATTTTATTAAGCAAATATTTAAATAGTATTTTCCATGGGTCTTACAAATACTAATTCATTTAGTTTTTCACAACACTTCTATACAGTACCTATTATTACTTGCTGCATTTACAGATGAATAAACTTTATGAGGCATAAAGGAGTCACATGCCTGTCCGACGGTCACATTAACTATTGAGTGAAAAACCAGGACTCACATCTACACAGCCTCACCCCAGCATCAGTGCTCCTCACTACCATTCTGTTGCCATGACAATTTCACATCATTGTTACTGTATGTGAATCACAATTTTAAAACTAATGGGTTCAATTATTATGTATTTTTTTCAGAAATACGAAGTATAAAATAACCTAGGAAATAGAAAAGTATTTTATAGGCCACAAACCTAAACTTTTTAATGGAAGCAGAAAAAGTTAACATGAAACTTTTTAAAGACTTAAATGAAAATGTGCAGTATGAACTAAAAAAACATATAAAATTACACTGAAGAACTTTGCTTACCTGAAGCAAGTGCTGTGGGATATTTTAAAGCACTACAGAGAAATACAATGGATTATTTGCCTTAATATCTCCATTAATATCTCTTGGGAGATCTCACACTAGCTGAATATCAAAGATTATTTTTGAAATGTTCTTTGCAATGGATTTAAATAATATAATTTGATTTTTTAAGCAGGAAGACCATCTCAAGGAAGTGAATTTATAGACTGTCTGATGAGTTTCTATAAAGGACCAAAAATAAGAAAAGCTTATGTGAAACTTTACATTTATTCTAGTTTATTTTGTCTATACAAAAATAACTCATAGCTAACTCATACGAAGGAGAAATGCCTCAAACTACCCCACTTTCATTTGCATCACACACAGCTTCACTCCTCACCTCTAAGAGTACGTGTATGCATCTTCATATAGACATAAAACATACACTGTTAAATTCCTGATACATGGGAATTTGTCTTTTATATAACACTTTATTGCTGACCATGAAGGCTCTCTAGAACATGGGCATTTCAAGACGGGTAGGGCATTAACCTTGAAAATGTAACCTATAACCACTTGTTATGATCTTCCTGAAATAGGACCAGGACCCTTGATCCCCCATAATAAACTCAGCTTCCTGGTTTTGGAAATGCAGTGTAAAAAAAGGTCATCAGAATATTTGTCCACTGATTTTTAAAAAATATTTTTATTGCCCCTCCAAACTCAAAGACCCAATCCAAAAATGGGCAGTGGAGATGAATACACACTTCTCAGACAAGGAGATACAAATGGCAAATAAATATATGAGAAAATGTTCAACATCACTAGTCATTCAAGAAATGCAAATTAAAACAACACTGAGATTCCACCTTACCCCAGTAAGAATGGCTAGCATTAAGAAATCAACCAATAACAAATGCTGGCGAGGTTGTAGAGAAATAGGAACCCTTCTCCACTGCTGGTGGGAATGCAGACTGGTGAAACCACTGTGGAAATCAGTTTGGAGATTCCTCAGAAAACTAGGTCTAGAGGTCCCATTCAACCCAGCTATCCCCCTGCTGGGTATTTTCCCAGAAAATCTAAAAGCATCATATCACAGTGATATATGTGCACCTATGTTCATAGCAGCACAATTTATAATTGCTAAAATGTGGAAGCAACCCAAATGTCCATCCACTGAGGATTGGATAAGAAAATTGTGGTACTTTTATATAATGGAATATTACTCGGCTATAAAGAAAGATAAACTCGAGGCTTTTATAAGCAAATGGTCACAACTAGAGACCATACTCATAAGTGAAATAAATCAAACATACATGTGCAAGCACCGCATTGTTTCACTAGTGTAAATCTTGAAAGAGTTAACTTAAACTCGGAGGTATGATCGACACTGTGAAATGATAGGAAACCGCTCAAGAGTAAAGGGCAACTGGGATGTGGGAAAAGAGAAGGGAAAGAAGGAGAAATTTTGTATGTATGTATATACAGGATAGTTAACATGGTTGTTCTTCTGTCTTGTAGTTCTATGCTGAAAGAAATTGTCAATGAGTCTTTGGTTGATCAGTATTGCATTTCTATATCTGTTTTCATGAGAAGCCACTTTGAAGATACCAATATGTAATACAACCACCATTGTTAATTCCCTACCACTTTGTTTGTAACTCTGTATTGTCTGTACTGTTCTTTTGATATGTTGTAAAATGTTGTCTGTCTGTTAATGTTTTCCTCCTTTTATTTTTAAAATAAAAAAGAAAAATATTTTTATTGCAGTAATATTATGTAACATGAAACTATATTTTTATTATTAAATGTACAATTTAGTGGATTAAGTACACTCACAGTGTTGCATAACCATCACCACTAATTCCAGAACCTCTGATCATCCCATGAAATACTAAGTTCCCACTTTTTCCTCTTAGGCTGGGAGGTACAGCACTTGACTAGCACACCAAAGGCCCAGGTTTAACCCTCAGTGCTACACACATACATACACACATACACACACACAGAGGAATTTCTTATTCCTTATCCCTAGTAACACCTCTTCTACTTCCTTTATCTTTGAATTTACCTACCTACGTGCCTCATATAAAAGGAATCACAATGTTTGCCCTTTTGTGTCTTCTTATGTAACTTAACATGTTTTGATAATTCACCCATATTGCATCATCTATCAGATGTCATTTTGCTTTATAGTTGAATAATATTCTATTATATGTGTTCACCACTTTGTTTATCCGCTCACTTGTTGGTGAACAACTGCCTTGTTTCCACATTTTGGCTGCTGTCAAAAACTGCTGCTGTGAACACAGGTGTGCCGAGTCATTGCCTCCAATTCTCTGGGATGTATACCTGGCAGTGTAATTCCCAGGTGACACAGTAAACCTATATTTAACTTTGTAAGAAGCTGCCAAACAATTTACTATAGCTGCCACACCATTACATCCTCCCCAGCAATACACACAGCTTCCAACTTTACACCCTTTCCAACATTTACTATCTTGCACATTTTAAAGTCATAACCCTCCTAGTACATGTATTCTGTTTTGTGATTTTGACTTTGATTTAGGGGGAACAGAATAAGCTCCGGTTTTAAGTTCCACCTGTATTGTATGCTAACAATGTGAATTCGGATAAACCACAAATCCTCTTTATACCTGTTTGCTCAGCTGTGGAAAATGTTAAGTACTTGCCTCTATGCCTACTTTGTAGAGTATGGAGCCAGTGAAATAGCGTACATGAATGAAACAGTATTTATAATACTATCACTAGCAAGAGCATCGCTATTCTGAGATAGGTGTATTAGATTA
Source organism: Chinchilla lanigera (assembly GCF_000276665.1). Taxonomy (NCBI): domain Eukaryota; kingdom Metazoa; phylum Chordata; class Mammalia; order Rodentia; family Chinchillidae; genus Chinchilla; species Chinchilla lanigera. Next base: position 9,944,798 of record NW_004955423.1, on the reverse strand, counting down.
TTTTTGCACAAAGCCAAAATGGTACCATGTGTATTTAACTCCTCAGTTTTTAAACTTTTTAAATTACAAAGTACATATAAATATCATAAATAGTAATACTCATAAATTTAATGATTATAAAGTGATCCCCATGACCAAGGTTAAGTAACTGAACATTATAGCACTTTTGAGCACTATATTACAGCACCTTCCCACCTCATGAATTTAAACCATTGTCCTTATCTTTACTTTCCTATTTACCACTCAAGTACGCACTCCTTAAACATCAAATTTTAATTTTGTCTACTTCAGAGTAAACAAATTATATATTCCATCTCACTTCTTCCGCTCAACTTTATTCATGTTGCAGTATGTAGGTAGATTTGTTCAGTACCAATGATATACTCCATAATAATACCATTATAAAACTCTATTATAATACCATTATAATACTCCATTATATGGACATTAGAGAAAATGTTTCCATTCTTCTATGAGTATTTGGATTGTTTCCAAACTTTAGGAATATGAGTAAATTCTACTATGATCATTCTAATAAAAATACTGATGTTCATACCCACACACTGCTTAGTTTACTGGGAGTAGAACAGTCATGAAGAGGGTATGCTTAAGTATGTAATACAGGAACGTTTGTAAAAGATCCCAGTCTTCCCTCTCACAAGCAGTATAAGCGAGTTCCCACTTCTCTACATTCTCAGGAACTCTTGGTATGCAGGATTAGATATGCACTGATTTTGTGATACTGTATTTCTCTGCTTATCACAATTAGTTTAGACACTTTAAATCTGTTTTTCAAATATCTTGTTTTTCATTAGTGGTCTGGGTTATTTGCTGAAAATGTCTAGGCATGCTTATAAAATATGTACAATTTTTTTAAAGTATATGGGTTGCAAATACCTTTCTCCATCCTGTGTCTTGCTTTTTCCTTTCTTAATAGGGTATTCTGCAGGACGTATGTTTTTAATATAACCAAATCTATTCATCTTTTCACTTACAGTTAGCACTTTAATACTATTTTTATAACTACTGCACACTTGAAATAATGAAACTGTTCTATATGCTAAAATATTTAAGTTTTTTTCCATGTGTATTTACTCGGCTCATCAGGAAATGGTTTTTGTTTATGGAATGGATAAAATCAAGTTTTCTTTAACTATCCTTATTTAGCAGCCTAATTGTTTTAGCACTGTTTAACAAACTTCCTTTGCCCATTTTTTTTTCATTAAAAAAAAACCTGAATCTTCTTTTGTCATAAATCTAGTTGGCAAACAGGCCTGTTTCAGTTTATGGCTCTTGAAAATAATTCCATTGGTTTGTTTATCCCTTTGCCAATTTTACATTATCTTAACTACCTTTATTTTTCTTAAAAGTCTTAGTACACAGTAGTTAATAAATCCTACCATTTTACAAATATATTTCAAGATTACCTTTCCTATTCTTTTTTCTTTGTTTTTGCATATTACAAATGCTAAAACAAGAATTTGTTAAATGTTTTCCCTATAAAAATGTTTATAAAATAAACACGTTGGAAATTATCGTAAGATTACATTGAATTTGTAGATACATGGAACTATTTGAGAACTGACATATTAATGATAATGCTTCTGATGATGAATAACATATCTTTCTGTTTTTTGCATTTTCTTGCATCTAAATTTTATGGTTTTGTTTGCTTTATTTCTAAGTTTTAGATATTCTTTCAATCTATTAAAAATCATACTTGAAATTTTCATATTCTAGCTGTTGATGTAGAAAAACAATTTATTTTCTTATACTGACTTAGATATCATCAAAATTGTTACATTCATTTTCCCTATAGAGTTATTTAGATTTGTATGAGCACAATGATGTCCACTGGTAATGAGTTTTAGTTCTTTATGTCAAATCTCAAGCCTTTCTCATTTATTTTCCTCATTGAACCAGCTAAGATTTCTGGCACAATGCTAAAATGGTAAAAGGCAATCTCGTCTTGTTCCTCATCTGTCTTGGTCTTCATGTTGAAAGAATTCAGTGTTTAGGCATGTTCCTTATAGTATTTCTACAGATATCCTTTATTAGAGTAGGAATGTTTTTCTATCTAGCTAAGCAGTTTTTAAACCTTGAATGTATACTGAATTCTATCAAGTGATTTATTTGTATCTTTCAAAATGACCTTTTATTCTAATAACGTAGCAAATTACACTGATCACTTTTTAATGTTATTGCATCTTTAAATTAATGCAATAAGCGTAAGTTGGTTATGATATATTATCTGTTTAAACTCTCTGGGTTCAACCTGCTAATATTTGGTTTAAGATTTTTCCTTCTGTTTAAGGGCAACAATGAACATTAATTTTCCTTTGCCAATATCTTTTTTGGGTTTTTGTATCAAAGGCATGGTAGCCTCATAAAACATGGGAGCATAGTTCCCCGTTTTTCCATTCTCTGAGTAGGACTGATATTATTGGCTAGTGAAACCATATAAACCAGGAGGTCAAAAGTAGTTGGAGATCCCAAAGTTTCCCAAGCATTTATTTTTTTGGTACCAGGAATCAAACTCGGGACTTTGCACTTGACAGGCAGGCACTGTGCTGCTGAGCTCTATCTCCATCCCCCAAGTAAAGTTTATTAACAGTGAAATATTGAGCTGGTCCCCAACACTCTAGTATCCTGGAGATTATATACGTATGTCATATATGTGTGTGTTTCTAACTGATCATGTAGGTTTACGTATCAGCTATGTTTACTTAACTATTATGAGCCCACCTCTGAGAAACAGCCTTTCATGTGTGCCTAATAAATTTTTATTCCTGAGATTACAAGGTTAAAGACGCATTTTTTTTAAACTACCAGGAATCAAACTCAGGACCTGAAGACTACACTTTTTCATGTAATAGATGCCATACACTGCTTAAATCCTCTTCATACCTTAGATTTCTGGTCAAGATAAACATGACCCATATATCTAACTGATGTTAACTCTGTTTTTTTGGTCTTTTAATTTTATAGATAAATTAGCAAAGATATTTCTTCTCATAAATTTTTAGGTATATCTTAAAAGTAGGTTGAGTACATTTGTATTTATGTATTTATAATTAATGTTTATGTATAAATATAAATTTATATGTGTATTTTATCAGATATACTGCATAAATATACTAACAAATACTAAATAACTTCTACATATAAAATAGAATGCCATAGGTTCCCTTACATATCTATGAGAGAAAAAATTATGTCCTTAAATTAATGTCACACTGACTTGAGCATTATACCTAGCCATTAGGCAGAAATGTTTATTGCCCACTCATTTCCATGTAGACGAACTGCTACTAGTGCAAACTTCCTGGCCTCTTACCAGAACTGAGTTCTCTGATTTGTAGTTATAAAAGAAGGAAGGTCTATCTTCTCAGTCCTTCTGTGGAGAGGATGCGCCGTCACTTACCTTCCTACCATCATTAAAGGATTTAGGCATTATACACTAATGGTAGTGGAAAGTTTGGGTTGGTCCAGCTCTGCCTTGGAGTGAATACACTTAATTCAGAATTCAAATTTAGAAAACTCAACAGGCTAACACGTGTACTATGTCCCAATGTAACTTTTATCAGTAAAAGAGCTACATTTTGTGCGTAGTTGTCTGAACCTGTAGCTCTCTTTCAAAGAGTTCTGAACCTGGGCAGGAATTAAAGTATACTTATTGATACCACAAAGGCTTATATTCACAATACTAAGGTCATCCTGAGAGCTTATCAGAAGTCCAGAACTCTAAGATTCCAAGGTCTGACCATCAGAGTCTGGACTATCTCTCCTGAATACCGCAAGGAAATATGATAGAAAGGTATAAACCAGCTGTTCACTTCTTCCTCCACAGTAACCAGGAAGACTCATCCTATCTGCTTATCCACAACATCCAACAACAGAACTGTGTTATGAAATCTAGAATTGCAAGAATGACATCAAAGGGTCTGGATGAATTACTTGTTAGACTAGGAATTAACATTTTCCTGGTCATGCTCCCAGAGTATCACCCTTAGAGAGAAGGCTCTTCATTTATACACTGTAATGTCTAAAAAATCCTATCATTCTTTTAAATCAACTATTAATGATATTAGTAACTTGTTCAATGATTTCCTTCAGTCAAATCAATACACTACGTACCTTTGACAAATTTAAATATTTATGGTTAACTTTACCTCTACCGTTATTGTGATCAACCAGTTACTATTTGCAGAAGACTTAAAACAGGTTAAAGGACCTGCAAAGGTACAATAATAGAATCTAAGACAAAAATTTAAATTCTCTCTCATGATGCTTCTGGTGAAAAATAATCTGAGCCATTTTGCTATTGTAGGAAATGACTTTATTATCTTCATTGGGATTTTTTAATAAACATATTTCTAGCTGTTTCAAAAAGAGAATCCAAGCTTTACTAGTTCCATTTTCCTTACTGCTTATGCACTACTATTTAACTTTTGCTATTATCTAGTTTCTCAGAGTCATATCTACTTTCTTCTATCTTGAGTAGTACAATTTATACATGATAAAACAAAAAGTTACCTATTCTTCTTTGTTTCTAATAGGAACTAGGACTGTTCTGAAAAAGCGAAAATGTGCTTTATTTACTCTGCATTAGTTTTGCAGTTTAAAAATAGTACTGTTTTTCAGACTTTTGAAAAACTACCTATTTTAACTGGGTAACATTAATAAAAAATTTTGAAATAGAACTTGACAAAAATTCACCTCTTTCAGATTGGTTTGGTGATGAAGGTGGCAGAGGCATACTGCACAATAAAATTAAAGCAAAGGCATCCTCCCGACTGCAGTAGGCTCAAGGATAAATGTTGAAATATCCCTATTGGGAAACAAAAGCTAAATTTATTACCACAGTTTTGGATGCTCTTACTGAATTTTTGAAACTATAAGTATATAAATCAAATAAGCTCATTTCCATGTACATCATCTTTGTCACTTTCAAGTCTGTGATTGCTGTCCTCATTCAGCTCCTAAAAGGTAAATACTATGCTAACTGAAAATAATTCACAGATCACAACATGTATGAATTTTCAGTCTAAGCAAAAAGAGACACTCAACTTCAGATTGTGCTGTGGCATTACTTTATATCAAGCTCACAGAGGTTAGAGAACATAAACAAGTACCTGGAGTTACCCCAGTCAGGACCAGGGCCCGAGAGGGATCCTCTGGAGTCTGTTGCATATTTGTAAACCACTAGCAGGCACTGTTTACACAGCTCAACCAGGCGCTGGCAACACTGGAGCTGCAAAGGAGTCACCACCTCCGGGCTTTTACTGAATATACTCTCCCAGGAGGATCTGTTGGCATGGAAACAGACAGGACTTCATGTTTGCTCCTAGAAATGGCAACCAGCTGTATCACTTACCTAGCAACAAACTGATAAAGGAAGATGGAAATGGTCTCACAGATCTGTAGTCACTGTGGATGATTGCAAAGTATATAACACATGCAGAGTATTTTACCTTAACCCAAATAATGTACTGCCATTTAGTTTGTGACCTCTCTGCACTACGAGAATATTGGGTTAATCCCTTGATTATGCCCATACGTTTCAAAACACTCGCAGATGTAACTGTATCCATGGTATTCCTAGAGCACTGGTTTTGTGCTCTACAAATTATATTCTCTCAGTAAGTATTGCGATCCCAAAGTTTGTGTCCTTTCTTCCTAAGTGCCCTTAGTTATTTCAGAGAAGGTAATAATACACACTTCCCCCCATAAGCCTTAACTGTATGCATGTGCGTGTGTGTGTGTGTGTGTGTGTGTGTGTGTGTGTGTGTGTGTTAACAATTCCTAAGTTTACCATCATGGTTGAAATGAGAAAGCACCTTACCTCTCAGAGCGTGAGGAAAAAAAGAGGGGAAATAGGAGAAGGAGAGAAAAACAGAGAGACAGATACACACAAACAGATAGAAAGAGACAGAGACACAGAGAGATAGACAAAAAGAGAGAGAGAAATAGTATGAGAATGAATGAATGAATATGAATGAGAGGATATGAGACATTCATTAGTGTAAATGCAACTCTTTTCACTAGAAATACTACTGTTGACTTTCTCAGGAGATACATGATCCCCAAAAGACAGCATGTTATTGGCGAATAACAGGTTTTCTGAAGGAGTAAGATTCAAATGACTTAGTTGAAAGAAACAAATTTCCTTCTGTGTTGTGAGCTATTCAGGACTAAACTCAATACTTTTTTTGTTAACAAAGGAGTAAGATTTATTTTCACTCAGTAAACAATATTAGTTAAATTAACTCAAAGTAAAATATAAACTATCACTAAACATAAGAACAACTAGATATTATATGTTTCACTAGTATAGACTTAAAATCAGTTTAAACTACTTTGACAAAAAAATTGAGGGAACATGTTTATAATTAATATACCATAATCAAGAAGGCCCTAAATGCCTGAGTTAAAGATATAACCATTTTATGTAAATATAAATAATACACCCAGAGAAGTCCTATGTTTTGAGCATCTGCCTCGCACTGTTCTTTTTTCCCCACAGGAATTCTGAGTGTGGACAAAAGTCTCCCTCTATCACCACTCTCCACTTTCAGTGGAGATATATTTATTTTTTATACTTTGGAGCTACTGATTAGATCCTCTATCAGCTCACTTAAATCATGGCAATTTTCTTAACTTGGGGTTTAGAAATAGAAAAAGAATAAATAAAGTGGAAAATGATAAATGGGCTTTGGAAATTTATCATTTGATGTAACTTAATAACCCCATTTGTGGAGTTATAAAGCAACCAGCTTTGGCTACTCATCCTCTCAATCCTTTTTAAATATTTAAAATAAATATATGAATGAAAACCCTATAAATACTTATTTCTTGTACATACATTCACCCATGGCAAAAAAAGCTACATTCTACTCTATTAGTCCTTATCCAGGGTCAGCATACCAGACCCCTCATGGAGAGACAAGACAAAAAATGAATGAGCCCTGCTTCTTCTGGTGCTGGGCTAATGCAGTCCCCTCTGCAAGAAGAAAACCTATGCTGAGGCTATCAGCACTGTGTCCCCTGCACCTACCTGCCAGCCGGAACAGGCAATCAAGGTAAAACGGCTTTGAAATACAGACTACAGTGTCTCAGTGCCAATACTCACAATACAATTGTGAAAAGTGAAAGAAGGTAGAAACAGTTAAAAAGTTAAAGTAGGTGGACTATTGATTTTATCAAAGAATCTCGTAATGCAGAAGGGACATGCTTTTAGGATATTTGAAAAATAGTAACTTTCTTTTTCTGGAACAGAGTTTATATACAAAGTCCTGAGAGAAAAGATTGAAGAAATAAAAAATAATCAGCATATGAGAGAGTCTTATATCTATAGGTAAGAAATTTAGATTGTAATGATAAATAAGGGAAATCTGCATTTCAAGGAAATGACCCTGACAGTAAGATACGTAAGGGAGGTAGAAATGCCTAGAATCTTCTCCTTTCACTTAGCCTTTCTGCCAAGCCCTTCTCTCACCTGAAATTCTATCATACTTTCTCTGTGCCTCTTTTAAAATGAATACTTTTGTGGATATCACACTTTGTACACTAAAGATATCAGAGCATATTGGTTAAGAGCATGAACTTTGGGATCAGTGCTAACTGCATTCAAATCCCAGTTCTAGGTCCTTAGCATCTACCTGCATGCTGGATTCCTTATCCATAAGCGGGAGCTAATATACCACCTGACTCAAAGTGATGTCATAGGATTACACCACTTAACACATGTAAACAATACTTGACACAAATATATGTCAGGCATCTGACACAAAGTAAATAGTATATTCAACCAGTATCACTGCTAAGTTTCCTCAGAGGGCAGCAACTGCATCAGATTCGACTTCCTATTTCCAAAAACATCTAACACAGTAATAAGTATTTGACAATTGTTAAAAGAACAAATGACAATTTAGAGTAGCCACAGCAGAAATGTGATACCAAAACTAAGAGGACTTAGTAAATAAGTGAATAAAGACAGTACAAGAAGAAAAATGCAAATACCTCAGAAATATTTCAAGCCTGTATGACTAGAAAAACAACACCAGGATTAAGGAAAGACAGGAAGGGAAGCCACTTTTGAATTAAAGGACATCAGAATGTTTAGTTTTAGGTGTCTTGAGGACAGAATGACAAGGTCTCACAGCAGCTTTGGCAGCACAGAACTTTGGAGAGGAAGTAGAGTACAGCCATAATTTTAAAAGTCTGCTACATAAAGGAAACAGCCAGATAACCTGAAAGATACTGATTTACAATTAAGATTTTTCATTAATTAAGAGTGCCATCTCTCCACTGAATTCAAATTAGTTACAAGGTGTTGTGCTTGTATTAATCATCTTACCTAAATCAGCTTAATTGATATAAATTAGAGTTGAGTACTAACAATTACATGTAGTAAAAATGCATATTTTAAAATATTATTAAAAAAATTCAACCATTCTACTGGATTATCTACATAGCTAAATAGTAAAATATTAAAAATTACGATAACAAAAGATGACTTAGAACTTACCCTGAATCACAGAAACAATTCCATAGTCCTTGGCCATGACTCCAGAGTAAGCGATTAAAAACTCGGTTGAAAATCCGATATAAGTTTACTTCTTCAACATCAGGTACCTTCCAGATACGTGGAAGAACTGAACGAATACTTGTTTTCACTATGTCCAAAACCTAGCAGAAAAACCGAAGTACTTAAAATCTACATATATATGTATGTATAAAAGGTTCAAAACTGAACACACACTCACACATACACATTCATACAGACACAAAGACTGAACAACAGCACAGAATAAAATGTCTGGAAATAGAGGCATGTACTTATGAAACTTTGGTATATGACACAGGTGACAAGTTAAAGCATGGAACTAAGAACAAAGTGCTCAAAGCTGGAGATTAAAAAAACAGTCCATGAAAAGATAGAGGTTAAATCTTTATTTCATTCAATTAATAAAAGTAAATTCTAGTGGGATAAATGTCGTAAATGTTAAAATAATAAATCATTAATTTTTTTAATGGAAAGTATGGATAAATATCTTTTAGACCTTGGTGTTAGACAAAGATTACTGAAGTCACAAAAACTATGGACTGTAAAAGATTAATAGATTTTGATTATGTTAAAATTAAGAAGTTCTGTTCATTAACAAGACCTTAAAGAAAATACAACACCACCTAACAAACAAGGAAAATATACTCAAAATGCATACAACCAACCAAAGAATTAATATCAGGAATAGAGAATTCCTAGATTATTACTAATATAAACATCTTAGGGGAAAACAGGAAAAAAATTATAAAGGGATTTCACAAAAGAGGAAATAAATATGCCCAATAAACATAAAGAAAATTAAGATATCATTTCATACCTATCTAAATGACAAAAATCGAGAGTATAATACCAAGCATTGGAGAGGATATGGATCTACAGGGTCTCTTAGACATTGTTGTCGTGATTACAAAATGGTATACTCCCTCTGGAAAGCCATTTGACATTATCTCCTGAATTTGAAAATTCATATACTATACATCCCAGCAACTTTATTCTTGAGAGAATCTCTCCATGGTAACAACAGGAAGCATGTACTAGATTGTCCATAAGGTGTTCACAACTGTTAGCACCTAGAAACAACCTAACTACAAGAACAGCAGTTGGATAAACAGTGGTATATTCACTCCCTTGGATTATAAAGCAGTCAGAATGAACAAAAGACACATAACACAGAGATTCTTGGTAATTTACAGTAACCTAAAAATACATACAAGAATTACACACAATGTGATGCTCTTTGATAGATGTACAGTGACTAAATTAAAAGAATGTTTTGGAAAAAATAGATACAATTAAAAGGATATAAAAAAGAACCCCAGAGACTAGTAAATACTGAATTCAAAGAAATAGTTCTGAGACTGAAGACCCAGGGAATGGAAGGAAACCATTAGGTTATATATATATAGGCTATTATCAAGATCTTAGCATTTAAGTGTTGTGTTCACAGGTGGTATAATAATGTTTAAAAGCACTAAGTAAAAAAAGGGCACACACAGATGAATAAGAAGAGACTATCATGAAATGAGGACTAAAGTGATCCAGACAACTGAAATCAGTAAGGTCCTGGAAAATGTGCAAAAAGCTTCATGGGAAAAGCTACTTTGTCTCAATAACATACATTTAATTCATATGCCAGGCAGGTATTTCCAACAAAACTCTTGAAAAACTCAAATACCAACATATACAGTTATGTTAATTTTAGCCCACCAAAATCAAGTATTTACTTTAAATCTGTCTGATTGTGGGAACTGTCTATGAAAATGAGAATGAAGGATGAAAACAGGAAAAAAAAAACTCAAACATAAAGGCTGGTGGGAAGACATCATTTCTTTCAACACTAACATACATGAAGAATTGGAAACAGATGAAAGAATAATTTCTCTTTAAAACATCAACATTAAAGAACTAGTATTAGTTATACTCTGGCCGAGGCACATTTAGAATAGATGTGTGTTTAGAAATGTATTTAATAAAAAGATTCCAAAATGACTTTTTTTGTTAAGATGAATATAGCCACAGTTTCTCTCATGAGAAGCATCAATGCTTTGCCTCCCTGACTGTGAGGTAGGAGCAGAAATGCAGATCGCACAGTTGGGCAGCCAGGGTGGGTCGTAAGGAGCCAGGAATGAGCACAAACAATGCAATCTGTGTTTGTGAAAAATACTGTCCTGCAGAAGCTCATTACTACAGCTAATGAACGCTTAATTATAAAAGAAGAATATTTTAAAACTTTACTATCAATTATTCACAATAATATCAATAAAATATGTATATCAGGCATTAAGTTATGCTTTTTGTTTTTTTACAATTTTCATTTAGGCTATTAGTTTAGTTCTTTCTTGCTACTTTCTGTCAATATATTAATGAATAATAACTAGCCAAACATCATTATTCAAAATGGAAATAAAAAAGTAGTTTATGAATTACCATAAAATCTCAAGAATAAATATGAATTATATAAAATAACTGACACTAAAAATGTTATTTATATTAGTAATTTAACATTGTTAATCAGTTTTATATTATACTATAAGAGAATTATTCAACTTTAAATGTAAAAACATTTGAGATGATGGAGTATTTATTCATTTCTTTTCAAATATACTTCACACAACTTGCCCAAGGTTACACAAAGTTAGTAAGTGAACAGCTGGATATACAGACCTGTGCTCTTAGCCTCTTCCTAACACTGCCGCACAACTGGTTCTCTCCCAATGCCAATGGCATAAGCCTAGAAGAGAACTTAATTGTTTCTTCTTAGATTTAGATTCCCCTCTAGACAAAAGCTGTTTGGGAAGAATGTTAGAATCACCGTGTGTAGCTGGCTGGGCACTCCCTCCTGCCTGGACATGAGGTTTAGATTAGTGTGCTATAGTCTAAAAGGCTATGCAGCTAGAGAGACAATTTCAGGACGTCAGAGAACAGACAAGACAGAAGTCAGACTGCAATGAGGTAAATTAATGCCATTTCTATGATGCTTTTCCAGATTCCCAGTGCTTAAGAGTTAGAAAAAAACCGTGTGGAAGATGAGCAACTTGTGAAACAAAAATAAATGGTCAGTGAGGTGTCCTTGTATCTACCTGTGGGCTCAAGTGAGGCTGACATAGAACACAGGTATTCATATCCTTACATAATTACTTTTAAAAGCATCCCAATTCAACCTTAAACTCTTCATGGGAAAAATAAATGGAATAGTTAGTCAATGATAACATTAATAAAATGAAAAGATTTGCCTTTCCCATACAAAATACAGCACATTAAAAGGCATAAAGCACACAGATAAATTCATATTTTGCAAGAACATACAGATGTTGAATGACAAACTGCTCCATATGGCTGAACAGTTGGTCCTAAATTAAAATAATGGCATGAGGCGATGGTGGTTTAGAAATAACATTAAAATCACTACATGCTGTACTAATGATGCGTGCAGCAGCCACAGCAATAGGGTAAAGGCATCCTTGCTGATGCAGAACGAACAGCTCTGAACAGCACCTAGGTCAGCCCAAACGAAAAAGAGATGGGAGACGCCAATATCAAAATGCAGGCAGACGCAACAAGAGTAGGTATTAAAAAGAAACTACAATGTAGAGAATAAATGGTACATAAACAAGGATTTCTTAGAACCTAAAATAAATATAGTATGACCTTCATATCACTACCGATTTCTCTTCATCCTCCAATCCTAAGTTTGTGGCTTGATATCACATCAGAGAATAAGCTTTTCAGCAAATTTGGCATTCTTCACAGCTCACCAGCACTGCAGTATTTTCATACTTCATATATATTCCTTACAGACTATTTACAGCAACTGCACTCTTGGCAGAGAGCTAAATTATGCAAGTGTGGATTTACCACAACATGACGTTAAATAAGATTAACTATTTCCATTTTCACCTGGCGAGGACTCTTCACAGGATTAATTCCCATACCCTTGATCTCTGTATTTTATACCCATTAGAGAAAATGTGAAGTAAGGCAAATAATGTTCTTTTATTTCCAAGAACACAGAAAAGGAAAGCGTGTGGGAGACACTGTATGTGCAGCATTCTAATCCTAAAGTTCTACAACATTCTAATGCACAACCAGCAAAAGCCTCCATCCTAGAACAGAAGATGTGAGATACATATTTTAAAAGTGGTCTCTAAATGGATTAAGATGCACATTCTATAGTTACAGTATTGCTTTGGACATGATAATCCCTCGATAAATATCTGTTGAATGCATGTTTGTGTAAATAAATAAACTCTCAAAGTCCCCAATAGTTTAATTCTTTTGTGGGGGGAGGGTATGGGGAATTGAACTCAGGACCTTGCGCTTGCCAGACAGGCACTTCTGCCACTGAGCTATATCCCTGGCCCCAAAGTCCCTAATAGTGCCTCACATAATTCTTGCACAAAACCGCAACCAATAAATGTTTGTCAATTTAATTGAATCACACAGTACCTTTGTGGAAGCTACTGAGATATGCCACTTAAATCAACCTGCTTTAAAGAGTAGGTTAGCTGGTTCTTTCAAAATCTGCTGTGATATCCAAGCTACACTTATGCTCTCACCAGACTGCTCAGGGCCAAGAACCGAGCATGGCTGGGACACCAGTAAAGGGCTATTTCCTCCCAGTATGCTTCCCTCTAGCAGGCCAACTCTGCTCTGGGCTCCCCACCAGCCTACCAAGGTAAGGCTTCAGTTTAACTGAAGTGTGACCCAATGTGCCTCTCTTCTATTCACAAGTGTCAATATCTGTGCTACAGTCCAAAGGCTCTTCCTGCTTACCCCAGCTCTGTGTCTTGTGGGTATTTTCCTATATAAATCTCCTTCTAACTCCTAACTCCACTTCAGTGTTGCTTTCCAGAGGACTGAACTGGCAAAGCTTCCCAATGATTATTGACTATTTTCATGGTCAAAAGAAAGATGTCATTAATCCACAGCTAATGTAAATTAGTTAAGTCCTTGGCTCTCTAAATGGGTGACTCTTTGTAATATCTAATTTTGCATTCCATAGCTGACCTACATTTTTTGTTTCATGCATGCACTTACTAGCTTTATAAGGAAATAGTACAGCTTTTCAACTGATAGTCAAATAAAAGGTCAATATGTTATAAATCAATGAGCCATATTTACATCTTATTTCTACATATTCTAGACAAAATAATTCTGCAGATGAAGAATTCTTAGTAAAACAAAATACATTACAGAAACATTCTGACTTGAGAGTCCTTAATACTAAGGAAAAAAAAATCAGCTTGCTTTTTACCCCAAGGCTAGAGTACATTCCTATATGATGTCTTATTCCCTCACAAGAAGTTACTTCTTCACAAGTAGTGAAAGCTACAAATCTCAGAGAAATGCTAAAAAGCTACCTGCTTCAGGTAAGGAGCAGAAGCAGTACTGACCCCAAACCCACATTACTACAAGCCCAGCATGCCTTTACACTGCGGAACACTGCCTCTCTAATTTCACCACATAAAAGTTCTGTGTTTTTCAAATGCACCTTGACTCAGTATTCTGTGAACTGTATAATTTTCAGGAAAATAGTCCAGTCATTTATTCTATGTGTACTTCATCTATGATTTTATCTGAAATAAAAGTAGAGGTAGAGAGACTGGAGATTTAGCTCAGCGGCACAGCACCTGCCTGGCAAGTGCAAGGTCATGAGTTCGATTCCCAGTACCGGAGAAAAAAACAAAACAAAAAAAAAGACAAAAGAAGAAAAGTAGAGGTAGAGAAAAATATTTAGCTATTAAATATACAATACATATAAATAAATCAGTCAAACACACTTTAGTTTGTCACAAGGATTGTTTGCATAGTATCTCTATGCTTTTGTTCTTGTCTGAGGTGAAATTGAAATATTTCACATAATTAATTTATTGTTGTTGCTTTTTTTTTTTTTAACTTTGGTTTTTTGGGACAGGGTCTCACTCTGTAGTCCAGCTGGCCTTGAATTTACTATGGAGCCCAGATTGGCCTCAAACTTGCAGTGATTATCCTGCCTCAGCTTCCCCAGTGCTGGGGTTATAGGCATGGCCACCATGCTGGGCTTAATTAATTATAACATTATTAATGTGAACAAAATGTTTGGAAGGAATGAGGAAGGGAATGGGGGAAAAGGAAGGGAGGGAGGTGGGAAGACAAAAAACCAGAGGGAAAAGGAAGGAGGGAGAGGGGAGGAAGGGGGAGAGGAAATGTGGAAGCGAAGAGGAGGAGGAGGAAGGAGAGCAACATAGTTGAAGGAAGAAAAGGAATCACAGTAATCATAACCACGGCAAGGAAAATTGCCACAAATAAGTCACATGTGTGGAAATCCTGGATCTCCACTTCCGCTCACAGCTTCTGAGGAGCTTTCCTCAGCCACTTTCGGGGTCTCTTCACAAGATGAACTTGCTCTAGGTAAGACGGACCCTTTTTACCCTTTGAGAACCAAAATGCAAGATATGAATTCTTCTGCCAAAAAACAGAGCTGTTATCTTACCTATGTAGAAGATTCTAAATTTGTTTTTGTTTTTTTGTTTTTCTTCTAGTACCAGAAATCGAACACACGACCTTGCATTTGCCAGGCAGGCGCTGTGCCGCTGAGCTAAATGCCCAGCCCCTACCTATGTAGAAGAATAACGGTGCTATGGCTTATAGCTAGATGGCCCCTCAAAGCCTCGTGTGCTCATAGAGGTACTTTTCAGGAGATGGCGGGATTCAGAGCATGGGACACTGGGATTAAGGGTGTGTGGTTACCAGGTTACACCACTGACTGGAATTACCATAGTTCTAGGCATGGATAATGAAAGACCTACCCCTGGATGTGGGTGGCAACCAATAGGCTTACAGCCTGGACTGAATACAAAGGGAGAGAGGGAAGGCACACTTGCCACTGGTACTTGTTGCGCCCTGCTTTGTCATGGATTGTTTGTCCTCTGTGAGGCCCCTTTGCCATGCCACCCTGCCTTAGAGCCAGTGGGCTACAAACTGAAACCTTTACAAACTGAGCTGAAATAAACCTTTCCTCCTTTAACTTGTGAGTGTCTGGTATTTTGTCTCAGCAAGGAAAAAGTAACTGCAGAGTAAGTAATTTACTAGTAAAAACTGGGACAACAGCAAGCTTTGTATTGGAGATGGAACATTTTGTTACTTTCTATAAACACGAAGGAAATAATAATACCTTTGATTTATGCCCAAGGAAGAAGCAAAACAGCTCTAAGAAAGTGTAGCAGGATGTATAAATTATGAATAAACAACTTAATCTTCACATTAGTACTATTACTCTGCTCCCTTAAGAGAGAAGTGTACGATTAACACATGTGATTTCACATCTATAACTGGAAGAAAGGATTACACAAATGTTCTTAGAGTAAATTAGCACAGGAGAAGTGGATATACTGGCATATGTACTTGCTGGTAAATTCATAAGCAACTATTTACTTGTACCCTAAATTTCGCCAGTTGAACATACCTAGGCTAAAATATATGCAATAAATTGTTTCTTCCTATTCACAAATATGACTATTCACATATGTCATTTGCTCATCCCCTACAATATTTATCAGGCATTCTCACATCACATGCAAAACATGTCGCATTCGAATGCACACATATCACTAATAAAGAAAGCAAATACAAAGATGCTAGCTTGCAACTAATAGAGCTCATAGAAGAGTACAGAATTGAACCATTTTAACAAATGTTTAGAGGAAGCTTTCCATACATTAGTGATGGTGAACCTTTCAGAGACCGAGTGCCCAAACTGCAACCCCAAACCCACTATCTATCCCAAAGTCCTAGTACTGCAATTAAACCTGAAATACGAAGGTTTTAGTTTAGAAAACAAATTTATACGTTAACATTTTCATCTTAAAAGAAAACAACATATAAGACATAGGTTTGCTACCACTGCTACAGGTGACTATAAGACCTACTCCTTGGTCTTAGAAGGGAAGAGAAAACCCATAAATCTCTCAAAGTAGATCACAAGTACAACTGAGTACAAAGTGCCATGAAGATTCAAATAAGAAAAGATAACATCCAGTTCTGGGAAATCTAGACGGGCTTCCAGAAGGGGTGGAAGTGAAGCTTCCAGAAGAGTGGCATATGGGAGCAGGAAGAAGCCATTCTAGGCAGCAGGACACCCAGGGAAAGGTCTTGGGGCCAAGAGATTTACTTCTTTTCATTTTTATTTTAAAGACAATGATAAAAAAACAATAAAAATTATATAAAATTACAAAATAAGATGATAGGAAATTAACAATGGTTATTATATTGCATATTTTTATCTTCAAAGTAGTTGCTCAGATTACAAATATAGGCATGCAAAATAGATCAAACAATATAAACACTATTCCTTTCAATGAACTAATAGAAATAAGTAGTACCATTACCCTAGCTACCCCATATACATATATAGTCCTTCCTTCCTTCTTTTCTCCTTTCCCACAGCCCAGTTATTCTTTCCTTTTTGAGCAGTTTCTTTCCCTTTCATAATGTCCATTGTACCTTTTAGATCTTATTTACTCTTTCAGTTTCTTACATTAGGGAGACAATATGATATTTACACAGTGAGTCTGATTTATTTCACTTATGAGATTTATTCTTTGTCTCTCTGCCTTCCTCCTAACAATATGAGATTATAGTTTGGAACATAAAGCTAAATTTCATCCCCCTTACTTCACCAGCCCCTTTCCACAGAGACACTCATGTATCCCTGTTATGGGCATTTCATTTTTTAAAAGATTATTCTAATTTGAAAAAAATATATAGAAATACACAAAAATAAAAGGAAAAATGACACCAGATGTTACTACTTCTTCCCCTAGATCAATAAATCTAGACTAGTACATATATGTATACAGAGATTTAAATGGAAAAATACGTATCATTACGGCTTATGTTTAAATGTTTCTCTAAAGCCTTACATGGTCATAGGAGGGCCTTTCTTAGAGAAGGCTGGATCTAATCTGTGTGATACTAAAATTGATTTTTAGTATAATGTTAAAATTAAGGGCATTAGGATTAAGGGTGTGAGTGTTACCTGCCTTAAGTAGCCTAGATAAGATATAGGGATAAAAAGAGCTGTGGTTATCTTTTGTTTGCTTATTGTTTTTGCTACATTTTGCCCTCCATAAACATTTTTTTCCTCTGCAATACCTGTCTGCCATGCCACCCTGCCTTTGTGCCAGCCAATCATAGATGAAAGCTTCTACAAACTATGAGCTAAGTAATCTTTCCTCCTTTGAGTTTCAGGCATTTTGTCTCAGCAATGAGAAAAATAACACAGAATTTGGTACCAGAAGTAGGGTTGTTATTGTGACTGCACTGGACCATGTGCTTTAAGGGTTTTTAGAGATGACTTTTGAGAAGAGTTTTAAAAGGTTTAGAGTTGCCAGCTGAAAAAGTAGACCTAGAACATCTTAGGCTGTACTTGATGAAAGATTCCGGTCAGACTTCAAAAGACCATAATGCTGACAAAAATGACACTGATAAAGACCAGGCTTGGGAGGTTTCTGCTAAGAAGAAGGACTACACTGGCTATTAGACTGAAGACAATGTGTATTATGGCTTGGCAAAAAGTTTTTCTGCATGTTGCTCATGTCCAGAGACTTTGTCTGAGGCTTAAGAGCAACAGACTAGTTAATCTTGCCAAAAAAAAAAAAAAATTGCAAGACCGTCTAGTGTTAAGGCTATGGCATGGCTACTGTTGGGTGCTTTTAGCTAGACTTCTGTTGAGAATTAAAAGCAAAGAGCCCAGCAAAATGATTTAAAACAT
Organism: Chinchilla lanigera; assembly: GCF_000276665.1. NCBI lineage: Eukaryota > Metazoa > Chordata > Mammalia > Rodentia > Chinchillidae > Chinchilla > Chinchilla lanigera. Next base: position 9,926,478 of record NW_004955423.1, on the reverse strand, counting down.
TTTGAGTTTCACCAAAAAGAAAGCTCCAGTAAAGCTGTAGATTACAAAAACAGAAGAGACCTTGATTATTGAAAAAGTAAAGGACAATAACAAACATGGCCTGAAGGCATCACAAAAAAGCAGAAAGACTCCACCTTTGCAGTCTCAAAATTACGAAAGTAAAAAACTTTGCTTTATAAAAGAAACCCAAAGTACCATGTTCTAAAATCGCAGCAGCCTAAAAAGGTTTCTCCTGAAGACTGAGTTCATAGGTACTAGACCCCTAAAGCCAAGAGAAAATAAAAAAGCCTGGCTATTGCTGGCATCAGGTCTTGGCATCAACCACTTGGCACTGGTTTTAGGCACATACAAAATACAAGAGTGGTGAGGTCAAACAGGCTTCCATTCAGTTTTTTTTTTTTTTTTTGAAAGGTCTGCAAGGCCAAGTAGGCGAGCACAGCATATAAAGCTGTGAGTAAAGCCAAAGATGCAGTAGCGACCCCAGAAGGTTAAAAGCCAAAATGTAGATCATACAAGAAAAGCTGCAAAGAGTAAACAAAGCCAGCCAAACAATAAAGGCATGTGAGCTACAACCACCAGAAGTGCTGCAGGGCCAGAGTCACCCAAGCCCTTTGCAGTTCACCTCTTGCCACAGATTGCCAGGGATGCTAGAAGTGGAACTGTGGGATTTAATGTTTCCCCTGCTGGATTTTGGTCCTGTTTTTTTCTCCCATTCCTTGCTACTCCTGTTTATAACTTTTGAGATGAAAATGTCTACTTTGTGCCATTGCATATTGGAAGTGTTTAACTTTCTTTATATTTGTACAGAAGCTTGCAGCTAAGTGTTTGCCTTCAATTTCAGAGGAGACTTTAGATTTAGATTTTTCAGCGATGCTGAAACTGTTATGATTTCAGCAACTCCTGGAGACAGACTAAATGCCTTTTAGATAAAGAGAAGTGTTTGAGTTTTGGGGGGCCTGGGTGGAATATTATGGCTTGTGTTTAGATGTCCCCCCAAAGCCTCATGCAGTCATAGGTGGAGCTTTTACAGAGGTGGTGCTAATGGGTGTGAGTAAAACCATTTCATGGTAGAATGCTAAGATCCAGGGCTCGAGGATTAAGGGTGTGAGTGCTAGCTGCCCTAAGTAGCCCAGATAAGATATGAGAGATTAAAAGAGCAGTGGTCATTCCTTGCTTGCTTGTTGCTTTTGCTGTTTGCCACAAACTGCTTCACCTCTGTTATACCTGTCTGCTATGCCACCCTATCTTACAGCCAGCTAATTTTAAACTAAACCCTCTACAGACTGTGAGCTAAATAAACCTTTCCTCCTTTAACTTTGGGTATCAGGTATTTTGTCTCAGCAATGAAAAAAATATCTAACACATATATTATTATGTAAATTGCTTAATATCCTGATATCTTTTTAGGTTGTTATGGAAGGGAGAGTTCACAGAGGCGCTGTTTCTTTGAGATGTCCACAGCAATGCTGATATTACCAGAAATTCTCACAAACCCCCTGAATTTATAAGCAGGGAGATCACTGAAAAAGTTCTTATCTCCATCTTCAGAAGACGGTAACTGCTCTGTCTAGATCCAAACTGTCAAATGTACAAGCAGTAAACACAGCTGGCTCTTTAAATTTAAATTCTAATTGATTACGTGTAAATTTAAAATCTAGTTTATCAGGCACACTAGCCACATTTCAAGTATTCCACAGCCACATGTGGCTAATACTGCTGTATTGGACATCAGAGATACCAAACATTTCTATCCTCTTAGAAAGTTCTGTGGGACAGAGTCATAGTTAATGTAACTGGAATTTTTATCTAGCTGAGGAATGGATGTCAGTCATACAGGTTAATAAAGAATAAAATGAAAGCTCCAAATCTGAAAAGCTCCCTCTGTACCAACATGGTCCACATATACTTGGCACTTTTACTCTGAACCCAGAATGCCTCTAGCTATCTGAAAAGAGACCTCAGAGAACAAATGGACTCATAGCTTCCCAGAGCCTCTACTTAGTACCTATTTCTTGCTTTTCGTTAATTTATGCTTATGAAGTTTTATGTATTTGTGTTGCATAGGTAACAAGCCATAGTCTTGCGCTGTATGTGAGGTTAGGATCTTCAAATCTGGGACAGTATTCAATTGAATGCAACCAAATCGTATGGATGTGCTAAATACTATTTTAAATAAAATTTAATAAATTAAATAAAATTTAATAAATCTACTGAGATGTTCAAGTTAGTTTTGAGTGTTTTGTTTTCACAAACACCACTGCAATGAATGCTCATGTATAGAAATCTTTTATACATTCAGGCTATAACTCTGTGGGATAGTATGCTAAAAGATTTCTGCTGAGTCATAAGGCTATGAACACTTTAATTTTAACGGGTACTGGGAATTACCTTTCTCAAGAGTTACACCAATGTATTCAGGCTCTAATAGTACAGGAAAGGCCCTTTCATCCATACTGTTCCCACCCCTGGATATTATCTGTCTTATTAATTTTTGCCAATATGTTGGTTTTTACTTGCTTTTTCTTCATCATTAGTGAAGCCAAGGATCTATTTACATGTTAATTGGCTATTTGAAGACCCATAAACTGTCTTTTCATGGCTTTTTAATATGCTTTGCTATTTTATTTATTAATATTTATAAGCTAGTTTGTCTTTCACTGATTGATTGCAGAAAAGTATAGGTTTACTGAATGATTTTTCATTTTACATGCAACAGATATCTGTCTTCCTCAAACCATCCCTCCACCTGCCCTATTTCCCTCATCATCTCTGCTTTTAACTTGATTTAAAATGTCTTTTGTCATTCACAGGTTCTTATATCATCAAGCCTGTCAGTCTTTTCCTTTAAGTCTTGTAGGTTTTAGGTCTTTCCTAAAACATTTTTTTTTAAATTTATGATAATTTCAAACTGTAATGTATATGGGATTTATTTTTGTGAGAGACAAGTTCCAATTTAACTTTTTGCAAATAGATGATCCATTATTCAGTATCACTTTCTAGAAAAATCTTTTCTAAATGACTTGAAATGCCATATTTACCATGTATTAAAAAATTTAGTCTATTCTGGACTCTAAATTTGCTATAGCATTTACCTATTGTCTTCTTGCTTCTAGATTATAAAAAACTGCATGGACCTGAGGAAATTCAAGGTTCCAATTCTAATAAAATGCTCTTACTTTCATCAGTCAGGGCCAGAGTTAGTAACTGGGCAAACATACATTCAGGACTTACAATGTATTTTGCAATCAATCTCCGTTACCAGATTTCATACACCTCACTCAAAAGTGGCACTATATTTGCATATGGCAGGACACTGAATATCTGTTGAGTTTGCTAATACACAATAGTGAGTTAAATTTACTCTGGATATGTAATTTAAAAGTCATAATCTGATAGATGTCAAGTTTTATCTCCTTAACAGTAAATCCTAGCAATCGCAAATGTTAGTTTGGATCACCTAAAGTAACACAGTAACTTCATAAAAGCCACTTCAATATCATATCTCTAAAAAATAAAGTTCCAGTGCATTTGACAGAACCTTTGGTGTTCTGGGAGTGCCCTCTCCAACTCTTCATGACAGCTATTACAGATTTTTACTCTTCCTTCAAATCTCCCACTGGAGGTAAACTTCCAGATTTTACCACCATACCACCTATACCTTGCCCTTCCTCCAATAAGAGTAAGTGCTGTTGGCTAGGACAAGCCCTCCCAGTTTAGGTGAGAACACTTTTTACCATCCCTCTTTCCTGTGCCGCTCCTCTCTTCAAGATCATTCTCATCAAGTCAAGAACTGGAAATATTTTCATCTTAAAAAAAAAAAAAAAAAAAAAAACTTTCCTACTAGTCCATATTCCTATTCCTCTCCAATTACCATATTTCCCTTCACCCTCTGTAGGAAAACTCATAGCTATGTTTTTTCCCCTCTCTGCTTTTCACAGACTGGGTCTACCTTAATCAAGTTTCATTACCTACCACTCCTCTGAGTTTGTAATGACTGAGGTTCTCCGAACTTCCGTGTGGCCAAAACACAACAGATAGTTCTTAGTCTGCAACCTCTAGCAGTGCCTTCTACCACAGGGGAGTACTCTGCTCGTTCTGTATTTGGTTTCAAACACAGGCAGTTCTCGAGGTTTCTCTATACCTCACTGACTGCTCCTTCTCGGTCTCCCTGGATGAGTCCTCACCATTCTCTGACTTGTACATGTAGGTGTAAGAGAAGCCCACAGTCAGTCTTTAAAACTTATTTCTCTTCTAACTACATTTACTCTCTGGGTAATCTCATCTAACTCATGGCTTTAAATATCTCAGACTCCTAAATTTTTATCTCCATACCCAACCTCAGCCATGAACTCAAAACTCATTCAGTACAAGATGCTGCACCAGTATATTAACACAGTATATTCAAAATCCAAACAAAACAACAGCACCAACAAAATCCTGTCCTTTTTATACTTTCTAAAGCACCCACCCATTCAGTTAACAATCTAGCTAAACGCCCATTAGTCCTTGCCTCAATTACCCTAAAAACCTTCTAGTGAGTCTCTAATATTATGCCACATTCTTTTTCCCTAAATTCTGTCTCATCAAGTAGGTGAACTACCTACTTGATCTTTTTAAATTATAAACCCAAATTTGGAATTTGGGGAATTATTTAAATTTGTCTCTACTCCTTATTTATCTATCTTCCATTTTGCTTCTAGTTTCTCATATAAAAGAAATCGTATGATATTTAAGCTTGTGTGTCTGACTTATTTTACTTAACATTATGTTCTCAAATTGCATCAATTTACCTATGAGTGCCTCAAGTATATGTTTATGCACAGTACTCCACTGTGTATGAATACCACATTTTCCTTATCCATTCATCTGTTGATGGACATGTATGCTGTTTCCAGAATCTACCTATTATAAATAGTGCTGCTATACTACTAAGTTCTCTTTTGTGCTATTATCTGTCTTGTTTCTTCTTTGTAAGAGAGAATTTTTTCTATTCATGTCTCCTAGTCTGAATAACTACTGCGAAGATAATGATACACAGTGTAATAACCATTGTTACTCTCTTATTATTTTGTTATGGAATTTGTTTTCTATTTTGTAAAATGAAAAGAAATTATAAACCAGGGCTGGGTATAGAGCTCACTTGCTTAGTATGCATGACGCCTTGGGTTCAAACCCCAGTACCGAAAAAAATTATATATGTATATATGATTGTGAAACTCTTCTCAAAATTTTCCAGGGGCGTCCCACCCATTAGCATAAAATCTAAAATCCTTTCATAACCTATAAAGTTGCAATCTGAGTCCTGTCTACCTGCTTAACCTCATCTTTTACCACTACCACATCACTCATTAATCAAAACAAGTTTTGCTATAAATAAACAAAATATTGTCTTGCTATGCTTCATATACACATCAAAGAATTTCCACCTCAAAAGAAAAAGCTTTGGGTGTATTGTTTTGGGATCTCTGTTTTTGCTCTTCCCTCTGCCTGATACACTGTATCTACAGATATCGCTAAAGCATTATTCTTATTTCATTTGTCTCTGCTCAAACATTATAACTTTTTATCCAGTTTTAGTTTTCTTCATACAGTACTACTTTATACTACTTGCATTCTATTACAGATGTTTATCAAACATTTTAACTAGAACGTAAGTTCTGTGAGAATATGGATTTTTTATTCACTTTTTCTACCCTCAGAATCTGTAACAATGCCTAAAATAGTACGTGTTCAATAAATGCTTATACAAGAAATGAGTAAACAAATGTGCATGTTTGACTATGAATTTGGCTTTCCAATCTTAGTGTATAACCTGAGAGGGGAAAACTGTTTTTAAGCATTACTTACTTTCCGTTGTTTTAGAGAGTCCAATTTTATGAGCCAATATGAAGCCACTTTTGTTTTATGATGCTTCCAGTTATCAATGATCTGTTGGGAGGGAGAAACATTAAGAAATTTAATCTAGAATGGTCATCAAAAGTAATAAATGGAAAGTAAATGAATGGCTTAAAACCATTTTAGTAATTAATGTGTACAGTGAAAGCACTATAACAATATTTGTAATAAAGAATGCGAACTTTCACATAAAGGCATTTGCAAAGACTTCTAACATAAGGCAAAGAAGCTATCTGAATAGCTTCTAAATCCAAAACTTTTTCTTCTTCATGTACCAAAAGCATAATCGCTAATGAATGAATGTCAGAGTCTCTGGGCACACATGTTCTGTGAGGATACCCAAGACATAGACGTTTCTATCTTTATTCCCAAGCCTATATTAGCCACATCACCAACAGTGATTTAATATTGAACAACACATAAGAAGCAACCTATATTTAATAAGGATTCAACTCCCTTTCATGTAAATCTACAGAACTTTTGAGTGTATATTTGTAGTAATATATACAACAGAAAACAATTCAGCATACAGGGCACATATATAAAATAATCTAATAGCTGATGTTATTAATTTCACTTCATACTTATATAAACCTATGTATGTTCTTTTTATCTATGTTCACAACATGGACATGCATGTCACACTGTAGTATAACATCTTTAATTTGGGAGGAATATACACAGGAAAGGAATAGTTAGGTCAAATGAAATCTTTAGTTTTAGTTTTTTGAGGAACCCTCATACTTCTTTCCTTTTTTTTCATTTTAAAGAGAAAAGAGAAAGAAAAAAACAATAAAAATGATACAAAATTTCAAAACAAGATAGGAAATTAACAATGGTTATTATATTACATATTATTATCTTCAAAATAGTTGCTCAGATTACCAGATAGAGGCATGTTAAATTGATTAAAACAATATAAGCACTAACTGTACCTTTCAACGAATTAACAGAAATTAGTAGCAGAATTATATCTTAGCTATCTTGGGTGTGCGTGTGTGTGTGTGTGTGTGTGTGTGTGTGTGTGACCCTTCCTTCTTTTCTCCTTTCCCCCCATCTCCTTTTGAGCAGTTTCTTTCCCTTTCACAGTATCTATTGTACCTTTTGGATCTTATTTCCCAACAGTGTAGCATGGTTCTTTTTTCCCCACATTTTCATCAGCATTTATTGTTTTTGTGTTCTTGACAACCATGCTCAATGGGTAAGATGGAATTTAAGAGTTGTTATGATTTGTATTTCCTTGGTGGCTAAAGGCAGTGAATTTTCTTTCATGTGCATAGTGGCCATTTGTACATCTTCTTTCCACACATGTCTATTCAGTTCATTTGCCTGTCTTTTATTGAGTCATTCATTTCAGGGCAATTCATTCTTTTGAATTCTGTATAAGTATTCTGGATACTATTCTTCTGCCAGAAGAATAACTGGCAAATTTTTTCCCATTCTATGGGTAATTTTTTAAAGCTCTTTTAGTTCTGTTGACTGCTTTGCTTTGCTATACAGATGCTTTTAAATTTTATATAATCACATTTGTTAATTCTTATTATTTCCTCATTTTCCTATGCAACTGGAGTTATGTTCAAGTTTGGGTTCAAGTGTTTCCCTAAGTTATATTCCAGTGGTTGCAGAGTTCCTCTTTTTATATCAAGTCTTTGGTTCATTTTGATTTGATTTTAGTAAAGGATAAGAGATGGAGATCTAATTTTAATCTTCTGCATATGGATACACAGTTTTCCCTGAACTATTTGTTAGAGAGACTATCCTCTTTCCAGTATATGTTTGTGGCTCCTTTGTCAGAAATTAGTAAATGCACGAGTTGTTTCTGAGTCTTCTGTTCTATGTCAGCCTACATGTTTTGTACCAGTACCACGTTTTTCTAGCTACAGCTTTGCAGTATAACCTGAAATCTGGTATGGTGATGCCTCTCACTATGTTCTCTATGCTCAGGATTACTCTGGTTCTTCTGAGTTTTTGGGGGGTCTCATATTCATTTCAGGATTCTTTTTTCTCATTCTGTAAAAAATGTTATTGTTCTTTTAATATGGATTACAGTGCATCTAGAGATTTTTTATAAGACAGCCATTTTAACAAATTAATTCTGCCAACCCAGAACAAGGGATATCTTTCCATTTTCTAATGTCTTTTCAATTTCTTTTTACAGAGTTCTGTAATTTTCAGCATAAAAAGCTTTCACCTCGTTAGTCTGATTCTTAAGTATTTAATTTTTTTAAAGCTACTGTGAATGGAACTGTTTTCTCTATTTCTTTCTCAGTGCATTCATCACTGGGGTACAGGAACACTATTGATTTTTGCATGTAGATTTTGTATCCTGCCACTTTGCTAATTTGCTTATCAGATTTAAAGTCTTCTGGTGGAGTTTTTTGGGTCTTTTATATAAAGAATCACAGAAACTGCAAATAGTGGTAATTTGAATTCTTCCTTTATTATTCATAGCCCCTTTATTTCTTTCTCTTGCCTGATCTCACTAAAGTTTCCAGTACTATATTCACCTGGAGTGGTAAAGGTAGACACTCTTGTCTCATTCTTGGTTTTTAAAGAAAATGCTTTGCTTTCTCTCATTCAGTATGTTTGTGGGTTACACACAACTTATTAGTTTGAGATATGGTCTTTGTATATCTACTTTCATCACAATTTTTAAATTAATGGGATGTTGTATTTTCTCAAAGGCTTCTTCTGCACCTACTGATCTAAGGGATTTTTATCCTTCTTTCTACTTATGTGGTGCATTACTTTTATTGATTTATGTACAATGAACCATTCTTGCATCCCTAGGATGAAGTTGATTTGATCACAGTGCATGATCTTATTAATTTAATGAGTTGTTGAATTCTGTTTGAAAGTATCTTTGTTGCATCCATGTTCATCAAGGATTTTGACCTGTAGTTTTCTTTTTTGGTTGGGTCTCTATGCAGTTTTGGTAACATGGTACAGGGAATGTGTCTGGAAGCACTCCTTTCCTTTCAATAACATGGAAAATTGTAAGGAGTATCAGCATTAGTTCTTTTCTAATGGTCTGGTAAAATTTAGTGCTATATCCCTGAGGTCCTGTGCTTTTCTTTGTTAACTGTGTTTTTATTACTACACCAATTTAATTATTACTGTCTGCTCAGAATTTTTGTATCTTTTTGGTTCACTTTGCATAATTCATGTAACTAGGAAATTATCCATTTCTTTTAGAGTCTCCAATTTATTGAGATATGTTTTCAAAATAGTTTCTAATAATCTTCTGGATTTCAAGTCTTGTAATTCTGCCTTCTTCATTTCTAATTTTATATTAGAAGAGTGGGGCATATCACTCTGTTACTAAGTTTGGCTAAAAGTGTATCAATTTGTATATCCTTTCAAATAACTAATTCTGTGTTTCATTTGTACTTTTTAGTCTCAATTTCATAAATTTCTCCTCGATCTTGATCATTTCTTTCCTTCTGCTAGTTTTAGGTTTGTACTGGTGTTGTTTTTCTAGGACCTTGAAAGGTATCATTATTTTTTTAGCATCACTGTTTTTCCAATATAGGTACTCAGAGCTATACATTTCTCTCTTAGAACTTCTTTCATTGTGCCCCACAGATTCTGATATATTGGATTTCCACTGTTATTTTATCTAGGAATCTTTAAATTTTTTCCCTGATTTCTTGTGTGACTCACTGGTCACTGAAGAGTGTATCACCTAATCTCCATGTGTCCGTACAGCTTCTGTGGGTTTCCTCTACTGCTGATTTCCTGTTTCATTCCACTGTGATCTGACAGGATGAATGAGATTATTTCAGTGGATAATGGCAGCTCCTCTGAGCTATTGTCCTTAGGGCCTCCATGCTCAGGAGCCTCTGGAGTTCCCAGAATGCTGGCAGAGTGCTCACCCCTTGCTGTGCACCTTCAGACTAGGGTCCTTGGCTCGTGCTCCTCGTGTGGGCTCTGCTATCCTCTCTGCCCATTTACTCTGACTCCAGCACTTGCAGTTAACAGCTGCTCTGCCAACCCTCACTCCATCCGCAATTTCAGTTGATCCAGGGGGCAGGACAGAGATAGCACTCTTGGAGTGCTGGGGCTTCCCTCAGTCCTCTTTACTGGCAGATACCTCCACTATTCCTGCTTGCTGATTTTCTGTCTGACCCACAACTTTTGGGGCTTCTAGGATCCAGTAGAAAAGAGCTTCTATGGACACTGAGCTACAGAGTATTTTCTCCTGCTGCAGTGATCATGTGTCACAGCTCTTTAGCATCTCCCAGGGTCTCTCTCTATCCTGAGGCTTCACAGGCATTTGGAGACCAGGGGAGAAGAGCTGTGCTGGTGCTGCTCCAAGTCTCTCCTTACCCCTACTTGTCACTGGTTCCAGGCTCTGCAAGCCCCGGCATCTCTCACTGGCTCAGAATCTGACGGTGCCTGGTTCCAGTCCCTGGCCGGGACCACGTCCTTTGCCCTTCTCTGTCCCTGGCGCTCCCAGCCCCACCCCACTACTATCCTATGAGTGGTCTCCAGCTTGCTGTCTCTATGGTGCTGTGGCTCAGTGAGGCGCTCCTAGGCAAACATCTCACTCACTGAGCGAGTCCTGGAGGAGAAGAGGGAGGCCTGATGGACACTGGGTGGCGGCAGAAAGGTTGAGCACTCACGGCAGAGAGCTGTACATTTCCTAGCATGGTGTGTTCCCCAGACCTGGGCTGGAGCCAGTGCTGGGAGCCAGTGCTGGGAGCCAGCGGGCAATCCTGCTTCTCATTCTCTCCACCCTTGTTTCTGAACTTCTTCGCTTTTCCTCCTCCTTCAATTTTCCTTCCTGCAGCCTGCATCCTAGCACCTGTGCACCCGCTGCCCAGGTGAGGGTCCTCAAGTGTTTCTTGAGTGGTGCTGTCTCCAGTCGGCCATGGTGGAACCCCCACACATGTTCTCTATAGAACAACCACAGAAACCACGAATACCATCCTAGTTCTACTGTCTGGATCCATAATTTTCTTCTACCTGATTCAAAGTGGCAAAATATAATATACTTAAAAGCTATAGTCGTAAGTGTCTGGTATAGAGTTATTGCCCTTAAACAAGAACTTTGTCAAATAAAATATATACATGAATAAAACACATATAGCACAGTGTTTTATAACCCATGTTGTTTTTCCTTTTCCTTGGATGTAACAGTTGGCTCACCTTCAAACAAGTCAGCATTTTCACATATGTGTGCATGCATATGTGTGGGGGGGGCGCGACGCATAATATTTGGGTACTTAATTATAATATGTCTTGAATACAAACTATTAATTTTCACTGATTGTTTAAACCAAGAAAGTTTTTTCCTTGTTTGCATTACATTGGCCTTACGCAGATCTACAATAACGTTAAAAAATCAGAAAGTGTACATCTGTGGTTTTTATCCTATAGTTGACCACTAGATGGTGCCTTCTCCTCTAGAAAAAAAATATAAGGAACCCAGGAATAACATTCTATTATTAAAGAATTTTCTGAGTATTTGAAAAGGATGTTTGGATGAAAAAAGTGGGTCCTTGAGTAAAGAAATTCTCTAGCACCAAAAATATTTTAATATCTTTGGACTTCTTTATGAATTAGAAGTCCAGACTTGCTGTTTTAGTGTGTTCCACTGGGTGGTGCAGATGTGTATATAAGTAGAAAAACACAATTCAGCATATATCATTTCAAAATTTGATAAAAAATGTGACATTCAAGGTGTCACAATGAAATTTTCTTGACATTTTATGACAGAGACCTAATGTTTTCATTACATCTCATTCCATGCTTTTTTGTATAGAGGCAGGTTTAACTTAATCTTTTCCTTAACATTAAGACCAATATTTAACACTAATTATTGTCACTTACTGAAACAGTCTTATTAAAATAGCACTTATACTGAAAGGCATTCTACATTACTAATTACAAATGAGATCTCACTGTTCATGAATCATAGTAATTAAAATAAACCCTTATATTTTATAAAGCTCTTGGTAGTTGAAAAGAATACCAAATAAGAATGCTGTATTATTGAGATAAGGCCATCAGGAAATACATTTTCACATTTTAAGAATAAGCAACACTTCTGGCATTTTATGTACATCAAACACTCACGTCCTCTATCAAAAGTTCTGATTCTGCATCTGATTTTCCTGGAAACCGGATCTTCATGTCCTTGAGAACAAATAAGGTCTGACTTGTTAGTGCATCTTCTTGTTCTTTGGTTTTCAGTTGCCGGAAAGACTCACTCTTAAATTTGAAAGAATACAGATATTTGGAGGGGGTCTTATTTCATTGTGCCAGTATAATCTGAAAGATATTTCTAGGTAAAAATGATGCAGTTTTAATTGAAAAAGATAATAATATTAAAAAAGAAGAAAATAATTAGTTTACATTTATGAATTCTTAGCACTAAATGGATATAAATCCTATGGGCATTACTCGCTTCTAAATGGTTGTTTCATTTGCTTAAAATAACAAAATAAAACCAGGAATATTTAAAAAGGGCTTCCTAGTCAGTTTTGCTTGTCATATACGCCTTAGGAAATTGTTCTTGATTTATAAAATAAAAGCAGTGGTTTTCAAGTGAAATTCATTCAGTAATCTTTCCTGATTCTGTCCTTTGGAAATACCAATATTCAATAAACAAATTAAATAAGTCCCAGGTCTATGTGAAGCTACTTGGCTACAAAATAAAATCACTGGCTTCTTCAATTCTAAATTTATGGAATTCATGCTCAAGAGGGAATATGTTCATTTAAAGTACAAAAAACATTATAAGCAGCAGTATACTTAAGTTCTCTAAGGATAATTCATCTATTTTAACCTATTAATCAATAGTCCCATTAAGTAAAATTTTCCATACAACAAATATATGGATAGACTGTATAAAACTCCTAAAACTATACATTTACTCTGATGATTTTCAACTGTTTTTTCCCACTACGGTAGCAGATAGAAAGTAAAATAATGTTATTCTAGTGTTATTCGCAGAGTTCTGTGATATAGTGAAGTCTGCATCTTAGGAACCACACCAAATTGTAACATACCATAGGTGAATAATCCAAACTTCAGAAGGTTGTGAGTTGAATTATTAAAAGGATCTGAGGTTCAATCTGTTCTCTTAGCTGATCACCTTTGCCAACAAGATTGTGAGTATAATGTTTTCTGAAATCCTAAAAGAGCAAGCTAGATGACTTACCACCTGAGAGCTGGAAGAGCCAGCATCATTGCTGTGAAGCAGCTGCTTTGTGTAGGAGGAAGCCCGGTTTAAGGAATGTGACCGAGATGCTGAAGTTGGCCGTGGTACCGATATCATTTGTTGAGCAGAAAAGGGGCGCGTGTCCCCACTGAAAGGTGAGTGAGCAGAAATGGACCGAGGGCAGCTGACCGAACGCCTCATGGAATCTATCAGTGACGGAGAAGAGGGATAGTACAGTAGTCTTGTTAGAATTTCCCCCAGTGTTGGATCTATAAAAACTAAAGATTAAACCAGGCAGTGACAAAGTTGGTAATAAATGTCAAATATAGTCATCTTCATGAGAAGGTTTAGAGTCAGTGCTTCAATGTAAACAGTGAACCTGCTCAGAACCCCTATGTTGTAAAAATAATGGCTACTGTGGGAATAGTAACTATAAACAGCACTCTAAAGTTATATTCTCAAAACATAACAAAAAAAAAAAAAAAAAAAAACAGAAGAAAAGGAAAGTTAACATTTACGGGCAACCTCTCTAAGCTGGGCATTGTGCCATGTACTTACTCTTCTTTTCTTAGTCCTCACAGAAATACTCTAAAAGAGAAATTACCATTGCCCAGGATTTGGGGTAAAAAAAGAACTTTTCCTAAAGTCACACAGGGATATACTGGCCAAGCACAGGTCTAAATCCTTACCTAATTCCATGATGCCATCCACTGTCCTTGTGTGTACACGGGTTATGTATTAGAAGCTGTTTTTAAATTACAGACTGACTACTGCACAGATAGATTCATGTAAAGTACAAAAAAGGAGAACAGAGAGAGTCTAGGGCAAATAGTTAGGTTACAGACTTTAGGAACCACAAAAAGGAACAAAGGGAGGAAGAGAGGGAGGGAAGAAAAGAAGAGGAAAAATAAAAATTGTCCTAATGGAGTCTAAATATATGATTGCTTATTGTAAGAGTATACTAAACATTCTTCTTATTTACAAAAGTGAATAGAAAAAATTCCATCACCGAAACACAGGTAGATGCAGACGCAGACACACAGACACACACAGATACACACACACACACACACACAGATTTCATTCTAATAAAAGATTTTTCAAAAGACAAAAATAGGAATCTACAGGAATGTTATCAGAACAAATATGTAGGGAAAACAAGAGGATGCCTTCCCCAAAGCATCATGAGTACATTAAGAGAAAGAACCAACTGTTACCAATAAATCGTGAATCCTGACAGAGAAAAACAGATTATCATGCAATACTGCCAATTTTGTTGTTGTTGTTGTTCATATGTTCTACATATCCTCAGTTCTAGAGTCTCTCTGCTTGGGGAACATATAAATCTTCATTAGTTAAATAGTTTAATGAAATACATGAGAATTGAATATTCAAACAGTTCTCATTAGCTATTAAAAAATTAAACGTGTATGAAGGTAGTGGAAATAAATCACACATTTAGGAATTACTAGATGGATGATAGGTGTGCTACTCCTCATTTTTGGTTCAGAAGAGCATAGAAAGCATATTCATTCAAGTTACAGAAGACTAAAAATTCTGTTGCATACTATTAACTTCCTTGAGAACCTGATAATCACACCACTTTTAGAAGAGACACTGCTTATAGGAATGGGCTGTGTGAGGAATATACCACTGACCATGCACCTTTTTGTTTGTTTCTGCAAAGGGCTGCACATGTTTAGGATGACATGTAAGTCAACCTGCTACTAAGCAAACACCTGCATCATATGCTACTCACTACCCTGCAGTCCTGGCTCTCTTTGAGGGCCTAAAGTGATGGCTGTAATGTATACAACCTGATCAAAGAAGGGAAAGAACATATCCTTTCTACTGAATCATCCCAGATTCCCATTTTTTCACCTGCATAGATTGAAAATTCAGATAGAATAACTAAAGTAGCTGAACATATCAATAATATTTCCATTGATTAACAACAAAAATGATAATTTCTAGCCACAAAGTAAATCAGAAAAGAATTTTATATAGGTTTTTATATGACTGTCATATCAAACCAAATATCTCTTTAAAATCTGAATTTCCCATGTTAACTAAGCTACAAAAGGAAGTGCTACATATAATCTGGATTTGGTCCTTGGTCATCAGGATGACTCCAGTGATAAAACTCAAGAATAATTTGTGGCTATGAATTCCTTAGTATAAGATTAAAGCAAAAATATAGGACAAGGTGAAACACTTACTATAATTCCTAATGAGTATAAAAGAAGATAGAAGAAATAAGGAAAATGATGTAATTGAAGTAGACTAACTTTAAAATGAAACTTCATGTTTAAAATTTATTAAAATATTTCAATGCATTAATGTCTGATATCAATGTATTAACTATATTGATCAGAAAACAAAGAACCAATTCAGAGCTAAAAGAAGCCTAGTGATTGCTTTCTGTAGTGTTCTTTTTTCTCTACTGCTTCTTTATCCTGTACACTTCATGCTATTGGAGATAGATATGTCAGGTTTAAAAAGGGCAAAATTCAGGGAGTAAATGTCAACTTCCAAAACACAAATAGAGCCATGCTTAAAACAGACACACTGAAAGTACTTAAGGGATCCATTAAAAGAGGAAATAAAATAGTTTACAAATCCTTGAACAGGTAGGTGCTCAGTAAGCACTTCTTGACTAAATAAATAAAATAAATAGAACATAATAAATCATTTCCCTTTCAAACACACAAACTCTCAAAAACAAGAGCAGTGATAGCATGTATCTTTATGAAATAATTTAGAAGCAAAGGAAAAAATCACCCCTCTAAAATCTTAATTTATTAGTTCTGCATTCCTCATGTATTCTGCCATAGGCATGGAAGACCAGTTTTGAAATACAATAACGTATTGCTTACACAATAACCTTTGCTGGAGATCCACAAGGCTCACGATTGTGTTTACTGCATTACTAAACTGGTCCCTTTAGTAGAACAGTAAGAGATATCAGGGACCTGAGTTAATAAAAGTGCTGGGTTGAGGCAGCATCACAAAGGTTTTCCAAGTTGAGTCTTACTGATCAGAAAACCTACTGATAAAACAAAGTGGGTCTTGGAAAACAATATTACATTAGGACATATGGGGGTGAAAGAAGAATCACAAGAACAATAATTAACATTTGGGATTGAGCAAGAAATGAAAGCGGAGAAAGACAAGAGAGAGGAAGTGAAAAGAAATAAAGACGGAAAGAGAGGAAGGAGGAGATGGAGGAGCAGGTGGGCTGCTCTCAATACTTCCTGTGCATCAACTGCCTTCACTTAAGCGCTTGCCCGTAATGAAAATGGGAGGGAACAAAACTATTTCACAACTGTGGCACACAGATATATTCGTGTCAAATGCCTAGGGAGACACACACATTTTTAAAAGCAGATGGTAGTGTCAAAGTGGGTGATGGATGGAATGACACAGACAATATTGGCTTAAAAAAAGGAACAATCAGCCGTACACCACAGTTATAAAACTCATGCAGAAATCTAGAATTTAATAAAAGCTATGAAATACAGAATACAAAAAGGTGGCTCCTTAATTCAACCTGTTCTATTTGCAGAACCTGAAAGGGATTGCGGGATGTGAGCAGGTCTAGGCAGGGAAGGGGGCAGGGTCAAATGCAGGTCTTCTCACACAAGACAAAGGTTCATTTTCCCGCAGGATCTTTTATTGAGTTCAATGGCTTAAGTTCCATAATTCTTCATATATCAAGTAAGTTAGAAGAAGCCCACTTACTGGATTGTTGAATTAATTTGCAGTGGCTGGAGTGCTTAAAGTTATATGTAACTTGCTTTTCTCTTTTCTTATTTTGATATTCTTCTTTCTCATCTTCCTCAGATTCGGAAGAACTGCTGCTACTATCATAACTGCTGTCACTGCTGTAGTACTTCTGTCTTTTCATTATCTCAGTGCTCTCTGGCATAGAACACAGAGGCTAAAATAGAGAGGAATGTATTATAATATTACAATTTTTTAAAGACTTATTAACATGATCAGTTTCTATTTTTAATTTCTCTTTATGTTGCTGCTTTTCATTGAAGGCTGAAAATATCCCAAAATGTGCTATTTATGCTTTTCATTTTGGTAAGAAGAACCAGAGGACCATAACACCTCAGTTCACACACACTTCTGTTTGTGAATAACTCAGTTCACAAAAGCACTCAGCAAAATCCGCTTCCATCTGCAAACTCTGCACTGGGTGACAAACTTGACTATCTTCCCCAAATCCATAAAACAAATTGAGTTCATAAACCGAAGTATCACTGTATCCATGAACAATAACGAAATGGAAAGAAATATTTGAAAAGAAGTATTAAAACTATAATCAGCTTTCCTGTTTACAGATAAATTACTCATAAGACTCAAGAGATATACTCTGTTCCATTAATTTTGAGTCACTCAACAGATGGGTGCTGACAGGAGGAGGAGGAAGGACAAAAAGAAGGAAACAGCAGCTCGAGAAGCCACAAGAAGTTCACATCTTAAAACACAGCCTCAGAGCCCATCCACTCAGATAAAATGCAACAAAAAAGGTTTCCTGACATGTCTAATTTCGTATAAATGTTTGTTTTGCGTGCTGCGTGTTAAAACCAGGGCTTGGTGCATGCTAAGTAGTCTACCACTAAGCTACTCCTAGTCCTTGCACTGGATAGTTATAAAAATAAAAATTTTAATTATCCACTTTCCAAACTGGTCACAAACAACTCACATCTCTTCACAGAGGATTCCTAAATTTGATACACTGACTCTGGCCATAATGGAGTAACACTGCTTTTCTTTGCCAACATTTTGGCAAAGAATAATGTGAAAATCTATCAGTGTGGCATAAATTTTTTAGAGCATAGGCAACATGTAGAAGGGTAAATCTGTAAAAGTTAAAAAACATCATGCTGTTATGTTTCACTGCTTCTATTCCAATCCTCTCAATCTATGCTTGCATGGATGCCAGCTGAAGAAATAAAAGAGAAAGGATGTGAGACAATCTCAGTTCAGAAAGGAAGTGCATCACCAAGAACAAGGCAGTTTTGTAATGCAGGCATTTCAAGAAACTATTTGTTACACACACCATATGCCTCCTATTCCTGCGGGGAGAGGTTTCTACAGTTGTGTACTAGCAGCTTGTTCTCTGTTCAATCAAACAAAAATGTTTTGATGTTAGCATACACCATAATGAAATCCTTATATACCATGGGATTTCACTGAAAGAAGGTATATTCTCCAGTGTAACAGTGTAGGATGAAAGATACAGAGAAAAGTAGTTTTTAGTGAAGTGCCTGGAATACATAGCAAGCCAAAACACAATCATTTTAAAGATGCAGCCTTTGCAAAGGATGAAATATAACCAGAGCAGGAAAGAAATTTAATACACTAAGGTACCAACTTGTGTTTAAACATATGTTCTCCTTTGATGGTCTAGTATTTACTGAGCACTAACAATGTTCAAAAAGAAATGCACAAAAACGTTTACCAGTAACACAATCATCAAACATTCTGACAGGCTTGGGGAATAGAACTCTGGAGGGAGCATGTTTCTTCGGCAGTTTAACACACCCAGAAGAAACAGTGGCACAATCAGGCTCACTAGCAGCGCTTTCCTTCCTGTGGCAAACAGTTTTAAGGTTTCTTAAGGAGCTTGACTACATAATGAGTTATTTGACCCGACAAGAATCACAAGGGACACAGATAACTGAACCTTTCTGTCATAAGGATTTAGGACTTTCTGACCAATACACTGCTCAAGCAGTATTAGATGTTCCACTGGCATGAACTCTAAACAGTGCATGAACTATCAAATGGAATATGGAACCTGGCCGAGAGTTAGGACACAAAGCATACAACTTATTTTATATCCAACTTTATTATGAAATAGATAAAATATATAACTAATAATAAAAGAAATATCCAGGTACCTACTATCCTGCCTAAGAAAAAGAATATTGCTAATCTTTATGTAGCATTTATTATTTATGTAACTCATTAATATTTCTTCGATTCTCGGATGACTGAAAAGCTATTATTTCTCCTAGGACAAATACAAGTTGTATGTAATTCTCACTATCTCCAATTATTCTTCTACTGATAGGGAAATTGGATAGCAAGACTTGGCATCCCTCCTAAAAGGAAGGTATTCTGACATCTGGCTAACATTAGACCCTTCATAAACATCAAGTTAAAAGCTATAAAAATTCTACTTCATTTATGCAGTTTTCAGCCACTCGGAAATACTGCTGACCTTAATGTTTACAGACACTGTCCAATTCACGTGTGATTTGAAGTGACTTCACTTCAACATAAAATTCTTAACTTCCACTACTTTCCTAGGATAAGATTTTAAAAATGTAATGTGGATTTTGCCCCTCAAAAGGTTATACTTTTGTTCTAATGACAAGTCCTATATACATAAAGGAAAAGACAAGGTAATATAAGAGTATCTTGGGCTTTCGTATTTGCCTCTCTATCATGAACATTGTACCCAGCAGGTGATCTCACGTTCAGTTAGCTTAACTGCAGTAACTGACATGCAAAGCTTACAAAGTCCTGAATATTTTCCAAATGAAGCCATGACAGTGAAGGTATTCACTTTTATAAGTACTCTGTATTTCTTCCAAAGGAATTATCAACTATATATTCCACTGTGCCTCAATACAGAGTACATAATTCAGAATAGTGTCTGACACACAAAGTCTCCACAGACCCATAATTATGTATCTGTGACCATCGTGTACCATTTCACCCTCCAAATCTCTCCCTTGTGTCATACCAAACTTTTCATGTTTCTGTAACACCCTGTGCAGTACAACAGCCCCATACTTTGCCTTTAAAAACTGTTTGCTCTATCCTGAATTCCCTTCCACTTCTCTTAAATGTGCAGAGGACAACTCACTTTTCAATATCCAGTTCAAATGGCAATGTCTTTGTAAAGTCATCCACATTCTATTGATTTCTTCTCTATGTTGCTGTAGCACTTTACACTTTTTTATTATAGAATTTTTCACATGATTTACTGATTTGAGGGTAACCAATCTGTTCTTCCACTAGCTAATGAGGTCCTCATGGACACATTCAACAAATTTTACTAATGGATTTTCGGAATTTATGACGTGCCAGACATCATGATATGTACTAGAGATGCAGAGATAAAGATCCACTTCATACCTTCAAGGAGCTTATCATCTCATACTGAAGCAAACGTGAACAAGTATTTGTCATAACTGCTCTATAAAAGTGTTATTTATAGTACAGCAGGAGAAGGGAATCTAACCCTAAGTGGAAGAGCAAGGGAAGGATTCACAAAGGCAGCAACAATACAGCTAGATTAGTATGGGGGTTTCTGCTCAACCCAGCAACAAATCAGTGATTGGTTTTCGTGCACAGACATTGCCGAGGCAGAGAAAAGCGTGAGAACACTACACAGCATGACTGTCAGGATGCAGAGGGAGCTCAGTCAGTAATGCTGAAATGTAAAGTAAAAGGAACAAAAGGAAATCAAGTTTCTAAGATTTTTCAAATTTAACTCTTTCCTTTGGTATTAGCAAGGACTTTGATATACATCAGAAGAATACATGGATGTCACTACCACAGAGCAGATGCAAGGAAAACAAACACTTGTTACTTTTCGCCTACATGGCAGCTAGGAAAGGGACCTATTTTTACTACCACCCTATCAGTGTTGCTATGTTAGCCAAAGATGGGCCTCCCCACCTTGAGATGATTTACCTTACATCTAATGCTACATGTGTCTTTGATAATTACGTCTAGTTAGGCATAAGGAAAATTTAACGAGTTTAGAACAGGAGTATTACCACAGGTGTAGGTCACTCTCACTCACACAGATTTCTACAGCACTAGGGAGAGAACCAAAAAATGAAAAGAAACTAACAAAACTTCTATTGGGTATAAAAATAACATTACCTTTCCCATTCTACCTGCACTAGTGACTTAGTCCCTACAGTTCCTTAAAAGCACCACTAGTCTTATAATGAGAGCTATCCAAGAAGAAAATCAACTGTACTCAGTAGCATCTATTTAGATACTAAAAAAGATAGAGATTTAGCACCTTAGGTCCTCGGTGCTTGGTAGTTTTTCCCATCAACTTTTCATCATCAATTTCACATTGTTCCAGAAGATCCAAAATATCTTCCTCCTGTGAAAAATGAATTTATAAAATTATAATCACTAACAGACTCTAGAATGTAAGTTCATTCGTCTCCATAAAATAATGCACAAGCACTCCTGAAATTATTCAGTAAAGATTTGTCAGATCAAAAGTAAAATAAAGCTTCATGGCAAGCTGTCGTGAAGAAACATTCACTAAAATCTGCCAGTACAAATAATGCATAGATGAATTTGTCATACATTATCACAGTATACTATTAAAATTTTAGAATATAGTACTTCAATAAATTGCACATTGCACACTAAAAGTTTTGGAAGTTCACTCTAATTCTCCAGACTACCATTTCATTAACCATTTCTTATACCGATTATCATAAAATAACATTAAAACTCTAGACAGAAAACTGAAGACTGCCTAAAAGAAATATGTAGCCTATTGGTGGGACATAACTGTATCACAATAAAAAATATAAATAAAAGAAAGTTTAGTTGCTTATACATGTTAACTCTATTAAAGATTTTATATGCAGCCCAAGGCAATTCCTCTTCACTCAATGGGGCTAGGCAAGCCAGGGTACTCAACCCTTGAGCCTGAGTCAGACACACTTGGCAAAGCAACGTTATTTGGAAGCAAACTAATTGTAGTGTTTGGTTAATGAATACCATTTAATGAAATGTTTTAGAAAATTTAACTACTGCAAGGATATTTTTACAGCTTTATGAAAGGTTTTCATTCTACAGCCATAATAGTGTAAATGCCCTAGCAACCTTCTCTTATATTCTTCTAGAGTCATTTTGAAGTCAACCAGAAAAATTATAAAAGCATAAACTGCAGTGGATGTTGAAGAAACCAGAGTAATAGTTATACTGAAAAAAGTATAATCAATTGCTTCATTGTGATCTGTACTCAACCTATATATAAAAATATCAAAAGTATGTATTTATGATTTATACCTCAATGTTCCATTTAAAAATTTTTTAGAAAGAAACTAGAAATCTCACTGTAGAGCACTACTTATGAAAAAAGTTAATCTTCATCCAAATCTAAGGGAAGTTAGCTGCTAAAATATCAGAAGACCTCTGTTATTTGATTAAAGACTAATCCTACAATGAATTCCATGGATAATAACAAGAGATAGCTAAAAATAATCTCAAAAGTTCTGCTTCTGTTTATAAGAATGATCACAACAGACAATACTGTATTTTCATTCTAAGAACTATAAAAAGCCAGATAAACTAAACAATCATGTTTTTTAAAAAATCAGAACACTATAAAAAGGTAGTATAAAGGAATTAAATTCCAGAGAAGGATAAGTTCTTTCTAAGTGGACAGAGATGAGTGACCACTTTCTGGTCTAGGATCTTTGGTCAAGTCTGGATATACATGGGTAGCAAATAAATCTATCATAGGCCCAGAAATTCTGCTGGCAGGAAGAGAATCCTCTTGAAATGCTCCCTTTTGAAACCCTGGGATACTACCAGGTATACCAGCTGTCTCTTCTGACAAACCAGATGTGGGATTCTAGCCCCAGATGAGTACAAGAAATTCTTCTTTCAGATAAATTAAAGTACACTGTTCACTATAGACAAGATCAGCAAAAGAACAGTTCCTAGCCAAGACTACAGAAGAATGAGCAAACAAAGTGGTTTCTTTTGTTGCAATAGATAACTAACAGACCCTTCATTAGGATTAATGAGAGAGGGCAGGAAGAGAGAGAGGCAGAAAGGCAGAGAGGCAGGGGGTGGGGGAGGAAGAGAGGGAAAGGGGGAAGAGGGGGAGAGAGAGAACTTAAGTGTGCATTTTTATGACTCTTATATGCCAGATCTATGTAGTACCAAGGAAAACAGTTCATAATGTTAGTTATAATCCAAAGGAGAGTATCACAAGCTACAACGTTAACTCAATGACTTTCTTCACCTAGTTATATATATATATATGTGTATCTATGTGATAAAACATGTTATTATAATATAATCATATTATGACAGGACCCCAAAATTCTCTACTCCAAAATTTGTTCTGTTAGAGATCTTAATTATGAAGTCACTGATTTTTATGAAATGTTACCAAATGTTAAAATTAAAAGAGTGAAGTGCATCATAAAAATAAAAGTATACATGTAGATATAAGGGTGACTGTTGTCAAAGACAAATTGTTTGGGTTCATTCTTCTTTTCTGTGTAAGTATTCACTTTCTCACCTTCATCCTTTTCAAAGGATTATTCAGCTCTCGCTGGAATGAAGCTGCTCTGCCTGAAAGAAAGGTCTGAAAGGCAACAGCCAGCAAGTTCTCATACTTTTCAAGTAGTGCTTTATCGTCAGGAGGATAAATTCTTCTACAATAAAATCAGATAGACAAATTTGTTTAAAAAAGAAAGAGAAGCTATTACAGCTCAGTTGTTAAGGCAGCTGCTTCAATAACCATTTCCCTCTTTCTCTGTGATAATTCTTTTACTAGGAACTAGAAATAAACATGAACAATTATACAAAATTCAAAAATTTTTATGAGGTACCTATACAAATTAAAGTCTGTCTACAGAAGTACCATTAAGGAATGCAGTTTCAGAAGATACATTATAAGGATTTAGCTGACAGAAAGGGGTGGGAAAAAACAGCAATTGGGCAAATTGGTGTGAAAAAGAACTCTATGGGAGAGAGTTCAGTTGCTAGGGGACAATGTGGAAGTTCTGACTCACTGCAGTTACTAAATTGTACAAGAATATAGTATTAGTTATGATCATCTATTGTAGGGTGACACAGTGAGAAAGGGGTAGGGGAAGAGTAAGAGGGATGTGTTTCTCTCACTGCTACGGCGGTGTTATGGCCAGGAAAAAACGTCTTACCAGGATAAGGAACGCTACGCCCATGGCCACCCTCACGCTTCCCTAATCTTGCTGAGGCAATGTCAAAGCCTGGGAGGAAGGCAATATTTTCTAAAAGATAAGGAACTTACAGGGTCCACCTTTGATAATGTGAGGGGTTCCAAGTCCACACAGTTCATACCCCTGTCTACTGTCTCTACACCTGGCTCCTTCAAATATTTTCTCACTTTGCCTGGTTCGCAAGCATTTGGGTTTACAGCACAGTACAGCAACCACTATGAATTGGCAAAAAAATACCAGAATACCTAAATTTCTGCTTTTTTAAAATATCATGTACTAATCGAATATAATCACAGAAAAGCATGTGGTTATAAAGACTTCCAGCAGGCACTCCAAGGCTAGCTAGCAGGAGGGCTCAAGTCAAAACCATTTGCTGATGACCTTTTCTATCTTGAAAAATACAAAGCAAAAACCACATTTGCACAAAGAGAGAACAATTCTCTTTAGCCTAAAAGGCTAAAGAATGACTGACCTGTTCCTTCACTCCTTCAATCTACACAAAAATGGTAGCATAGTTACCTGTAATTCCCCATATGTCGGTTTTCGTGTTCTTCTCGTGAAATCTGCTTTCGTACTTGAGCGAGTCTCTCTTTCTAGAAAGGAGGAAATTTTACAAATAAAACCTGATAAATGCGTCATTCTATACAAATTATAGATACTCTGTTAAAATGCTCATACTGGCCAGAGGATGGAGCTCAAGAGAAAAGTGCTTCTCTAGAATGCACAAGGCCCCAGGTTCAAGCCCTAGCACCACAGAATAAACAAAGTAAAATATCCATACCAACTCTTCTTTCCTCCTCTCCAACTGGTGCCTCTGCTGTTCCCAGTCTGATGAGCCTGGTAAGAGCCTCTTTATTGAATTTTGACCATAAAGCCTCCTTTGAGCCTCCGCTTTTTGCTTGGCCAAGTTTCTCCTCTTATCACTGGTCCTAAAATATGAAAAGCAAGATTATATTCTAGAATTTTAACAAGTTCAAATCTTATTCCTGTAAAAGAGAATTTGAAGAAGGAGAGACAGTGCACAAAGGTATCAAGATTATTAAACCTACAGACTCACATATATTTTATGCATCTAATTATCCATCAAACATGGGACGGCATACAATAAGTCGAATTTCTAGAGATAAGATAAAATGGAAGCAAAATATATCTTGAAGCATCAGAGAAACCAACTATCATATTCTAGCCTAGCAACTTAGATGGTCTACAATCTTGGACTGATCCATTAGCTGCCACATTTCTCTGCCCATCTATGAAATGTTAACAATAATAATGTTTCCCTCTACATTTCTATGAAGATTAGTTTGTATAAACATTAACAATGATATCCTCTTCTCTGTTAGCCAATTCCATTTATACTAAGCACCCTCACTTGCACTGACAGGTCTTCAGTACATTTTCAGTTATCACTGAAATCCCAGTGTAACAGTCATCTTTCGTTTGCAAAAAAATCTATACAGCCTTTCTCATTTCCACGCAATCACAAATATCAATTGGTAAACTCCCTGGTTTTTACACAAGCAATTTTGTGATGGGATTATTTTGCTCTGTGCCTCTTTTCTCTCTCTTCTCTCCATATTTGAGGTCTCTTCTCTACAACTCCTCCAACTTGCATTCTTACATATCACCCTTTTAAAACCTATTACAAACAGGGCATGATCTAGGAGAAAAGGAAAACAGCCAATTCTGCCCTCATTCTTAGGTTTAAAAAACAAAAAACAAAAAACAGAGTTCTTATCCTTGAGCTTAGATTTCCATGCTTTCTGTTGTCATGAGACTAGTAGGACCCAGTATGGATGTAAAGCAAAGAGAAGCTGATGTAAGGCCGGGCATGGTGGCACACGCCTGTAATCCCAGCACTTGGGAGGCTGAGGCAGGAGGATCATTGCGAGTTCAAAACCAGCCTGGGCTACAAAGTGAGCTCAAGGCCAGCCTGAACTGCACAGTGAGATCCTGTCTCAAAAAGAAAAAAAAAAAAGAGAGAGAAAGAGAAGCTGACAAGAAGGTTATATGACGGCTTCTACTGTACTGCTTGGACTTATATGCATGGGTCCCATTCATCAGAAGACTGCACTGAAAACAGGAGGCTAAGACCAGACAGAAGAGAGTATTTTTCTGCCACAAACATGTGCCACCTTTACAACTCCAGCCAGTAGGTGAGTGATAGGGAACTGACTCGTTCTCTTTTATGACAATGTGGCTTCAGCGGCAGGGGTTCAAGAGGTAACCAGAATAAAAGGAAAAATTTGAGAAAATGAACACATCCAAAAAATCAGAAGTCAGCGTGGCTAGAGCTCTGGGTGAATGTAAGAAACTTAGCTAATTATAAGGGCTTACTACTAGGATACTGAGTTTCAAATTTAACTTCAGGCAATGAAAAGGAGCATGAATTTTAAAGAGGGAAGGACCTAACTATATTTGCATGTGTGAAAGATTATGCCTTTGGCAGTGTGTGCAAGGTATAGTGGCTCAGAAAATAAAGAAATAGTGGATGAGAAAATAGGAAAGTTAGGGTGAGATGCCATTTCATTAACAAATATGCAATACGAGGGCCTGGACCAGTGAAGCAACCATGAGACTGGAGAGAAGATGTAATTGTAGTGTATTTTGGAGGAAGAACAGATGCTTGGGTGACAAATTAAAATAAAAAGGATGATTTTGTCATAGTAGCAAGACTCCTGCTTCAGTGACTGGGTGACTGTACCATTTTTCCCAATGAACATAATGCGGCTCTCAGTTTCTTCAGCGAACAAAACAGCACATCATGGGTTAGGGCGCTTCTAATGTTTTACATTTTTATACTCATTTCATCCAGGACGGTTATTTCTACACAACATTCAGCGTAAAGGTAGGCGAGAGAAGGAAAGATAAAAAAGTGCAGAAAATTAGAACAACACAGAGGAACAATGGCCAAACGATAAAAGAGAAAGGAAGTAAAAGCAAGAGAATAAAAGAAAAAGGACAGATACAAATGGACTGAAAAGCTTTGGTCAGATCTCTGTGCAAAGGGGTACTTAGAGAGGGGGACTGAAATAACCCTGCACAGAAGTTTCCTCATACATTTTGAAATGAAGAAAAGCCAAACACAGAGACTTTTCTTTTTATGATATTGTCTTTTATTAGAAAGTAAGTTAAAAGGCAGTACGATTACTTCTGTAATTCACAATCAGAACCATACCACTGTAAACCTACATGTAAGGCTACAAATGTAAGCCTTAAAGCAAAACTTGTAATTACGATAATGATATTTTACCCAGAATATTCTATTCATATGCTGGCCTCACTGCAAAAATTGTGTCTGTACTTCAATAAATGCAGGCATAAATTAACGCTAATGACTTTTAGTACTTACTTCACACACTAGAATAAAATTTAACCACAGACCAAAAGACCCCACTTACGTGTTTTAATCAGCTTCTACTCAACTGCATTCATATACTGCCCTAAGCAGTTTTGTTTGCCACTTTCAATAACTTCCCAGTGCTCATTACACTGGGATTTTATCTGAGGGACTCCAGGCTACTCCAACTACTTGCCTCATATATTCTATGTCCAGTCATGAAGCCCTGGAAGGTCTATGAATGTGTCTGACTTCCGATTACTTTTTCTACAAAAGTTACCTTGAATGAAATGCCCTCTCTTACCCTTGCCTTCCAACAACATTTTATTTAGTCTTTGGTATATGCTGTTCCAGATATGGCTCAAGAGAAAAAAGACAGAGGCATTACCCTCAAGGATCTGATGACTAAACAGGTGGGGCTGGCATGCAAATACTTAGGGCACAGAAAGTGTTATTTACGATGTCATGGAAATAACAGTCATAGAACAAAGAAGTAAGCCACATTACTTTATAAAGTCAGACTTCAGCTCAGTTTTAAAAATGAGTTGATATAAACAGTGTTGTGTTACAGTTTGGGCATGGTCTGTCTCCTAAAGAAAGGTTCATGTGCTGGAAATTTGGTCCCCCATGTGAAAATGTTGATAAGTGGCAGGGTCTTTAAGAGGCAGAATCTACTAGGGTGTTTAGGCACAGCTCTCATGAGGGGACTCATCTCTCTCCAGAGACTGGGTTAGCCCTCTCAGGACTGGGTTAGGACTCTCAGGAGTAAGCTGGGTCTTATGGGACTGAGTTAGCTAATATGAGCGTCCCCTCTCCTCATCTCCCTGTCACACAGGCACTCTTCCACAGGCACCCACTTTCTTAGTCCTCTTCCACCTTGAACTAATGCAGCATGAAGGCCTCATAAGAAGCTAAGTAGACCTAGTGCCAGGCTCTTGAATCTCTTGAACTGCGCACTAAATTCTTTATCAATTTCAGTCTTTGGTATTTTGTACTACTTCAGAAAACAAAGACAGCGTATAATTGAATGTTATTCATCCTTTAAAAAAGAAATTCTGACAGAAGATACAACATGGATGAACTTGAAAATAATATGCTAAATGAAGTAAGCCAAAAACAAAGGGACAAATAATATGATTCAAAGCTTATAAAAGCTATTGTGATGGATGACAGAGACTGGAAGATGGGAGGAATGAGGAGTCGGTATTATGGGTACAGAGACTGAATTCTGCCAACTGGAAAGGGTTCACACAATGGATAGTGGTGACAGCTGCATAACAACATGCATGTATTCAATTCCACTCAGTTTCATACTTATAAATGGTTACAGTGGTAAAGTTCATGGTAAACATATTTTACCACAACTAAAAATAATGAATGTGACATTCACCAGAGGGACAAAGGTGAGTGAATATTTAAATGAGATCAAATGCAAAGACATATAAATGAGAAACAGCACCACAAAAGAGTTTTTATTAAAAAATCAATTCCACGGTAGAGGGAAAAAAGACCAAGAAGTGAGTAGGTTGGAGAGAGGTGCCTGGGCCAGATTAAAAAGTGTCTTAAATATAATCAAAAGATCAAAAAGTGCTTTGCACATAATATAAAGGAGTTTACACTTCATGTAATAGTGTAGAGACTATCTAATCAGAATACCAGAGTTTATACATGTTGCTTCAAATGCTGGCATCCCTAAGGGTTCTGTTCCTCCCCTCTTTACTTCTTAAAATATACACAACAAATCTGTGATCTTCACCATTAGGCTCAAGTGTGATCAATACGTGGATAGCAATCAAATAAGCATCTCTAGCTCCTGGGGCCCTACGTACAAAATTTTCCATTTAACAGTTCTGCCTGCGTGTCTCAAAGCATCTCAATTAGCATGCTAAAAACGGAATTCTCTCTTGCTGTCTACCTTCACTCATCATTCCTCTCAGCCTGCAACTTCCTATAATCTTTATCTGAATGAATACCATTTTATCAAACAACACACCCAAGCCAAAACCCTAGGAATCATGAGAGGCTTGGAATTCCCAGGACTTAATACAGTGGCAGTGGACCCTCAATTCTCAATAAAGAGCTGCTGAGAGATTTGCAAAGCAACAGAGAGGAAGCTGCAAAACAGCGTGGAGGTTAGCAAACAGAAAGAAAATCAAGAAAATAAGTGAGGAGACACAAAAAAAGATCTTAAACTTGAAGACAAGAATAAATTAAGTAATAGTCACAACTTTGACAGAATTCAGATGATTTTTTTATAATAAAAAAGAAAATGGAATTCAAGACCATGTCCAGTTTCCTATCCTGGACTTTCATGTGGGTAGTTTTGCCATTAACTAGAAAAGTAAAAAAGATGGAAAGCTAGATTTGGGGGATATCATTGCCTTTAATAGTTAAGATACTTAAGGAAAGGAAGTGACATTTATTTTTTGTATTTTCAGCTTCTAAAACAGTATAAGCTCTCTTTAGAAGTCCAGTAACAAATGAATTAGATTTACCTGTGGTTGGTTTGGAGGTGTGTGGTTACCATTAGCAGAAAAAAGGAGATGAACCCAGAAAGAATATGTTTGAAGAGGAAAATAATTCAACCTTGACTGCATTATATTTAAGTGTCATTGAACATGCACCCCTTTGTTTATTTACTTACTTGTTCGCTCACTCACTACTTGTTTTCTGAGCACCTACCAGGCCAGAGACATCCAGTGGGCATGGTGAGACAAATGCAGAAGGTCTGCAAATGCAGAAGCAGAGCTTCAGAGCAGGTCAGAGCTGGCCAGAGGCACCCCGGTCTATACCTCACCCTAAACATGTGCAGATGGGAGCTCCAGGTTCAGACTCACAAATGATGCCACAAAAGTGAATGAAATTGATATGCAAGAAAAGAGACCTGAGCCAGGACACAGTGAAAAAAAAAATGACCAAAGGAGAACAAGAACTAAGAGAAGCCATATAAGGAAACAGAAGAACACCCAAAGCTAAGTGAACTGAGAGGCTCGTGTGAAAGGTCTAGAAGGAATAAATCTTTAAGGTCAGAGTAGTATTAAATGCTGCAAACCAGCAGTCCATAATCTAGTTTCAAAAAAGGGACAAAATATTTAATCTAACTAAGAAATATTTCAGGCCAAAGACTCATGTAGCTGTGAATATCTCTTCTAGATTTTATTTTAATGGCTATAATGGAATACTTACGGAGTAAAAACTCTTCAATTATCAAACACCAACACAACACGCCTACATTTTTCTTTTAAACAGAGAGAACTATTACTTGGTTGATGTACAGACCCTTTTGCACTCTGCTGTCTCTGAACAAACCCAATGCTTCAAAAAATATTATCTGAATCTGAACTCAAATTATATTCACCCAAAGTACAAAGGGATCAACTGAATTCTTCCTCAAAAATATACTGATAGAATAATCTAAAAATAATTTAACAGTTCTTGTACCAAAATAAAATCTCTAGTTTTCTTTCCCTCATCAAATTCTTAAGTTTATTTGTGTTTTGAAGTCTGTAATCTTTTGATAATTCTATTAAAAATACAAGGAAAGAAAGATAACCAAAAAAAAAAAAATAATTCCAATAGTCTGGTTAAAATGAACATTCATAGGGGATTTCTATATTCACAGAGTAACTGTCCAATATTATAATAATCTATATGAAAATTAACCCCATAATATTTACTACAGGCAGGAATATCGCCAATGTTCTGCGTAAGTTGCTGTAATGTGTGCAGCACAGACCCGGGCACAGAGAAACTCAAATGTAGCACATGTGCGCGCAAAGCCCTCAATCAGAGGGCAGAAAAAGGCAGTCCTCAAAGTAAGCCTCATCCACACATGCTCTAAATGTTACAGATTGTGCACAATCCTCAGTGCAACACGAAGACAAGGAAGATGAATCCAGCTTTCCCCTTGTCTCACATCTAGCAATTTCTTACTCTTTTAACTGTACATACTTCACCTTTAAAACATCCACAGATAATTTCCGAATTGTCAGCTTCATTGGTGAAGCCAAAAGACATGCCAGGAAAAATTTTTAAAAAGACTAAGCATAGGCTTAGCAAAAATAGTAATGCCAAAATTTTCATGCCAAAATATTGTATAAGTACACTGCTTAAATAATCTAAAATACTAAACACATGAGTATACACTAAACAGGAAAAAAATCCCACTCCACATCTCCTTCCTTTCTATTCATGTCCTTTTGCTAATTTATAGCATTTATTTTAGAATAACTGAAATTCAAATGGAATTTAGATAAGTAGATCTCTCAACAGGCAAAAAAGAAGTCATATGAAACAGGTTTCTATGTTCAACTCTTTTTATAAAGCATGCTTCTTCACACAAAGCTACTTCTCAATCAGCTATATGTTTAGAAACATCTTTAAAAATTGCTAGGAAGCATCCCATAACCCTGCCAGAGTTTTTGAGTGACAATTAGAATTAATGGAAATCATAAACTCTCAACCTAACTGGCATCAGAGGTCCTGTAATCTGACATTTTTGTTCTGTCTGAACACTTACAATGACAGACAGTTCACTATTCATGAAGAGTTTAGTCAAACTTCTAATCATTTTCTTTAGTAATGTGTCAAAATTCTTCCCTCACATAACAGTATTTCAAATGCTTAAACCCTATGAGCATGTACAACACAACCAGCCTACTACCACACCAATTAAGTCTTCTCTAAATTGTACTTCACTCTCTTCTACACTTTTCTATGATAAAGCTCACTCTCCCTGTGAACAACTGCATCTCTATTTTGCTTAGTGAGAAGATTCATGAATAGAAAAGCAGGAAATTCTTGTGTGAGATTTTATTTCCTTTCTATGCTTTAGTTTTTTCATGTAAAACAATCAAGATAAGCTACAGGATCTTCTACGATACTGCATAATTCAACCTCCTATGCTATAGTAAATACTTATACCTCCACAGGAATCCAGCCCCATTTACTGCAGGCAAAGAGTATTACATAGGTAGCAGAAATGCAGTGTACAAAACAGGAAGATTTTTTGAACCCATCTAGCTCTAAAGAATGGAATAAAGAAATTCAAAATATAAAAACACAAAAGATTAAAGCCAATGTCATGTATAAGTGGTTTGTCAGTGTCAAATGTTAAAAAGAGATGGAAAAGCTGGAGGTCATACTTTACCTGATGTTTAGGAGTTTCAGCGCATTCAGCAGCACCCCCCGCTTGACATCGTAGTCTATTTTCTGATCAGTTCCAAAGCTTGGGGCTCGATTAATCTGAAATTTACACAGAGACAACCAGGGTAGCCAAGTGCTGGAAGGGCAATATCTACTCATTGCACTCTTTTCAATCTAATGGGATCTCCAGTCCTTACACGGACTCTACGGGACTGTACGGTGAGTCACACATGGCCCGGTTACCACCGTCACATCTCTGCTGCCAATCACCAGTCCCCCCTGCTCCTTCACGGGAGCACCTTCTGGCATTCTCTCCAGCCCACTACACCCCGGAGATTTCAAGATGAGTAAAGTTGAAAGTGACTCATCTTCACAAAAAGTTGGAAGAAGAATGAAAGTGCTATTCATGTCATCGACACAGTAACAATTACATACATGAACAGACAGCACGTAAAAAGTATCAGTGCCCGGTTTTCACTGTTTCACATCTTCCTATGAATTCATCTCCTTCTGCTTAAAAAATAAATTTTGTTTCCTTCTAGTTGGCTCAAATAATAATTTATCAATTTCCATTTCAAAAAGTATTGACTAACTCAGAAGTTAAGGTGAAAAGCAGTTGCAGGCAAACCTCCAGAAGTTTTTCTAACAGTATAAAGAGTAATGGGAATTAAAAAGCCATTTGTGTCTATCCTACTTTGCGACATCACCTCCAGGAGTTCCTCCAGGTGTAAAACCAGAAGTAACTTTATGTGTCTTGAAATCCATCATACAACCGTCTATCACATCAAGAGCTGGTGTTTCTTTGGTTTTATTAACTGGCATAGCAGGTATTTAAGAAAATTAAATCAGTTGGTTAGGACACTGCTGAGTTCAAAACTACAGGTTTGTTTCTAGAACACCAACTAATCTCCCAGGCTATCTCAATGAAAAATGTCTGCTACTAGTTGTAATTGTACAAATCCATCAACATAAAGACAAAACAACTGATAGCGTGCATTCTATCACTACATGAGGAAATGCCACATTAAACTGAAAAGGCCATCGGGGAATATTGAGTCTCTAGTTACAAATGTGATACAGGCTCACTGTAGAAAAACTATAAATAGCAGGGAAACTAACAACAAAAGATCGTCTGTTAGTGTACAGTTAACCTTTGATATACAGTATTCAGATGTTTTCTATGCATGTATAATAAAAATTCATTTTAGCCTCTAAGTACATCTTAATATGATAAGCACACTTTATTTCATAAGTCAAGCTTTTCTTTTAACAATATATCATGACAATCTTTCGTCATGCCACCATTTTTGTAGATTCACAGTACTCCTTTCATGGAGCTATGTCATACTGAATTTTAATGTCTTTCTGACTTAGCAGATGATGAACATATTCCCATCTTTGTGAAGTGGTCTCAAAAGAAAAGTTTCACTGGAAAAGCACAAGAACACACATGTCTTCTAGGTCAGTTTGAGAAACAAACTAAATCTGTTACCCTAAGCTCTAAGCATCTCCCCTTCCAAATGCAGAAAGGGTAACTAACATATCACATGATAAAAGCTCCATCCACATTTATTTAAGTCCCTGGAATTTGTAACACAATGCTATTTCTGCTGCTGCGTGCAACAAGATTATAAAATAAGCCCAGCACTTAGAGCTGATTCACTGGAATGTTATCTACTTTACAGAATTCTTCAGGTATTCCGTCTAAGTTTACAGCTGGGAATTCCACCAGGTATAACCTCCATCCAGGGTAAGCCTTGGTATAAAACTACTTCGTACCTCTCTTTCTTCTAACCTTTTACAGATTATTCCCTATACTGGAATGTAAAATAGTCTGTGAAGAATACCTGCATATGACAAACTAAATGTGAACAGACAGTAAAACTTCATCAAGTTTTACGAGAAAAATATAAAGAAGTAAAACAGAAACCACAAGTGGCCGACCAAAGAAACTGAAAGACAAGGTTCTACCCAGCAAAATGCCCCTCGAAGTGTCAGTCGTTTCTTCGGTTCTCACTTCCTACCACAACTCTAAAACAGACAAAACCCAGCAGATACTAGAATTTTAAAGTTCAACCATCTTATAAAAAGTGCAAAGTGGAAAATAAATTAATAAACACTGTTACTAATGGTTCAAATCACAGTTTTATTACCAAAACAAAGCCAATCATCTCATGCACGGATCAAGGTACCCGTAACAGTCCCGGCTCCCACGGGACTGTCGTTCCCTCTAACCTGTAGCACTTGCCTGACCTCTCACCTAGTATCTACTAGCTCCCCGGCCTCTATCCTACCATCTTCAGCCTGAAAATCTCAGTTCAATGTTCCTCTGCAAAGACTTAAAAAAAAAACTCTCAAATACACACATTAGCTCAGGGGTATTAATCCCCCTGTTGCTTGTGCTATTTTCTTGTTTCCATGTGCAGACTTCCAACTATTACACACAGCTGAGTCTTCCTTAGGAACATAGCAAGTATTCTGTCCAATTCCTGTATCCCCACCTCTTAGCACAACTCCACCTTAATACACCTTTGTTTAATTTACTTAAAATACCAGCAGTACATGTGTACTCTACAATTTTCCACCCTAAAAAGTGTTTTCTATGCTTCAAATTCTCTTCAGTTTTGCTACTGCCAATCAGTATCTGAAATTATTACAGTTAGCTAAAAGTCGGCACTTTCTCAGAAGTACCTTCTACTTTACTCCACTTGGTGGCGCCAAAAGGCTTTTAACAATATACTATATCAGATTACAATTTCAGTGGAGAACAGCAATACACAAAGCAAGATCTAAAAAGGTCAACTATTTTAAAAGGCTAAATGGCCATTATACACAGGTTTAGATTACTGTGGAGTTTTTAATGGCTCTGACTTATCTGGAAACAATGGAGGGGATAAAGAATGAAGAAGCATGGTATTCTGAGCCTCTAACAAATATACAGAATTCAGTCAACTATGTTTAGCAAACTAATGAAAAACTTCAGGGAGCCTTTTTTTTTTTTTTTTTTTTTTTTGGTTTTTTTTTTTTGGTTTTTCTCTGGTACCAGGAACCGAACTCACGACCTTGCGCTTGCCAGGCAGGCGCTTTGCCGCTGAGCTAAATCCCCAGCCCCAGGGAGCCTTTTTTTAAAAGGTAACAAAAATATTTATAAAGTCATTATTCTCTGCAGTCCTTTCAGTTTTTCCTCCTGCACATACCTTCACCACTTCTCCACCCATCAGGAATTTAAAAAATAAGTAGCAGAGGCAGAAAAAACAGAGCTAAGCAAAACAGAAAGGGCCACTGTAGACAAAGCAGTAAATCTAAGGAAGAATACGTCAGACCTTAGTCAGATGAACAGCCCAGGCAATGGAAAAAGCAAAGGTTTAGCAAAGTATTCAGATCTTACTTCTAGGACCTAGGCTGGACCAAATATGAACAGCCAGCAGAGCACCATTATTTAATTTTATTTTAAAGATTAAAAAAACTAACAAAACAATGAAGACAAAATCAAAACAACACAAAGACAACAAAAATGATACATGACTTCAAAACGAAATGATAGGAATCACAATGGTTACTACATTACATACTGTTATCTTCAAGGAAGTTGCTCAGTCCACCAGTCATAAGAAAGTAAGACTGATCAAAGACAGTAACAATTAAAAAAAAAATTGGAAATGATGCAGAGCTTCACCATGCAAGATGGCAGGAGTTCAGCAATGGTTCTTATCCTGCATACTGTTGTTTTCAGATCAGTCATTCTGATTACCAGATACAAGCGTGCAAAATTGGTCAAGAAAAAAGAAAATTTTAAGCACTGACTGTTCCTTCCAATAAACTACAGACATCAGCAATACACCTATCCCAGCCACTCTTGCACATACATATAAATTTTGTTTTTCATTTTAAAGAGAAAGGAAAAAACACAAAATAACACGAACAAATACATAAACAAAACAGCATGGAGAACAATAAAAATGATACAGAATTTCAAAACAAAGTGATAGGAAATTAACAATGGTTGTTATATTACATAATGTCATCTCAAAATGGTTGCACAGATAACCAGATATAGACATGCAAGACTGATCAAACAATTACATATTAACAGTTCCTTTCAATAAACCAACAGACACTAGCAGTACAATTATCCTGGCTGTCCTGTGTATACATATACATATTTTTTCTCTTCCATCTTTCTTTTTCCTCTCCCCTCCTTCATCCCAGTTGCTCTTCCCTCTTTGAGCAGTTTCTTTTCCCTTTCACAGTATCTATTGTACCTTTCAGATTTTATTTACTCTTTCAGGTTCTTATAATAGAGAGGAAATACAATGTTTACATGTGTGAATCTGATTATTTCACTTATGAGTATGGTCTCTAGTTGCATCCATTTACCTATAAAAGCCTTATAGACTTTTATAAAAGACTTATAAGGTCCCTTACGGATAATTAAGTATGACTAGCAGGAAACACAAAAATCTTTCTTTATAGCTGAGTAATACTCCATTGTATAAAAATTCCACAGCTTTTTATCCATTCCAGAGCACCATTCTTTGATTGGAAATATAATACGCATTATTTGCTCACAGTAGATGAACGACACTCTCTCCCCCTTCCCCACTTCCTCGCCCTCTCTCAATCTCTCCCCATTAAATGAGAAAGCATTCATTCTTTAATGTTATAAATATAACTTCCAACTTCTAAATTACTAACATAAAAGAGGAAGTCAGTTTAAAATGGAAGGTGGTTGTGGATTACATCTTCTACCTATTCCTTAAAATGTAATTCAGTAAACATTGTTCAGATATGTGCTCCTTTCCTGATAATCGCTAAACAATGTTTTAGTAGCCCTCAGAAAAAAGGAGGACCCAAGATCAGAGAGCCTAGAGGAACTGCTGGATGTGGCAGTGTTGGACAAGATGACTTACAAGGTCCCTTACGGATAATTAAGTATGACCGGCAGGAAACACAAAAATCTTCAACAGAAATTGTCTTTATATTCGCACATTTTTTCATTTTTCAAATGCCATCAGGTGAGCTTTTATGATCACAGAAAAATAATGACAACAACTGACCTCACCAGGGCAGGGCAGCAAACCCCAAGGTGCATACCCTGACTGGACAGGAGTGGAGCCCCAGGCAAAGGAGAAGAATTTCTGTCAGCTGAGGTGTTGAGTTCTGAATGACGGACAGTGACCTAACTGGAGCTCTCGCCTTCCTCTTGAGCACAGGGTGCTAAGAGCAGGCACCCACGCTGAGGAGAGGGGAAGTCTAGGGCTCACGAGACTCCATAAGGTTGAGAAAATAGAACACGTAGTTAACTCAGTAACACACATCCACCCTTAAAAGATTTCAGATCTAAAATTCACTTAAGTAATGCTAATTTGGGAAAAGCAATATCAAAACACATATTGACTCATTCTCAGATGTTCTAGTCCTGTTTCCATTCTCTTCCCCCCACACCCGTACGCTGCATTCAGGCCTCCTCCGAATCAGCTAAGGGGAGCAACGATGCCAAATGCACGTTTGAAGCACGCTTGTCTCAGGACATGAGAACTGTGATAACCTCTCTCTTTA
This sequence comes from Chinchilla lanigera, assembly GCF_000276665.1. Lineage (NCBI taxonomy): Eukaryota > Metazoa > Chordata > Mammalia > Rodentia > Chinchillidae > Chinchilla > Chinchilla lanigera. The sequence goes on along the minus strand of NW_004955423.1, from coordinate 9,888,368 downwards.
AAGAACACCTTACCTCTAGAAGCCATGGCTTTAGTTTTCTATCCAACAAAATGTCAAATCCCAGAACTTCGAAACAAACACTCTCACTTCCTGGAGGTTGACCGGGTCTGCACATTCGATAGGCGTGTAGGACATGAGGTTCTGCTACAATCAGGGTCTTTACCACCAGCTCCTATGAAGATCGTGACAAAAGAGGTAAAATGCCTTACTGCTTTATTTCCTTTACATTTGAACAAACATGACACGACCTGAGCCTCCTAACTCGCTTTCTGCGCAGAGAGCTGGGCTCTGTGCCATCCAGCCCGTCACTGCCGTTACCTCATGCCATCCATCTCCCTTCCCATCACTTTACTCTCTTCGGATTTTTCAGGTCAGTGACGCTTCCTCTGTAGGGCCTGAGCACTGGCTACTCTTTCTTCCTGGAACATCCCTTCCCCTCCGTCTGGCTCTGAGATATCCAGTGACATCTCCCCGGAGCCCACTGGAAAATTAACTACCAACCGTTCCTTACAGTATCACGTAACACAGGACTAGTTTTTTCTTTTCATCAGAGCTTAGTTCTTACTCTCTTATTTAATAAACGCCCCCTCCCTAGTGCCTGTGATAGCACATCACACTTCGCAGACGCTTAAAAATATCTGTGAATAAGTAAAGTAAAAGTGAATAAATGTTCCTTCTATGTATTAATATGTACGAGTAGGATTGCGTGTTCATCCCACCCCAAAGGGATGGGGATGACAGGAAAGGAAACTTCCGAGGAGAGAGCATTACTCTGCAAACACCACCCTGGAACCTCTCCTTGGACAAAGGCTGAAAAGATTAGAAAGACAAGATCTACAAGAGTTGAGTTTCTTTGTACAGTGGTGATTTTGCAGTTCACACAGTTTATCTGAGAAAGTAATACTTCCAATTAAAGAATTTACTATCAACTCTTTTTTTAAATATTGAACTTTGAAAGTGTTAATATGAAAGTTGGAATAAGTTTCCCAAATATACAGTGAAACGGTGCAGAGGCTACACTGCATCCTGACTCTGGCACCTTCTAAATGTCACTGCTTTTTCATTTTATTTGTATTAGCACACATTTGCAGCACACGAAGATTACACTCCTCCTAGGGCGCGGATACGGGTACACAGTAAGTCTTCATTCTCTTCCACCTCCTTCCTATCCTCCTCTCCTCTCCCCCTTCCCTCCATCTTTCAGCCTCCTTCCCTTTTGCAAAAGATACTGTTACTAGGATGATTATGGATGCTCATTTTTTAAAAAGTTGTTTTACTGAAGTTTGAGGAAAAGCAACGACTTATGACAAATCGAGCAATCTCATCTGTTTTCATTTAAAATACAGTATGTTAATTCTCTAACTTTTGCCCTACAAGTCAAGCACAGGCAGTAGAGAAAGGCAATAAAGAACCTGACTCTCAGGTCAGACTCTGGGTTTGCTCTTGGCTTTGCTACTTGACACCTGGGCAGTCTCAAATTAGGTTGCTTAAACTTTGACTCTCATTTTTGCTAAATGTGAACTACAAAAGGTTGGTATAAGGACAAAATGAAATTCCATGTAGAACATAGCATAATGCCTATAACAGAGTAAAGCTGCAACATGTTAGCTATTTAACTATTACTGTTAAGACTACCATTTTTCTAGAGTTCCACCTTGCAAGTTAGGCCAGACACAAATATTACACTAGCTGGGGGAAGCAGCATTTATCACACAGCAGAGAAAAGGAAGACAGTCACTAATCTCACTGTCACGCAGAACCACAGTCCAGCTCCTATTAGGGGATAAATATCAGACATGCCACAAAAGGTTGTGAGAAGCAAAATGGGAAGTTTTAAGATACCAAAGTGTATAGGAGGAGAGATAAAAAGCTAAATCTATGGAGACATCTTTGAAAAACTCTTTCCTGTCCTATAAAACTATCTGTGTGAAACATAGGCTGGACAGGGTAACAGTGAATGTTATTTAATAGGCCTTGAATTGCAAATTTGTCTTCTTGTTACATAGAAAACAACACTTTTGGACAAGAAGGGCAAAACTACAAATAGATGTGAAAGTCAGAAGCAATATAACCAAATTAAATTCTAAACAAATTAAATTCTACTACTATTTTTGAGCATTTCCAACATAGAATCCTTCTAAAATATGATTTATATATGTGTCTCTTAACTAGATAAACAGTGTTCAGCAGGAATGCCTTTATGAGTCGTTCTACTCATTTTTTATTTCCACAGCCTGACTTTCTATGGATCTCCTACTCATTCTTGAGTAACACAAAGCACACAACTCTGTTTTTCACAGAGTGATTAATGAAGGTAGGTAGTTATGTAGGTAGGTAGACAGACAGACAGATACATACATAGGTACACAGATAGAGTAGATGGTTATTTTTTAAAGGAATTACCCAAAAAAGGTAACAGAAAAAGGTTTTTAAGTTTAATTCATGGAATTTGTAATCTAAAGTATTAAAATAAAACTTTGTTGGGTAACGGCTCTTTCACTATCTCCTCCTGTAATTCTCTTTTTATTTTATTCCATTGATTTGCCTTAAAAATGTATCAACATAAAGTACACCAATTCTTAATAAAGTGAATTTTCAGATAACTACATAAATGTAGACAAATTGATAAAATAATTGCAATAGAGTATTTGGAAAAGTTAACTGATTATTTCACTAGTCAAAGATGCATTATTAATATACATTCTAACTAACAAGCAAGAATGATGCAAAGCTGCCCCATTTACGACTATAGAGCATGAAATGTGTCATTAGTTGATAGGCCCATGGTGACCATCTTTAGGTCACAGCTAGAAATTAAGCTTCAGGCTGTAACAGGAAAGTTAATTTCCATACTTAGTATTACTGTTAGTCTGGCATATACACCTCCTCTTAATTCCCCTGTGAAGAGAACAGCATCTGAACCACTGTCTTGGAGGATAACGAGGCTAATTTTTGTCTCCAGGTGAGTCCCTCTACACATTCTTCCCTAAAGCAGCCCAATGGGTTTAACATGTTCACAAAGAATCAAACACACATGGAAAAAAATTGATAATGGGAAAAAATAGACTGCCAGAGGGTATGTAAAACTTTCTTGGTACCATCAAACTAGTATCCTTGATCCAAGGACTTATTCATTGAATCATCCTACGTATCATTAGGTAGAACTTTCCATAAATAAGCTACTGTCCAAAAACAACAAATTTCATCACATGGATGCTTCTGACCCAGCAACATAGTAAACTACCATTTTCAGAACAATCTTTGGAATTAGCCTTGGTAAATTAAATAAATAGTAAATGTTTATTAAATAAATAAATGTGTATTTGTGTAGTAAAATTTCTTATTTAGATATAGTTAGTCTCTCAGGAAGATATAATGCAAGATTCATAAACTGGTAGGCATCTGGCTAAATCCAGATAGACCCATTTACATTTTTGAAATTCAATGCAATTCATGAATATGTTCTGCTAACCAGTGAGCAGAATGAACCACACTGAACAAGGAAACCAACAGGCTGGTTCTGACTAGGGGCTGCCCCATTTGGACCTCTTATCCTCCTCCCACAGTGCCCAGGCCTCCTCTCCATCTTCTCTCTAGACCACTGCACTCCTTACTTCTCTGACACCTGTGCATTTACAGCCAGTGCTACGGAAAGGTCGACCAATAAAACAGTCAACCAGAGAATAAATATAATGATGCTGATTTTTCTTTCTGATTCCATTGATGAGGGAAAACCAAGTCCAACCAACTCTGAACTTTCATGGCCATCTTCCAAGATTTATTTTAGCTATATCTTACATGTCCCTAAAAGAAAGCTAAGTTGAACTGTATGGCCCTAATCATATTGAGTATTTTCAACAGATATACTTGTCTAACTTTAAATCTCATTTTAGTACTTCTGCCAGCTCTGATAGAGGACCTACTTCACCAAAGCGACCTGTCCATCCGGTTTCACTCTCATTACCACCCTTTGGAATTTCATCCTTGTCAGGGCTTTGTCAACTACATGCCAAATACACACTCGTGGTTATCTGCTTGACCATTTTCCTGAGGCAGCATTTCAAGTCCAACATAGCTACAGAGGAACTTATCGTCATAGCTTCATGGACTTTAAAAATCTCAACTCAAGTGTCAGTCTTTCCAGGAAGATCCTTCTAGCCGTATCATCTGAAGCTACTCTGCGTAAGCTCCTGTATGCCTTGCTCTGCAGCCCACAGAACCCAATGCCTCTGCTCTGGTATTTCCTACACCGCATTCTGTTGACAATCAGCATGTACGCTTTCCTACTAGACTAAGTTTTTTGAGGATCAGAGCTGTGTCTTCTAGATCTTTAAGGTATCAACCCAAAATAGGCTCCTGCTATGTGTTAAATAAATGAACAATGAATAAGCAAACAAACACTTAACTTCAAGCTGTACATCTTAAAATAAATTCCTTCCTACCCTATTTCAGATAATGCCACACTCGTTCTCCCTACCATTCTTCCTTGAAACTTCAGAACAGCCTCTGAAATTTTCCACCCTGGACATTCAGTTAATCTCACTATTTATCATCTTGTCACCTAGTTTACTACAGTCCAGTTCAGACCATTCTTTTCCCTTCAGCTACTTATAAAAGCCTCCCACAAGAAGTACTCTTAGTCTTTGCTTTAATGTACCCTATTCCTATTCTTACACTTATCTTCTAAATACATGGATTGTTTTGGTCAGATTTCTCTCTTCCATTAAAAACTGGATGAATCGCCATTGTTTACCAGGTTGTGCTTTAACTTTCAGGCCTAAAAATCTGTCTGTACACACAACTCTGCAGCAGTAGGTACTCGCAAATCTCCCATAAAATGTACGTGACTACACGAGTCACCTATCACGGTTCTCACCCTTCCATATCTTTACTTAGGCTTCTGTCTCCCCCTAAAATTCCTCTCTACCTAGCAGAAAAGGTCCTATTTGTCAAGAACGACCATGAGGACCACTTCCTTCAGGAAAATGTTCATCTGCCCAAGCTATGGAATCTGTTTGTTATTTACAATACTTGATGGTATTTTAAACTGACACTAAGAAAAAACACAGTGAAAATCATGGATGTGGTAATCTTACTGAAATATCACTCCAAAACTTGGCGACATCGTGGTGATTTTCGTGTAAAAATTCAGTGAACCATTTAATGGAGCGTTTGCTGCCTTTGTCTTCAGTTTCATCCCGTTCAAAACGCTCGTTATGCTTGTTCACAGAGTAGTTGGTCAGATGCATGTATAACTGGGTCTGTAACAGGTAAGAACCAATGCCATTACCACATATGAGACTCTACAGCTTTATGGGCTCACAGAGAAGGCATTCAAAGACTAACAACAAGCTAAAGGTTGAAATGATACACACTGACAATCTCATGGCTATTTAGCTTTCATTTAAAATGCAGTGACAAATTTGCCTTCAAAGACCTAGAATGTAATCATCTACCGAATCACTTTAAGTATTAATCACAATACTATTTACCATTAAAAATATCAAATGAATATGAATATCAAAAGTAATTAAATTAAAATGTGATGCTGCATATTGCTAAGCAAGAAAAATGCTCCCTGTTTATTTTGTTTTTAATGCTTTGGGCCCTTTCAGTTTATACTCAAATTTGTTTGAGAAAAGAAATTTGGTGAAAAAGACTTACATGCCTTTGAAAAGAAAAGTAAAAATATGAAAGCCCAAGTATACAGTACAGACCAAGAGGCAGGACTGCCAAACTCAGACTGCCAAACTCACTGCTCCACTCGGCACTGGCTGAGAGGCCACTGTGCCTCATGGACCAGCCGGATGGAATGCACCACAAAACGCTGTACAGATCTCTGAATGAGTAACAGCAAATGCATCATGCTCCATACCAGAGTTCCTTATGATCAGTCTCTATTTTTTTTTTTTTTGAGACAGTCTTATGACGGAGCTCAGATTACCCTTCAACTCACTACCTAGCCTATACCTCACAGCAATCTCCCTGCCTCAGCCTCTCACATGCTGGTATTACAGCTACATGCCACCATGCTCTGTTCTAGTCTCTTTATCCTTAAATTTGCTGACATGGTTTTTCTTAAATAAACTTGAAAATAACCCATAATCTACATTTTTCATATTATCAATTAATATACAATCTACTGGTTCATTATCAAAGTAGCATAACTACTCCTCAAATTTTATCTTTCATTGCCACCCTCCTCATGATCCTTCTTCCAGATTACACTGGATAAAAATATTGCATTAGAATGAATACATATTTCATCCACTGGATTATTATTTTGATTTCTTGATAATAACTATATTCATGTTTTACTTTCTTTTTCTACAGTTCCTTAGATCTGCAGTAATAAAATCTTAGAATAGGCAGAAATGATTACCTACTTACACATTGTTGAAAAGTCTATGTGCTTATTAGCACTAATTAAGAATATATTTATATGCTAAATGATATTTAATGAGCAACTATAGAAGTGAAGAACATGAACCATGTAACAATCTGAAAGGAGTAAAAATTAAAATAACTCATACCCTTCTCTGCCTGTCAGCATACAGACTCAACATAATTAATTATTATATACAGAAATTTCCAAGGATTGGACAACCACTACATGGTAGCAAAAAAAAAGAAATGAACATTACATTTCAACATTTGAAACTCTGTCTTATGTGTTCAGTTTAAGAATCTGTAATTCTCATAGAAATGCACCACTTATTACAGAATACATGTTTACTGTCTTAAAAAGTAGAAACACAAAGAAAAAGCAGGTAGTAATCTGCTGCTCAAAATCAACCAGTGGAAGCATTTTGTTTTGTTGTGGCTTTTTCCAAGCTTTCTTTCTTAAGCTTACCTTTTATATAACTGTGGTCTCACTTTACATAAAATGCTGTATTTCACTTTTTAATTTTTTCATATATCAATTTAGGAACTCAACCACAAAAGTGTAGAGAAAGATGTGGAATTTTGGTAAAAGAACACCTTTTCTATGCATGTAAAAACGAAATCCAGAAGCTTATTTGATTCAAGAGCATTTGGCAAAATGACACACACAAGAGAAGTCACACTTCTCTTCTCCCTGTCTCTTGTCATGATTTCCTAATCCAGTGTATTTAAGCAAGTAATATAAAGGTAGCTTAATACATAAGAATGAAGCACCTTATCACCTAAAAAACTTCCACATCTTACTCTCTCCCATAGTACCAAGAGATCACTACCTCCTTACATGTATGTAATCCAATTTTAAAACTCCAATTATTTAATCATAATCTATGAGATGATAATTCTCTAATAATACTTATCATTCAGCTCTCTCTTTTGAATGGCAAGCCCATGCTGTATATCCAAAAGCCTATAGAATAGTTCTGGGGGAGGTTATACAAGCATTTAAATTGAACGTATCAGCTTCCCACAAAACCTTGAATAGCACCTGTATTCCCTTCTCACAGACAGTAACACCACACAGCCCCAGTGCCCGGGCCAAACATTTCCGTTTCCTCCTTGATTTCCCTCTCTCTTGTTCTCTTTCCACAAACCCAGTCCGCCTGTCCATCTCAGATTCTCCACACTGAAGACCAAGTGACCTCTTTGCAAACAAACATTTCATTCCTGCTTTCAATGCTTCACCTTAATTTAAATTCCAAAACCCTAGGTATGCCCTACAAAGTTTTGCAAGATCTGGTTCCCAGGACTCTCCATCCTCATCTCTGAACATACATTCCTCCTTAGTCTGTGTGTTGGCCAACGCGAACTTCCAACTTTTTCCAGACATTCCAGTCTCTTTTACCTCCAATCCATTCTCTTGCCTGGAGCTTCATCCCACTGCATCCCACCCCACCCTAATCTGGCTAACTGCTTGTAATTCTGACTGCAATGTACACACAAGCTCCCTTTCTATCCTTCATCTTTAGCTGGGTTAGGTGGCCCTGCTATGCACTGCCATAGCACCTCAGGCTCTTAGACCATCACACTTACCATCAGGTATTATAAGTGTTTATTTTATTTTCTGCCTCCCCACTAGACTGTTGCTTCTGTGAGGTCAAGCACTGTATCTGTCTTGGTCACTGTTTTTCCAAAACCAGCACAATGCCTAGAACGTAGTAGAGTTCAAACATTACTTGGTGATTGGCTATATCCACACCTTATGACCTTTAATGAGATGTTTCTGTTAACACCCTTTCCTTATCAAAACTTTGACAATTCCTTCATGTTTCCTTTGTCAGATTTGCAGCATTTTCAGTTTATTGAACATAGCAACAATTATGATCAGCTACTATTTAATTCTGAAAATATGACCAATCTTACTGCAAGTAATTGTGTATTATAGTAGAAAACAACAAACAGGCCTTTGACAAAATGGAAAACATTCATTGTAAGTTTTACAATAGTTAGTAGATCCGAAAATAGCATTACAAGTTAACTAAATTTTAAAGTATGGCTCATAAATAACAATTCAACTGATATAAACTGTAAGTTACAGTTTATGATTTTTACAATAAATTAGTTATGACTTTTATGAATGTGTTGTAGTTGCAAAAAGGAAATCTTAACGGGAAAGTACCTGAAAATGCTCCATTTAATATTTTTTTAAAGGCACATGGAAACTACTAACTTATGTTTCAACTCCACATTTGGTCAGTGTAAATATGCAGTCATTTCTCTTTTGTGCTACAAAAACTAAAAACTGTTCAGTAAGTTTTGCATTTTTCTGATTTCATAAGCTACATGTTTGTATTCTACATGTTCACACCTGCTGTTTTACAAAAACTCACTGAAAAGCCAGACTTTTCTTGAGGAGCTGAACACAATTACTGGACAGTTACTTTCATTGCTCTCATAGTTCTTTTTGTCTACAGCCATAGTATCCAGTGTGTGCTGAGAAATCTAGCCTTATTTTTACAGTACCCAGGCTAACTTTCCTAATTAGCCTGCCTAGATCAAGACATACTTTTGTCTAAGTTTTAAAAAGTTTCCGATAAGTTAGAAGCAGTCTTGTTTATGCATACGATTCTTCTAGACCATAAAAATTTGAGAGGAGGAACTTTGACTCATAAAATCATTATACACAATAGATGCTTTAAGAGGAGATACTGAACAAATGAATGAAACAAATTCTTTCCAGTGCCACTTACCAAATTAGACTCGTTAGGTGGAATGTACTTCTCTGTGCCCATTCTCACAAGTCCATCGTGGTAAAGAAATATTTTTAGTGGATCACATGATGTTACAAGAATATAAATTCGTAAATCAAACTTGTAACCTTCCATTAGGAATGGCTTTTCAATATATTCTTGAACGATCAGATGATCCTGAGATGGAAGTTTATCCCCATTTCTTATCAAAGAAATTCTAAGGGTAAAGAAAAAAATGAAAAGAATAACTCAATCTAGAGGCAGGGTGTTCAAAAACTTATCAATATACTCACTAAAAAAGAAAATAATGCAATGAGAAACTCCAACAGTCAAGCCCTCCACAAAAGTGATGAATAGCCAAAAAAAGAATCAACTTTTGAATCACATAAACAGCTAAAAGTCTGCAATATCCAGAAAACAATTAATCAAGAAAAAAACAGCTGGGTCTGTATTTAAAAAAGAAAAAAAACAATTGGCATTTTAAGTTACTCTCATTCTACCACTAAATCCTAGCTCAGCAGTGGCCTTGAACAACAGCCCACATTCCCAGCACAAGTAGTACTAGTTCTTAAGCACGGAATGGGCTTTATTCTTGTGGTTATTCTGACCTGTCTACGGCTGGCTTGCCTTTATCTCGTGTAACTTGTAACTCTACTAGTGCTAAGGTGCCTACCTTGAGGAACAACTGTTGAAAACCTTTAAAAGTAAATGGTTTCTGCTGGCTAGGGCAAAAGATAACACTTGTAGCATACAAGAGAATAATTGAAAAGACTAAGTAAATGCTAGGGTATGAAATTCTTCGTAAAACCCTAATATATTCCTTTGGAGTTAGAAGACAGTGTATACGCCCGCACGATCTGACAAGGCCCTAGCCTCTCATCTCTGGCTAACCATGAAACTATCCAAGCAGAACTGAAGGTGAAGGCAGAGCCATGAACTGAGTACTGGAGGTGATCAACACACACCAGTTACTTCCTATACTGTCATAAAAGAAAATAGAAGATTAAACCGGAAGATTATTACTTATGTATGACTTAATAATAAAGGTAAACATGTAAATATAAATATATTAATATTAAATTTTAACAAATAGATTAAAATGTGTAATTCAATTAGCCTCCTCCACAAATTTCCTTTTTATATTAACACATAAGAAGTCAACAGCCAGGCATGCTGGTGCACACCTATAATTCTAGCACTTGGGAAGTTGAGGCAGTGGAATTGCCATAAATTAAAGGCTACACAGTGAGTTTGAGGCCAGCCTGAACTACACAGCAAGACCTCTCTCAAAAAAATTTTTAAAAAGTCAACACTGAATAACTGATACAAAATCACACTTGTTTTTAAACTACCAAACCATATTTTAAAATAATATATGACTGCATTATGCTTAAAAGTTGAAGCAAATTTCTTAATAATTTAAAATGGTAGCAACCATTTCAAGTATTTTTTTTTAATTTCACAGGATTTTAAATCACAAAATCAAAATGGTTCAAGTATATTTTATTAAAAAGACACAGAACACTTTCTTTGAACATGTGCATTGCAGAAAAGTAAACATAAGTAAGCATAACCAAACAAAAATTTGAAGTTGCAAGTTCTATTCTCAGCTAACATTCCTAGCTCTTGGCACTCCACTTTACAATGTGCTCTATGTGATTCTAAATCCAATTACCATGGCTACATAAAGAAAAATAACTATAAACCGAAGAACACACGTTTTGCTTGAAAAATTTTAGCTATAAAAAGTAACTCTTTTTCTGTTTCTCCAAGTTAACTTAGCTCTACTATAGCAATTTATTTCATTCTCCAAACTTATTAAAATTACAATAAATATTTATGAAGAACTTAGAGAATAGCTTTCTCTTATGTTTTTAACTCCTATTGAAGTCTCACAACCTGTTGATTTAATTTTTAAATTGAATTTAAAGCCTGTGAGACATGTTAAAAGAATAAGGCTCATTATAGATCCAGACCCAAAAAACAACAGTAAGAAACTTACTATTTTTTCATAACAATACTCAACCTGAGTAATTATGCACATTTATTCTTTTCCTTCCATTTTTAAATTTTTTATACTTTCCAAGTAAAAATAAACCTACCCATGACCCATTGCACCATTTGCTGGTTTTACTATGAAGGTTTTCTGCTTCCGTTTTTTCTTCAATTCTTTCACGTAATTCTGAAATTGAGTATATTCAGAAGGGAAGATCCATGTTCGAGGAACAAAAGTATAATCCAGAGGAAGAGACTTGATCATTCTGTAAAGTAGAAACAATCTGAAAAAAATTCTATTCAAATTTTACAAATTTTATTTCCTTGAGCTAGTGATACTACAGATTTAAATTCCTTCCATTTGTTCATTTATCGATCCAGGCAACAAATGTCTATTTACTAAACCCTGCTTAAACACCTACTATGAACAGATCCTGGACACTTGCAGTACATCAGTGGAAAAAAAAACATCAGACAAAAATCTCTGCCATGTTAAGTAGTAATTCACATATTACTACATTGCAAAGCTCTGGCTACATATTGCATTGGACACTGGTGACATTAAAATAAATTAGTGTGGTCTCTGTACCCAATGAATTCACAAACAGGCCATTAATTACAAACCGATGTGATAAATACACAGCAGGTAAGGCAAGGTAACACGCAGAAAGAATCATTAACTCAGTCTAATGTGTGGGGTTACAGATTAGGGCATGTGTCAAGGCCAAGTGCTGTTTCTATTCTCTCTTTAAATATGACTTTAGGGTATTCTGGGTCATCCATTCAAAACAGCCCTGATTCCCTTTTATGGCACTCTCTTTGAGAATTTAACTGCTTTTCTAAGAAAACCACGTGAAAGCCTGTGATAGTATACACAAGTATCATTTATATGAACTACTATACAGATAACTGTATAGCAACAACATATGCAATGATGTTTCTGAATTTTCTATAAATTAGGTTACCTATCTGATGCATAATTTATGGATAATACTAGGTATAAAATGTTTGTTTTTGATAAAGCCCAAATGTTAATTATTTTGTATGTATGGATTCCCCCCATAATGAAGAAATTATGAAAAAGTCAAAACAATGCCTACTGTGAAAAATCTGATTACTTCAAAAGAAGTTTTTCTAAATGTGTGAAGATCTTTTATAGATGAACGGATACTGTCTCTAGTATACACTATGCATAGAAGTAGAGTCTAATTTCTAAGACTAGGTTGTAATGCTTGGATTATGCAACTGGAGATTCACATAGTTTCATATTTTATGTGCTCTTTCAATAGGACTTTAAAAATTTATGCTACCAATATGAAATGGAAAATAATTACCATTTCTATTAAGCCTACAAACTAAATAATCTCAGTACAACATAGAATAACATGGGTTGGTTTGACAATCACGAGCCAAAAGAAATTGAAAAGAAACTGTAATAGCGCTAATGCCCTGCTTTTGTTTCCAACATCTTTAAAAATATTTCTTATATGTCTAACAATATAAAATTAGATCACAGTACAGCTTTAATTTTAAAAATATATCTTAAAACTAATCACACAGTATTTAAAAATGGTATCATGCATTGACATTTGGCAAAAGTATTTTAGCACACATATATTCTAGTGGAAGATTTTATTCCAGTTAGGTAATCTACCTTGAAAAGAAATACACAGCTTTAGTTAGGAATTTGGCAGTCAGATCATTTCTGTTTTATTACAGATTTACTAAATGATATTAAATAATTTAACTATTTTTATTACTAGGTCATACCATTTTTTCCTAATAGAAAAGTATTTCATCTTAAAGACAGTTCCAAGATTTCCAAGGAATGAGAAACGGCTTACTTTCTGATCTCTTTGAATCATACAAAGCAGCCAGAAAGGATCTTTGCACAATGCAAATCTGGTCAAATTACTACTACTCTGCCTCACCCACACGTCCCATATGGCCTTCCAGATAAAGACTAATTCTGAACAGGACTCTTCACCTAATCCCTCCCTACTCCCATCCATCTCTCTGTGCTCCAGCTGCACTTAGCATTTGTTCAGTAACTTCATTATTCACATTTTCTCCCATTGCATGACCTATTCTTCCTGCCTGGATGGTTCTTAGCTACCATCTGTGCCAGTAAGTTCCTATTCATCATTCATGTATCAGTTTCCACCTCACTTCCTCAGGGAAACACTCCCAAATCTCCCTAATTAGGTCTGAGTTCTTTCCTATGCACCACTATAGAACTATGTACCTCTATTTCACAGCACTCATCAAAGTTGCAATCGAGTATTATAGGAACCTAAGTCTGCTTTTGATCAACACGTGTGCAGAGCCCAGTACCATGCCTGCTATAAAGTACGTATTAAATAACAAGCGAAACATATGCCCCAAACTTGAATGAGGTAAGTCCCTTTTTTCCTAAAGCTCATTCTTTTCCACATAATCCCTGATATCATACTACTGGTACCTACATTAATACCCAAGCCCGATACCCAAGAGTCAACCCGAAGACTTCTCCCTTCTCCACCTTTAATTTGCACAACACAGTACTTTTCAAATTGTATCAAACGTGTCTTTCAGATTTATTCCCCTCCCTACTTCCACTATCACTTTTTTGGCACATCAGGCATTTGTCACTTCCTACCTAGATATAGATGATCATCAACTCCAAAACTTTCTCCCTCTAGTTCTATCACCAATGAATTTATTACCCACAGTGCCACAATTTTCTAAAACATCTCCTGCTTAAACTCATTCAAAACCTTTGTATTTCTCTCAAGAGGGATGGTGTGTGGGGGGGTGTACATGTGTTAAATATTGAATGAGATGAATGAGATGAATGAATGAAGAAAGAGATAAAATATGACAACATGGAATATATATCTTTAGCATCACCAGGTTGAGCCTCCTAACATCCTACATATGTACGGGAATTGTTTTAAGGTCCCCAGGATCATGTCAGCTCAGGCTGCCATGTATCTGCTTCCACTGCTATCTTTGCCTGTAAACTCCTTACCTCCTCCTTAAAAACAAACTGTTGCGTACTTCCTGCTGTCCATCTTGTATCCTAACTAGGCCAAAAAGCCTTCCCTGACTTCCTAATGGGGGTGTCTCCCACCATCTCTGTCACCCCATACCTCTAATGTGGCATCATCACACTGTGTATATTGGTAGTACTCCTCCCTCACTAAAAAGTGAGTTCTAGGCAGGGACTACATGTTCTTTATCTTAAAAATCAACAATCTCTGGTACATAAGCTAGACATACCAAAAAAACTGTTAAGTAAATATGTAATTATAAACTCACATAAAATCATACTGCTATTTCTCTAATTATAAACATGAATTGACTTATGAATAGTCCTCATTTAAAAAAACTGCTTAGCATCTGATATTCTTAAACTAAAAGAAATCTTTAAAAATTCTAACCAGCGATATAAAAATTACACAAAACTCTCTAGTTCATTCAGCAAAACACTTGAATAACTTTTAATAGTTTTTCTCATAAAAACAGACTATTACTGTGAATACTGGCCTCAGACATATACAGGCATGTATATGTCCAGATAGCCCAGCTTTCATGTGGCTATGTGTATATGTATGCACACATGAACCTACTACAGCTCTTCACATATGCTACATATTCAATAACCAATATGAATATACACACAGTGTAAAATGTAACAAATTAGTTCCTTTAAGGTTAAACTGAAAATAAGTACCCACTGAATGCCATATACAAATTACCTCATATATAAAAGAAAAATTTCTGTTGCTTAAAAGACAGCAAGTTGCAATCAAAAAAGCTGAGATTCTCGAGACTGGGATTCTGACCAGCACTGCTGGTAACTATTTATTTGACTTTGTACAAGCTACTCATTTCTCTGACCCTCAATATCTACTCTGTAAAGGAAAGGATTAGAACAGGGAACTGTTACGACCATTCTAGCACTGGAATTCTCTCTCTTCCACCTAAATATCATTTCAAATAAATGTAACTTTAAAAAAAATACTATTGTATTCATAACACAAATTTTGAACAGTTCTTTATTACAAGAAAATGAAGATTACTTGGTCATATTTCTTGCTAAGAAATCCTTTCTACAGATCTCCCCCATTCCTGGAAAATGGTTGATCCTCTGGAAAATAAAAAGACAAATATTAATATGCTCATTGACTTAATGAATATATTTGTTTATACTATCATAAAATTAAATCTTCCATTTGAGTTTTATATATCTTAATAAACTGACAATTATTAATTTAAAATATTAAAATTAAGTGGTCTAATTCTGCATGCTTATATCTGGTAATCTGAACAACTAATTTGAAGATAACAATATGCAATATAACAAACAATAATGAATTCCTACCATCTTATCTAGTGAAACTCTATATTGTTTCTAATGTTGTTTTATTATTTTTTATTCTCTTTAATGGTTTGATCAATCTTGCATCCTTACCTCTGGTAATTTGAGCAACTTTGTTGAAGATAACAATATGTACTATAACAACTACTGTTAATTCTTATCATTTTGTTTTGAAACCCTTCATCATTTTTATTGTTTTTGCTTTGTTTTGTTTTTGTCTATGTTGTTATTATTTTGCTATTGTTCTTTTTTATTCTCTCCAAAATAAAAAAAATTAAGTGGCCTATAATTAATTTCTGGAATCAAAATATCTACAGTAGTCAGAGAATAAAATTAGAAAACTTCAAAAGAATCAGAAAAAGGAGATTATATAAATGATAATGTCCTAATGGTCTTTGTTGAATAAATAGTAATTCAACATGCAAATTGCTTTACTATACTAGATTTACTATATGTACACAATCATTGCAGAAAAGTGATGAAAATGGAGTTATAATATATGCTCCCTCTGATCAATTGTGTATTAATCTTTAAACTAGTCAATAAAGGACTACACAAAATCAGAATTGTCTAACCTTGGGGGCTGGGGATTTAGCTCAGCGGCAAAGCGCCTGCCTGGCAAGTGCAAGGTCGTGAGTTCGGTTCCTGGTACCGGAGAAAAACCAAAAAAAAAAAAAAAAAAAAAAAAAAAGAATTGTCTAACCTTGTTTGTATTTAGATTTTATTTGATGTTTATTTTGTCCTGAATATAAAATTCTATTATAAAAAAAACACCAGATTATATATAACTGACAAAACAAGTTATGCCACATCTTCATCTCCCCATGTAATTTATTTCATCACTCATATTTATGTGTAATGCAAAGTACCATCTTAGTAAGGGTGTTTTTTCTCGGGGTTTTTTTTGGAGGAGGGGTACCAGGAATCAAACTCAAGACCTTGCACTTGCCAGGCAGGCGCTGTGCCACTGAGCCAGATCCTTGGCCCTAGTAAAGGTGTTCTTTCCTATTGATTCTTCTCTAAAGAAGGAACAATTCAAAATTAAGTTTAAAAGATATGTAAGTTTCATGCAAAAGTCAGCTGAACTTGATAGCAATAAAACAGTTATTCAGGAGTTAGAAGTGAAATTAATATGTCAACACAGGAATTTACACGAAGAAAATTACCACAGAATTCATGTAACTTTCTCATACCAATACTTTGTCATGTTTAATTTCCCACCTGGTAATTTTGTAGCTCTGCAATCTTTTCTTGCTGAACAGCAGAATCACACCATATAAGGTTACTTGTTTCATCTTCATCTGGAGTTTTCATAAATCCCATTTCATCTATCACTAAACGAACTATAAGTAAATAGTTAAGCTGGAATTAAAATACTTTTGAAACACATTCACTGTAGAATATACATATATAAACACATAATGTGTTATATTGGTTCACAGTGTTTTGTTTGCAAAATATCCACTAGTTACAGCATACCCATATTTTTAATTAGAACAGTTTTATCTGAGACCAAATTATTCTATATAGTAACTGAGAACTGTTTTATCTCATATCCCATTCCTTAATTTCCATCCTTTCAGATTCAACAGGTAGACAAAAGTGCCAAAGGACTTGGTAATTAATTTTTTATTTTATTTTACAGAGGATAAAAAAGTTAAATAAAAATTAAAAATTATACAGAATTTCAAAACAAGATGATAGGAAATTAACAATGGTTGTTATACTGCATATTATTATCTTCAAAATAGTTGTTCAGATTACCAGAAACAGGCATGAAAATTTGATCAAAAATTGAGCATTAATTGTTCCTTTCAACAAACCAATACAAATTAGTAGTACAATTACCTTAACTATCTTGTGTATACATTTTCCCTTCTTTCTTTTATCCTTCCTCTCATCCCAATTGTTCTTTCCTTTTGAGCAGTTTCTTTCCCAATGAGGCACAGTAATTAATCTTACCACTATGAAAATACAAATAGCTGAGACAACATGTCTACTCAGGAAAATGTGCTTTCATGGCTTTTTTCTAACCTGGAGCTAGGTAATCACAGGCAAAGGTAAAAGTAGTCCTGAACACCAGATCTATCTTACACTGTTCACCTCCCTAGTTCAAATTATTGCTGGCACTTAATCCAAGTTATCTTTGTTTACTCAGGGCATTAAATAATGAAAAGGAATTCACAGGAAAGATTTACATACTGATCCTTCCATGTTCCTGACTTGGCAATTCTACTGAAAAATTCATACTCCGAAAAAGGCTTCCTTCTGAGTACAAACTATGTGTTCCTCTGAGATCTAGACTTCAAAGTCAACATATTGCCATTTTCCTTCCAACAAATTTCAAATTTAAAATAAAAATAAGGAATACACTTAGGGTAAATTTGGGGTTCCAATACAATTCTGAGCCCTAACAGAAGAGTATACCTAGACAGCAGTCCCTTAATGTTTTGTTTTTAAAATGTTTTCTTTTGATAAGTACCCTCTGCATTAGAAGAAATGGTATCAACTGTCTGAATGAGCTAGCTCTGTTCAAAACTGGTAACTAGATACCCGATGGTCTGGAGTCCTAACAATTCCTGACCATTTGCTGCCTAAGGGGAAAGGATTTTATATGCAAACACTCCCAGAATGGAAGCATAACAGAGAGGACAGTGAGTTGGGGTGGATGAGCTCAGGGAGGAGACTGGCAGGTGGAGCTGCTGTTTTACAGGAGAAGCTTGGAGTGAAATGAAGTCCCAAGTGATCACAGCAAACACACAACCATTAAAGAAAGCACTGTTCTCTCCCGGGCTGCAGACTACCATGCCGCCTTGGCACCCTGGGACTCAGCCATGGTGTGCTACCTAAAGCTCACACAGAAGGCAAGGGCAACCTCAGCATAGCCTAGGAGATTCCTATAACTAGTTTGCATACAGAAAACAAGGGCTTTAGAAGATCAGCACAGGATCAGACCTATTCCTCAGTAAATGAAAGCCACTGTCTGGGGCCTCTCTGAAATACCTGGAAAGACCCAGACAAAATAAATGAAACTCAGGGAAATTGGACGAAGAGAAGGTAATGAGCATCTTGCACTTGCTAGTGAGCCTCACACAAGCTGGGCAGGCTGGGAACATAGAGGTTATGCAAGAATAGAAGGAAAAATGGAAACAGTTTTTGCAAATAAGGAGGGTAAGAAGGGTTGAAGGGAGGGGAAGGGAAAGGGAAAAAAAGAAAAATCAAGATACATTATGTGCAGACACAAATTCCCCACAATGCATGTTTTGTATATCAAAAGTATACCAATAAACTTTTAAAAAGAATAATGGAAAAGACCTATTCTTTTTCTTATATTCACAAAATCAAATCTGTAAGGTCAATCATATATAAATTTCTTTTATTGTCAGTGTCAAAGCTTGAAAACTGACAAAGCTGAGCTTTAAGGAAAAGGTCAGGTATTAAATTTTTAATTCTTTTTTTAGCTAAGCTATTTAACTGCACTTTTGTTTTCACTGAAATTACAGAACTCAATTAACATCTTTTTTAAGAAAATCATCCACCACTGCATTGGAAAAGAATTCCTCCAATATGTCATAAACTTTACACAAGACATTAAAAAGAAATCTATTACATAAAAGATAGTTATCTCTCTATACAGTTTGAAAATCTATACAGTTTTCAACACCAAATCAGTTTTTCAACCATTATGAAAATCCTATTATTCTGAAGAGACCTACCAATTTCAAACTTTGTCCCAGCAACATTTGCTGTAATGATTCCCTTCTTTTTCTTCTTTCTGACTTTCCTTTTCATGGTGCTTTGATAAGATAATTCTGTATTCAGATTCAGGGAAGAGGGCGCCTGTATAACTTTAAAAGAAAAGTAAACAAGCAAATATGACTGTAATTTTAAAATAAATCCACACCAGAACTACAACACCCTCCTACCACAAAATAAACTATGATACCGTAAAAGTTCATAAATAATTTGAATAACTTAAAAACTTAACAATAATTATCCCGAGCACATTTATATTTTGTAACATGGTACACTGATCTGCTTACCTCCTTCTTGGGGCAGAGATGGCATTATTGCCTGTGGCAGTTAACCAGCAGTGTGTGCTTCTGTACCAAACTCTCAGTAAACCTGGAAGTCCCGCACTAGTCTAAGAATACGGCCCCAAAGCACTGAAGGTTCCTGTCATATTATCTTGGTGGAATCCTCAGATTTCAAGACACAAATTATGGGCCAACAAGGTACCTGTAGAGATTTTCAAACAAAATCATTTAGAAAACAACTTTTAGGTAAGTTTTAAAAGTCAAGTAAAGACAAAAGATAACATGTTCAATCAACAAGGATTTGTCGATTTATTAAACTTTACGTAAGATGCCAAAGTGTGGTTCACTACCCTAAAAGACCACAGAATGTAATGGTGGTTTTATTACACTTTTATATATATCAAATAACATACACAAGCAATGACAACAATAACAAACTTCACTTCCACTTATCAAACATCTGCCATCTGAGGCAATTACATTGTGCTACTTAATCTTTTAGCAAACCTGGGAGGTGGAAGTTTTTACCCCCATCTTACAGATAAATGGAGCTCAGAAAGGACAAATAATTGTGACAGTCTTTATAAAGAAAGTAAACGACAAAGCAGAAATTAAAATGAAGATCTTTCTGAGTTCAAAGCCAGAGTCCTGTAACCAGAAACCCAAACAACCTTCAAACTAATACTTAAAATGTAACTGTGGAAATGCTTTTAATATGACATGGTGAGATAAGTACCAGGGTAGAGATTATTTGCTGACTGAATCCAGAGAAAGGGTAGAGAAGAGGACTTCACAAAGCAGACTGCATGTGAACTGTGCCTTACAAAACGAGAGCAATTTTGAAGGGCAGAAAACAGGAAAAGTCATTACTATGATAATCTCACTTGAGCACAAAGAACTTTTTTTCTAATGAACTACTTCGACTTAGCTGACACTCAACATGGCCTACAGTACAGTCCACTTATATTTGCACCATGAATGTAGGCACCCATGCCCTGATTATACCAGACTGCCACGCTATACTACCAACTTTCTGATCTCTCCCTTCATAATGTTACCATCTTTGAGTTGCTGTAAAATCTCCCTAAACACAATAAAAAGTTAAAACTATTATGATAAACAAAGGTATGATACTACCTTTACTCAGAAGTTATCAGGTTTTATAAGAAACTCTGAAATATTCAGCTACGTAAAATGTAACTTTTCTGGGGACAGAAGCTGTAATAAAGAGGGGCTGGGGGGTCCGAGGGTGGTGTGTGTTTTGCCCTGTGGACTGAGAGCTATGCGGAGGCTCCACTTGCCCCCGTCATGGCAAGAAGACCCACAGAACCCTGATGCTCACAGGGCAAGGTAAGGACCTGCTGAGGGTGACAAGGATCTTTAGAATAAAGCAACAGCAGCAGTAATTTCTGCTTGGGGAAAACAGTCTATTAACCCTTGTCTCATCCTTGCAAGAATGCTTTGTTCCTTTCACTAGCCCACAGCAATTGCCACCACGTTCCAGGAGAGTACGCTCCCATTCTGAAAACGTGTGTGTGTGTGTATATGCTCAATAAATAGTGGCAAGCTTGGAAAGCCTTTGTCTTCACCCATCCTGAGGCCCCAACCTCCCAGTCCTGCTTTATACATTAATAAACTGTCTCTGTCTCATGTTTTATCTTTTGCTGTACCGCTCACACAGGCACTTGGGGATCTTGGCCAGGTCCTGGCAGGAACTCATATATCATCCCAATACTCACTGTTAATAAGACTCATTGTTAAAGAAAATTTAGAGCTTCATTTGTTCTCAGGTATCATTTGTACTGGAATTCTCCAGTATAAACCAGTATCAATGCTAGGAAATCTTTATAAAAGAACAACAGTGGGCAGTGTGTTAAGCCTTTAAAACAGTTTGTCTCAGTAACAAACCCTGAACTTCAGTTCATTATTCCCATTTTCCAAATAGATAAACTAAGGCTGGGTAACTTTAAAAAATCAAAGATAGATAAAACTCAAGGTAGCATGGTTTAGAAATAGAACTCAGTTCCAATGAAATATTCTATCAGGTGAGTTCCACTGTATTCAGACACCATGTTATATGCTATAAAGACCTACCACACAAGGATTTTACAACCCTGCTGCAGTACATACTGCAAGACATGGCTACAGTCTGCGAATTCACAGCAGTTTCACAATAGTTAAAACCAAACAGTGAAACCCACAGTGAACATCTCTAAACTGATCTCTCAGCTCCCAATTCTAAGTGGAAACAGACAAGATCATGTCTCAGAACAGAACAAAGGAGTGGACTAAAGTTCAGTTCAACTTCTTTCTGGAGGCTCTCTGTTGCTTCAGGGAGGTAACTATTTGGGTTCATGAGTTCTTGTCCAACATCTTGTTACTGGAGTAAACAAAGGTCCCCTTTACAGTGTTAGAGGCATTAAAAGTAGCTGAGAAAGTCAACAAGACTTTGAAAACAATATACACCTAATTAAACTAGGCTCTAAAAAGAAATTTGTTAATTTCTAACACACAATGAGAAAAACAACTGTGATTTGTATAAAATTTTTAAAAAAGAATGCTTATCTCTTATCCTCATTTAACAATTTAAAAATTATATTCTCCGTATCTAAACTTTATTGACTTCTATTTACATTTGGTGAAAGTGCCTAACACACCTGACTTCATTACATCATTTTAATTCCACTGATTTAATTTAATTCTAGGCAAGAAATTTAAGATGACAGAGATACCATGTCATTCAAAAAAGCTACAGTTATCTACTTTCACAAAGCTGAAAGTATTTTTTCGTTACTTCTGAAATACGTTAAGCCAGTGGCTTCCCAACACTGGCTGCAAAGTAAAATCACCCACAAAGCTTTAAAAAACCTAGTCAAGACTGCATTTCCACACCAATCAGGGGCCAGTCACAGCACTTTTTTCCAATTTTTATTGTTTATTAGTACAAGTTTACAGCACAGAATATTATATTATTCATGGGGAGCTGGCTCACCTAAGACCATAATGTTAACTGAAATAAACCAGAACAAAGGCTTAAATATCACATGGTTTCTCCTATATGAGAAATCCAAAATATAAATGAGCAAAATAAATAGAGATAATAGGTAGATAGATCTTTTGCAAATGGGAGGAGGACCAAGAGACAAAGGGAGAGAGAAGGGGAGAAGGGGTGAAAAAAGAATTATAATGCGTTATGTACGTGTACCCGGAGCACTTCTCAAGTTCTCCAGTGATTACACAGTGCAAAATGGAAACTTTAACTGTATGCACCTAAAGACATCAAAGCAAATAATAATTACCATGTACACATAGAAAATTAGAAGAAAAAAGTTAAAGATAATACTACTATAAATTTTAAAAAGGACAGAAAAAATAGCTAAAATAATTTATAAAGATCCTCATGTCTACTTTAACTAAAGAAACTGAAAGAATTTTGAAAATCAATAAAAAATTATGTCTACAAAACCCAAATAATTCATTTTTTAAAAGAATCATTTTTTCAAAACATCAAGCAAAGCAACCTTGAATATGGAATTCTCTAGTTCCAAAAGATGCATGAGACAGAAACAAAACCAAAATCAGTCCATACATTTATGCTGGAGAACCCTTTCTTCCAAGTTCTTGTGAATAAACTTTTGCCAAATACTTGAAATTGCGATAAACAGTCACTTTTTCCTGATCATATCTGAAAAAATTAACTTTGCCTTCTCCTGGTCCATCACAGAAACCCTGATTTATACACGATCAAAACTACCAGCCACAAGGGTAAGCTCCATGAAGAAGATAGTTTTAGCTCACCTTGTTCACTTCTCCAATCTCAGGGGCTACAGTACTGCCTGACACAGGTTGGTGAGCACTTGTTAATGAATGTTATGCTCTGACTCTTTATATCCCTCCTCAATTCATGCAGAAACTCAGTCTCCAATGCAGTAAGATCAGGAGGTGGGACTTCTAGGAAGTGATGAGCTCATGAGGGCTCCTCCCTCATGAATAGGACTAGGAACTGTACAAAAAAGGCTTCACATAGTATTTTGCCTCTTTTGCCTCTCCTCCTCTTATGACATGTGAGGATATCATGTTCATTCGCTCCAGAGGACACAGCCACAACATGTCACATTGGAGGCAAAGATTACAGCCATAAGACGTTGCTGAATCTTCTGGCACCTTGATCATGGGCTTCCCAGCCTTCAGAATTATAAGAAATAAGTTTCTCATTTATAAATTATCCAGTCTGTGATATTTTGTTATAGTGGTGTGTATGGATGAAGGCAATAAGCTAAAAAATCAACTACTGTTGCTGGAATAAAGAGAGAAGGTCATGTAGCCTGAGAAGTAAATACATATCATTTACAGTATACTACTTTCACATTTTTAAGTAAAAAGGTGTATTAAAGTTTACATATTATACTGGCACTTGGGTAAATCCACAGAATAATACACGGAATATATGGTGGTGGCACAAATCAGTGGTGGCCAGCTATGGCTGGAGACAGAGCTGTGGGTGACTTATGCTGCTTTGCACCCTGAGCATGTTTCACCTATTCAAAAATGTAGAATGCCTGTGGTAAAAGTTTTGTGTCAATATTATAATGGTGATAACAAAACCATCAAATTCTTTGTTTCTTATCTCCTAGCAACACAGTTTTGAGCATCTAGCTCATTCCCCATTCTATTTCCATATTTGCTCTCTTATGGTATGGTTTTAACCAATCTTACTTAAAACGCGCTACATCTTGTTGTAGTAGTAAACCACTTCCAAATCTCAGGAGATTAAAATAAGCAAGGTCTATTTCTTGATCACACTATATACGCTGTCAGTGTAAGCAGTATGTGTATATGGAACATGCTGTTATCATGTGCACAGTTTGGGTTAAGTGTGATAATTGAAGGAAAGGTTATTTTTTTGTAAAGTGCTACTGGTATTTTCATTATAGTTCATATAAGAATTTATTTGTATTGTTCTTTTTTTGTATTGTTCTATTTTAGACTTAGAACACAAAAAAATAGTCGATGTTGAAAATTTTGAGCTTTCTTTATAAACAATAAATATTAAAAATTCAATATTTTGTGGTATTTTTCCATTAAGTATTCATTGCTTAATAAAATGAAACTCATAAAATTAAAATTAATAATTCATCAATAGAAATATTGTAAAAAATAAACATTTCTGCATCTTGATGACAAAATTAGCCTTAGGTTCTGGTTAAATTCACCTAATTGTGAAATTATATATTAATGTTTAAGAGTTAAAAAATAGGTTGAAAAATGATGACCTAGACCAGTGCTTCTTTAAATCTCATCCCAGTAACAGCAGCATTGCATCATGTGCAAACTTCTTAGGAATGCATATTCTTCAGATCTTCTGAATCAGAAATCTGCAGCCAAGGCCCACAAGTTAATAAGCCCTCCAGTGACTCTGCTGCAGACTAAAGTTTGAAAATAGAGGCCCAATTCCTGGTGGCACAGGCACCCTCCAGGAAAGGGGGAACACCACTCCTGGCCTCTGTTCCCTTCTTCTTGGTCTTCTGAGGCAGAGCTATGTGGATGATTTAGAAGTCACCTGGCTGAGCACTGAGTGGAACAGAAAGCATGTGCCAAGCAGGGCTCTTGGTTTTTTTTGTTTTGGAGGTTCTTTTTTGTTTTGCTATTTTGTTTTCAGAATGTGCTTTAGAGAACAGCTAGAAAAGAAATCTGCTACAAAGAACCTCACTTTCTACTGTCAGAGACTTGCTACATGAGATGAAATTTGCTAACACAGAAAGAGATTTTACACTTTCGTTTCATCCTAGTTCAGCTACCAATGCTGACCAAACTCATTTTATAGACTACCAATCACCAAAACTCAATAAGCATGAGGATTAATACCATGCAGTATTAGTAAAAATAATACACACTTTATCCCCAAACGTCAGGCTAGAAGCATGCATCCTTGGTGTGAAAAAGACAGGGACAGTCAAAAACGGAGGAAGTGTAACGGAAGGGACAGAAGAGGGAAAATGCAAGTCAACATCAACAAGAGAGTGAATAAATATACCATGGTACACTCATGCAATGAAAATACTACATAGTAGTGAAGACAAATGAACTAGACTTACGTCATGAACCACACAAACAATTAGATCAAACTCAGCTAATGAATACATACAGTACCTCATTTACATGTAGTTTAAAATTATACTGTTTTATATACATTGCTTAGAAATTAATATGTAAGTCAGATGCCTCTTGAGAGGAAAAAGGACACAACAGCCAGTCCTTTTCCGAATACCTTCTATGCTTTTTTATGTAATTCTTAATATAAAGAATTAATATAATATATCATGTTTTAGAGTAAATACACATTTATCATGGTTTACCCTTCTTTAATAACAGGTAGAAATGCAACAACCATAAAACTTTCGCTTGAGCCTTTGTGTTTCTTTGGCAGTAAGGGTTCTAAATCCACACTGTTGAAACTTAAGCATGATCCTGACTCATAAGCAAAGTGCTCATAAGCAACTCATAAGCAAAGAGTCACAGAAACGCTCTAAGAGGAGTCACATAATCCAGACTGTTTCTTAATAGAATATACTGGCACTTACTGTGAAGGCAAGAGCTACGACACAGAGTCATAGGAAGATATTTTAAAAATCCAAGAAAGAAGGTAAGAGCTTGATCACAGATAGAAACAACATGTACAGAAAGGAAATATACTGTTACCATAGAACAGCAACAGGACTTGCTGGTCAAGAAAGAAAGAGTGGGGCTGGGATGTATCTCAGTGGTAAAGCATTGCCTAGCACGCATGAAGCCCTGCCTTCAATTCCCAGCCTTCAAAGACAAGAAAAGATGAAGAAAACATGGAATACTTGGGGATTTCTGGCTTACAAAAATTAGGAGGAGATGGTATCATGCATCATAAAGCCAGCAGAGATAAAAGCCAACTTGAGGGGTAAAATTATCTCTATTTTGTATTTGCAGAACAAGATCAATGAAAAAGAGAAGAAATAAGAAAATAAAATTAGTAGCTGGAGATAAGAGATAAGGAAAACGTCTATTTTTATAAACAAATGTCTTTAACACAGAAAGGTCCCTTCCATAGCATAACTGATCTATTTCTGTGTTTTCTGCCAAGAAATGACAATGGATTTCAAAATGCACAGCTGTGTGACTGGTGAACAAATGACATCACCCAAACAACTCTTATAACAATAATGCATTGACACCATTCACTGTGTCAAAGCATTTTAGAGAAGCTCCTTACTCTCTTAACATAGTAACTTCTACCTCGCTTTCTCAGGCTGAAAGTATACCTCACAGCTACAGTCAGATACACAGTGTGAAAGAACCATTGGATCAACTACTGTTTAAGACCTGGCAGGAGCCAAGTATGATATTAGATAAGAATAAACAGAAGAACTATTTAACCATTATGGTAAGAGAATTAATGTCGACTTTGACCAATAGTAGCTCCCACTCTTCATTTTTCAAACTGGCCTTAGGCTGCTTAGTATTTATTCAATGGTTGCAGTTGAATTACATCAGCCATTAAAAAATGTCCACTCAGGTCTGTTGAGTATCTTATCTGTAGAATTTAGCCTACTATGAAATTTAAAAAGCAGAGACTGATAAATAGGTAATGATAACACAACTCACCTTAAAGGTATTTTTCCCTTATTAATATTTGTAGTTTTTCTATGCTCCTCAGATAACAAAAAAGCAAATATATGGTGAGTTAAAGTACAAAGCAAGTAATAGTTATAGTTCAGTTATTAAAGTTATAGAACACAAAATTATGTCATACTATGTCTATCAAATGCTTATAGTCAACAGCTCCTTGAGACATATCTTTCCTAAAATATAATGCATACAATTACAAAGTGTTCTCCAGTAGTTTTAAAAAATGAAACAAAAAATAAAAAGCCTCACCTATTTCAGAGAATCAACATGCAATGATATCAGTTAACTTCTGCATATCTCACATGCTTTTTGAATCCACTTACCTTTTTCCATTCCCTCACTCTGTAAGAACTGTACCAAATCTAAGAGAAGTGAACCTCATGTATTCAGAGCACCCAACCCATGTTTCACTGCACAAAGACCTGTCTTGTTCTAAACTATCAAATTGGAACTGAGTGTCCTTTGGACCCAGTTCTCTGCAGAGTTCAGCAACCTGGATCACAAAGTAAAAGTGAGGGACTAACGAAAGTGGACAATTTCAAAAAATACACAGTTCTCCCTTCTTTGCCGGAAAATGCACAATAGATACCAAAATGTGCAGCTG
Source organism: Chinchilla lanigera (assembly GCF_000276665.1). Classification (NCBI taxonomy): domain Eukaryota; kingdom Metazoa; phylum Chordata; class Mammalia; order Rodentia; family Chinchillidae; genus Chinchilla; species Chinchilla lanigera. The sequence continues at coordinate 9,860,579 of NW_004955423.1, read as the reverse complement.
CTTAGCTGCTGAACCAATGACATCACTGGAATGCCATTTGATGCCAGCATCTATAATTTATAGTCCTAAAGGTCCAAAACCTCTCTGTAACTTTCCCTGAAAATCCAGTTTTCCTCTTATGTTCCCTAGCTTGGTAAAGGGCATCATAAAATACATCAGAATCACCTTTCATATTTCCTTTGGATTCCCTCTTTAATATACATTCAATAGATACCTTATTACCAATATTAAGATATGTATTAGTTTTACTATTTATATTTCCATCTCCTTATGAATTTTAAATATTAAATATGAAAACAATCCATTGAACAACAATTCAGGCTCCTTTACATGCATATTAGTTAGTAAGTTAACATATAGTGAAGACTAGTAGCCCCCTACTTAATAGCCATTCACTACATCACCCTAACTAATACAACACCCACTGGCTTTTGTTAGGGATGGCATTCTAACTAAATAACATTACCTATACTTCCTTACAGCCATACTGACCAGGAGACTAAAGAAATGTAGGGACTGATAAGTTAATCAGGAGGAAGTGGAAGTTGTTGAGCAGGACTTCCCAATAAAGTACCTTAAAGAAAACAGAAGGCTCATTTACTTGCTTTCCTGAGCTGGTATCCAATGCTATGGCAATTTAAAGTGACAATGATCTTATCTTGGAAATGGTGCATCAATCTTAAAACTGCTTATCTCCAGAGATAACAAACTTCCTTCTTGTTTAATCCACTGTTATTTTATGTTTCTATTACCATCAGCTAATTGCACATTTTAACTGGCATGCTGCTCTAGCAGAAATGATACTTCCATACATGCAGTACTACTCTGCCATAAGGAAGCCTTAAGTCATCTGTTAAAAACTGAATGTACCTTGGGACCATAATGTTAAGTGAAATAAAATAGACACACAAGCTTAAATATCACATGACTTCTCCTATATGAGAAACCTAAAACGTAGATAAAGAACAAAATAAAAGTGAGATAAGAGGAAACAGTGAGATAGATCTTCCCAAAGGGGAAAGGGGTCAAGAGATGGGGAGTGGGAAGGAAGGGGAGGGAATGGGGATGATAAAAGGAATTGGGATATGTCATGTACCAGCTCCACACAGGGAATGTAAGCATTTATGTACCACAAAAAAAAAAAAAAAAAGAAAAAAGGAAAGCGATCAGGGATGGGGTAGGGGACTTACAAAAAAAGGAGTTAAGAGGTGTTACATACTTGCACCAACTCCACAAGGAATGTATTGGTTTAACTTCTTTTTTTTTCTTTTTTTTTTTTTTTTTTTTTTTTTTTGGTACCAGGAATCAAACTCAGGACCTTGCACTTGCCAGGCAGGTGCTTATGCCGCTGAGCTATATCCTTGGCCCCTCCACAAGGAATGTAAACATCATGTACTATAAACATGTACTAATAAAATTTTTAAAAAGAAATTACTATATTGGATTTTTTTTTTAAAGCAGGTCAGCTAAAATCCAATGAGTTTTGGACATTTATCATTTTAGCTGTAGTCTGTATTTCTCCACTTTCTGTTATAAGTAATCCAAGTCTGCTCTGATAAACCACTGCCCCCTCACTCTCAATCCATGTGGGGACAGAGAGCCCCATTACCCTCTTAGTTCTTATGGGCACTCAATGGCTGAATCTAGGAACCCAAGCCACACAAGAGCTGATTAACAAGAGAAAAATATAAGTTTTATTAATTTTCCATGTGCATGAAGATTTTCACCAAAAAAGGTGAAGTCAAAAGAAATGACCAAATCATGATGTTCTGATAATTTTTAGACACATAATAATAAATCTGTGCAGGAAAGGTACAAGACAAATGGATATCTGGACTAAGGTAGTAATAAATTTTAGGGACCTGATCAAAACATATTTTGAGGGCAATGCAGAAGCTAGCAGAAGATAAAGGTTACTTCGGTGTATATTTATTCAGGTTCCTTGTAACCCTATTACTGGTGATCAAGAATAATTTCCAACCTTTGTATGTGGAGGCTATTCCTCACTAAACATTCTTCACAGCTTGTTGGACTTACAGAACAAGCCACTTGGCCCTTTCTGAAGTTACAGCTCCTCAGGTGGTTTTAGCTTTAAAAAAATTCAATATACCACATGGTATATTTTATCTTAACTCTTTCACATGTGATTCAAGAAGGGTTAAAGCTGATCCCAACTCCAAGAATGGATTAATGTCTTGGGTTTAAAGCAGTCATGGAATCCCATCCTCTTGACCATGGAGTTGGCTCAGCAACTCAGGATTCTGAATGTAGGATCCAACTAAAGCTAGTGAGAGTCAGCCCTGGAATTGTCAGACTCTGGAAGAAAATAAGATTCTTTTGTGAGCTGGATTTGAATCTGGGAAGATACATACCTACAGTTGCTGGTCCCCTTCTTCCCTCTATACAGAGTCTGAGAGGGAATTTAGTTTTAGCTTTTAAATTTTGCTTTTAACTGAAGAAACTTACTTCAAACATCCTGGCCTAAAATTCCCCAACTCAAATAAATTAAGAAGAGGCCTCCTTACATGTTTCTTCCATGACACAGCTACTGGGCAGTAGCTTACGAAGTATCTTAATCTACATCTTAAACACAGATCCTGCAACACAGGAGCTAAATGCTGGGCTGCTATGTCAGGGGACACAAAACTCTTAAAGGTTCTTAATTTTTAAAATTAGAAAATTTCAATTGTACTGACTTGTAGAATCAGATAAACTTGTCACAGTTTCAAATCTCTCTAAATTAAATTAAATTCCATTAAAATTAAGCCATGGTCCAAGATTCACAGTCTGGAAAATCCTCAAGAAAAATATATAGTATCATAGGTATAGTCCACCTAATACCGTGTATACATCTATCAGTTAAACTAAGATGTATGTATAAGATTTTAAGAAGCAAAAGAATAATAAGGGCATTATGCTTTTAGATCATTACACTAGATGCAAAGCGAATTCACAAGGTAGTCTTTGGAAAGAAATAAAAATACTAATAGCTTTTACCGAACAGACCATCTGTTAAGAAAACCAAACTAAGTTGTATTTTCATGAGATTAGATCATTCAAAAATAAGAATATTTCCCAAAAGTCATTCCAGGTCTTTAAAAACTATCTGTTTGGCATCACAATTTTTGCCATGAAACCAGTCCTTTTATAGACATGCAGAAGAAAAGAACTATTTTTATCCTTCATCTTAAAACACATTAATGGATGTAGAATAGAATTTGTGCCTCAAGTTAAGCAATGCACAGTAAAGCAGTCTCTAGAGATACTCTCACATAATACTACAAATTTATTTTTTCATTCATTCTTCCTCTTGACCAGTACCTTCCCTTTTCACACACAGAAAATAAATCTATAAAGATTCATCGGTTCACAGTTGAGACCCAAAAGAGACAGGTACACTCCATCAACTGCCTGGGGACTCCAGTCCCGGCGCCCCGCGTTCTGCCACCATTGTGGTTCACAACTGAAGACCATTTGCCCTTAATCAACTGTCTGGGGACTACAGACTGGTGGCCCACATTCCACCACTATCGTGGTTTGCAGCTGAGACCCACACAATTTCCATCAACTGCCTAGAGACTCTGGTCCAGAAGGCCAGCATTCTGCAACCATCAGGGTTCTCATCTGAGCCATGTGCTTCATCAACTGCCTGAGATCCTGGACCTGGTGGCCCACCTTCTGATGCAATCATGGGGCAAGTATGACACCCAGGAAAACTAGGGGCCCTAGAGACCTCCACTGAGCTGCCCAGGAAGGGTAAGGCTTGGCGCTTCACCTCCAGTATCCAAAATGACTAGATGAAGGAGCAAAATACAATCAGAAATCCACCCCACCCAGAACAAGTTCAAGAGACATTAACATAGGAGTACTTGGAAGCCACCTACCTGAAATCTCTGAAATGATAGGAACTGAATGAAAGAAACAACTCCATCAGGCCACAGAAGAAATCAGATCAGAAATAATCTCTCAGGTAAAAAGTGAAAATGAAATGACAACAATAATGAAAGAATTGCTCAGCACATCTAAGGAAGACATATATAAAAAAAAAAAAAAGCATAAAAAATGATGGAAACATTAAATGAACAATATAAGAAAAAACTAAAATGCATGAAACAGATTCAAACAGATATCCAGGAAATCAAAACTTCCATCGAAAGCTGGCAAAACCACTTGAATGAAGCCAAAGATCGACTTTAGATCTTGAAGACAGCATTGCAGCTAATGATTGCAAAAGGAAAGATCTCTTAAAAATAACAAGGAACCAGGAAATATCAATTCAACAGCTGCAGGACAATGCGGAGAAAAACAATTTAAGCCTAATAGGTGTTAACAAACAGTAGGCGTCAACACAAATGACATAAAAAGAATATTTGCAGAAGTAACACCAGAACATTTCCCTAGCATGGAAAAAGAATCTGACATACAGCAAAATGAGGCATATAGAACTCCAAATAGCAACAACCAAAATAAAAATACACCCAGACATATAATAATCAAGATCCCAGAAATCCAGTAAAAGAACAGAATATTAAAAGCTGTTAGAGAAAAAAAAACAGATCACCTATAAAGGAAACGCCCATCAGAATCACAGCAGATTTCTCAAAACAAATCATCAGATCAAGAAGAGCTTGAAGTGGAGTATTGGAAGAGCTTGGAGTGAAGTATTCCAGGTCCTAAAACAAAACAACTTCCAACCCAGACTGATGTACCCTGCAAAACTATCCTTCAGATTTAATGGAGACATAAAATATTTCCACAACAAAAAACAAGAACTTCATCAGTGCCAAACCAACCCTAGAAAGAGTACTAAAAGATGTTCTTAAAAGATAAAAATGACCACAATTTGAAGAACAACAATAGAAAGGAACCATCTAGCAAAGCAAGCAATTAAACAGATAGTAAAAGTAGGAAACCAACAGCAGGGAAATAACATGACAAATATAAATGAACACATATCAATTATAACCATTAATGTAAACAGCCTCAATTCACAACTGAAAGCCAGCTGTGTTGATTATAGTATTTAATTTATAACACTGAGATCCATGCTGTGAGTGTATGGTTAGGCATATCTTTATAGATTTCTAGGGTCATTGTGGAGTATATTTATAGTTGATATGATTAGTATGTCTTGGGTTTTGTGTGAATTTTTATTTTTCAGGCAGTTTTTGAGCTGATAGGTATATTTTCTGGAAGAAAATTATATGTATATATATATTAAAGACAGGTGGCACTTTTTTTCTTCTGAGAGCACCTAATAGAGGAGTTTTATAAACTTTTAGTGCAACACGACATACTGTATGATGAAAAAAACAAATTGATCATTAAACTTAAAAACAGATTGATAAATCTTTATTTTATTTTTTATTTTAAAGATAAAAGAATGAAAATATATTAACAAACACACAGATATAAACAAAACAACACAAATACAATAAAAGCAATACAGGATTTCAGACAAGGTGGTAGGAAATTAACAATGGTTGTTCTATTACATATTGTCATCTTCGGGGCTAGGAATTTAGCTCAGCGGCACAGCACCCGCCTGGTAAGTGCAAGGTTGTGAGTTCGATTCCCGGTACCAGTGGGAAAAAAAAAAAAAAAAAAAAACATATTATCATCTTCAATTTGGTTACTCAACTCATCCCAGGGATGCAGGGATGGTTCTATATATACAAATCAATAAATATAATGCACCATATCAACAGAGTCAAACGCAAGAACCACGCAATCATCTCAACAGATGCAGAAAAACCTTCTGACAACATTAAACACTCATTTATGGTAAAATATGGAATAGATGGTCTTTGTCTCAATCTTATAAAAGCCATCTGCAACAAGCCTCCTGCCTTCAATATATACACATAATTTCTTCCCAGAAGAGATACCTATCAGCTCAAAAGCTACCTGAATAATAAAAACTTCACACAAAACCCATGACATATTAATCATATCAATTATAAATATACTCCACAATGACCCTAGAAATCTATAAAAATATGTCTAACCATATACTCACGGCATGGGTATCAGTGTTATAAATTAAATATTATAATCAACAAAGCTGGCTTTCAGTTGTGCTTCAAGAGAGCTGGACTTACTATGTTTAAATCTTATCTTGTGTTCAAAATCATCCAATATACAAGTCTTATTAGAAAAAAAAATGCATTGTTTAGAACAGTTTTAATCAATGCACTTTAAGAAAACTGGTCATTTGTTTCTATTTGTCTTAAACTAGTTTAGATGGTCTTGCCACACTGCTATAACTTACATAATCTACTTTTTAAAAAGATTTGTTTACATCAGTTCATGAAATGATACATCTTATTATATACATTTGGAATGCAATTTTAAGTACTCTCCCTGCCTGTATTATTGTTTTCTCCTGTTATTTGATTATTAAACCAAATATTTGAGTATCTTCTTTAAATAATTAAAATGTAAGTTTCTTAAAGGCAATACATACTGTTTATCTACTACATTCTCCTTGGCAACTGACATCTTTTTCTACATTTAAAAGTCCTAATGATTATTTAAGAAATTAAATATTTCAAACTCTTCTATTCCTGCTTTCTCATTGGCAGACCCAACTTCCACATCTCCATCATTACTCCCAAAATGGTAAAAAGTTTGACAACTTAAACTCGTCATCTACTATTAAGTTGTAGTAGACTAAAATGCTAAAATCACTGAGGAATGATTAATTCACTCAGAAATAAGTATTGCAGATCAAATTTTGCCATCACATAAATAAGATCATGAATAAAAGTGATTTCACTGTCACGATTAATTTTATGTGTCAACTGGAAGGTGTCATAGTACTCAGATATTTCGTCAACTACCAGTCAGGATGTTGCTATGAAAATACTTTATACATGAAATTAACATTTAAACCTGTAGACTTTGGGTAAAGCAAATTGTTCTCCATCATGTGGGTGGCCCTCCTCTAATCAGTTGAAAGTGTAAGAGAAAACAGACTGACTGAATTCCCAGAAAGAAAGAAATTCTGCCTTCAGGCTGTCTTTGGACTCAAGGTAATACCAACTATTCCCTAGTATCTGATCTTCCAGTTTACTTTACAGATTTGGGATTTATAAATCTTCACAATCCTATGGTTTAATTCCTTAAATTCCTTAAATTATATTCTCTTCCTCCTTCTCTTCCTTCTTCCCCTCCCCACCTTATTATCTGTCCCACCTCCTCATCCTCTCCCCTGTCCTCTTTTTCTCTCTCCTTCCTAAACTTCCTCTCTATCTCCCTTTTGCTCGTGCGCACTCTCTCTCTCTCCTTCTCTCTCTCCACACACACACACACACACACACACACACTTCACTGGAGAACTCTAATACATTCATTATTCCATAGGATCAACTACATTTAATGAGATCAAAAATCAGATTTAAAATACTTTCTAGAAGTTTCTGAAATAAAATACAACAAAGATAACCAAAATAACCAATGGTTATAATAACTATTTTAAAGTATAATGCTAGACTATTATAAAAGAAATGGGTGTGGACAGCTATACAAAGAACAATCGATAGTATTTACCTCTGAAATAAAAGTGAGGAAACGAGTAGCTAATACAGACTATCCACAACTACTACCACATTTCTTTGATTCTAAACCACACTATTTTGTTTTTTAGCAATTAAAACCCTCTAAAATTGTGTCAGCGCCGGGGATACAGCTCAGCGGCACAAGCGCCTGCCTGGCAAGGACAAAGTCCTTAGTTCAATTTCCAGTACCAAAAAAATAAAATAAAATAAAGTGAAATTGTGTCAGCTGTCAGCCAGGAGGCAGTCCTGATATAGTTACCACTGTCTGATCCTGCACATCAGAATCAGCAACATCAGGGTCAGAAGCTGAAAGAAAAACCCTTAAACACAGTGGAACTCTCTTAAATGCATCAACCTTTTGACAAGTTTCTTTCCTTTTCACAATATCCATTGTACCTTTCAAATTTTAATTACTCTTTCAGTTTCTTACACTAGGGAGACAATACAAGGTATACATATGCAGGTCTGATTTATTTCACTTATGAGTATGGTCTCAACTGGGATGGGGGAAAGGAGAAAAGAAAGAAGGGGAAAAAAATATATAAATATATACACACACAAGATAGCTAAGATAATTGTACTACTGGTTTCTACTGATTTATTGAAAGGAACAGTTCATGCTTAATTGGTCAATTTTGCCTGCCTATATTTGGTAATCTGAACAACTATTTTGAAGATAACGATATGCAATATAACAACCGTTGTTAATTTCTTAACATCTTGTTTTGAAATTCTGTATCGTTTCAGTTTTTTAAATTTTTTATTCTCTTTAAAATAAAAAAAGAAATGCATTAACTCCTTTTTATTATGCATTTCTATTAGTGCATGTTTGCAGTAGATAAAAGTTACATTTATCATGGGGAACTGACACATGAATATAACACATTTTAATTATTTTTTGTCCCCTTCCCCTCCCATCATTCCCTGTTCCCTCTAACTGTTGATTCCCTTGCCACCTGAAAAAGCTGTATTTTTGCATTTTTCTCAATTGTCTGTTTTTCAATCCATTTTCCCTTCCTCCCCTCCCCCATCTCTTGAACCCAAAGTATCAATGAACAGCAAAATAAAATATACACTAGTAGAAAATAGGGAAATCTTTTTCAAGAACCCTTAATGGCTGGAAAATACTGTGTGAAGAATGAATCAAGAAGAGATTCAGAAGAGTCCATCTTTCAAGGTAAAGAAATGCACAAATGCCTTAAACAATATGTTTTATTTACACTTTCCCTCTTCTGAATGCATAAAAGTGATGTAAAATTTTTCAGTACCATTTGACGGCTCTTTTCAACATATATATTTTCATATTATGAAAGTATTGTGCATAGATGAGATTGCAAAGGATTTCTGTAAGTAAATAAAATAAAGATGGGTCTAAACAAAGAATTTTATCTTAATAGTAATGAAAACCAGCAGTTCACTGGCTATCAGAGTTTCCACTGCATAGAACTAGTAACAGTATTAACCATAACTGAAAAATGCACAGATATCCTGGAGAATAAGAAATAATAAGAATGGAGAGTAAGAATGCTAGGCCACTCCCCTGGGCTTCTGGTTCCAGGCAACTTTGTGTCAGACCTCACCCCTGGGCAGCACTGAGAATCCTCATGCATCAGACCCAGGCAAGATCTGAGGGACAAAGGCTGAACCTGCAGAAGAAGGACCCTGTGTCTGCAGCCGCACAGAGTAGGGGCGCAATGCTTTATTTCCAAATGCAATTCTAACAAGCAACAATCTATGTGGTACCTGCACAAGGTACTCAGGTTTACAACTACTAAACTGAAAACAGAGAAAGTAGAACTCAAATATAGTGTGTTTTGTAACTCACACCTCACTCAAAATACTCAAGGTATAACTTCTAACATTGCAATTAAAATTAGTCCTAGAATGAAAATGCTTTATGTAATTCTCCTCAGAAAATAATAAAGCTGTGCAAAATCATTAAAAACAACCATTTCAGGATTCTTTTCTTTTTTTGTACCAGAAATAAAACTCAGGACCTTGAGCTTGCCAGGAAGGCACTGTGCTGCTGAGCTACATCCCCAGCCTTCAGCATTCTTGAAAAAGTCAAAGGCATACAAGGAATTAAGGAGCTTTAATTCAAAGAAGACTACTGAAGATAAAGTAAGAATAGGAGTGATATTTTAACCTAAAACCATTCCCATACACCACCTCCTCCAGCTCCATCTCCTCAGGAGTTGGACCAGGACCCAGGAGGGGAGACATGAAAACTAACACCTTCACTACTAAAGAGGACTGACTTGATTTGGTGCATGAGCAGACTCAGTGGCACATAACAGTAGAAGGTCATTATCACAAACACCTGTAGTTGGCATCCTGGGCCATACAAATTATTGGCCAGAAAAGCACTGCAGTCATGAATACCAGCCCTTCATCTTACCTATTCCCAAAATGAGGAAGCCTGTCATTTTTTCTGCCCTCCTTACTCAGGAACTCTCCCTCCTCAGCCACTAGGAACTTTAGCACGACATCCAATGGTAAACAGATTAGACAGATATATAACAGAGAGATAGAGACACAGAGAGAGACAGAGACAAAGAGATTGAGATGAGAGAGAGAGAGTTTCAAGGGGGACATTATTCTACTTTGATTATCCAAAAGTCAATTATATTTACCTCTTAATTCTCACTTGGCTTCTAATTAGGTGAAACTGCAAAAGGGTTAATTCTGCAAAAGGCTTTCATTACAAATAGTAATAGAAAAGAATACATTGTAAGATTCAAAGACAGCTATAATATTGGTCTGGAAAGTTAGCACTTCTCTTGGCCTCTCGTAACTCGGCGGCTGGGGAACTGAAGTATCCTTCTCAACTCCCAAGTTCCTCCTAATTATTCCCTCATGGAGTTCTCATCATATGCTGTCCAGAAAAAGACAAGCTGTCGAGAATGCTCACCTGATAAGGTCAAGCTATATCATAGTCAAGTGGAATTTTCCTGCACCAAAGGTAGTAAATTGTGGTAAGAATATTAATAATGAACATTAATGTTGTTCACAGAAAGTTTTCTTTATTCTTATATTTTACTTTAAAATGTATACAACTTATTTTCATATTTTGTCGACATTAAGAATTTTTTTCTTTTTTGTTAGTATATGTTTGTGACACATAATACACCCATTGTGGGGAATCAGTAAATACACATATTGCATCCTAATCCATTTTACTTCCATTTCCTCACCAATAGCTCTTTCCCATCTCCACATCTCTCTCCATATTTCCCATCATCTTTTATTTTATTCTGTAATTATTTACATCTTGGATTTTTTATATTAAGAGAAACCACTTGATATTTAACTGTGTCTGATTTATTTCACTTAGCATTATGATCTCAAGGTGCACCTAGTTTCCTACAAATGACTCAAGTTTACCCTTCTTTATGGTTGATTTGTTGCTGCATCCTCAATTCTGTCCCACTGGTCAGTATGTTTTGTATGTGTACACATGCATGACACTTCCTTTATGCATTCATCTGTTGATGAGCACACAGGTTGCTTCCAAGGTTTAGCTGTTACGAGTTGTACAGCTGTAAACATGGATATACATGTGTTCATGTAATATGTCTTTAACTTTCAGGAAGACACCTAGAAGACGTATAACTGAGTTAAATGGACTCTATTTTTCTTAAGAATGTCTTTACGGATTTCCATATGGGTTGCACTAGTGTACAGTCCCATCTACAGAGTTCATTTTTCCCCACAACCTCATCAGTATCTGCTGTTTTTTGAGTTCTTGGTGATGCACAAGTCTCACTGGAAAAAGATGGAATCTCGGTGTTATTTTGATCTGCATTTCTCCAGTGGCCAAAGACACCAAAGACTTTTTCATTTAACCATTTGCCATTTGTACTACTTCTGTGGAGAAATGTTTACTAATTTTAATTGCCCATTTTTTGAGTCTTTTTTTAGGGGAATCTAATTTTTTGACTTCTTTATACATTCTAGATATTAGCCCTCTGTCAGAGGAATAGCCAGCAAAATTCTTTCCAATTCTGTAGGCTCTCTCTTCACTCTGTTGGCTGTTTCCTTTGCTATGAACAAGCTTTTTGATTTGATATAGTCCCATTTATTGATCAATAGTGTTAGTCCTTGTGCAAGATAGAGTCTGTTCAGAAAGTCTTTGCCTATGCCTATGTCTTTACGGGTTTTATCTATTCTATATTCCAGCAAACTTAGTGTGTCTATATTTATAACTAGGTCTTTGATCTATTTTGATTTAATTGTAGTATAAAGTAAGAGATATAGGCCTATATTCATTTTTCTACATGTGGATGACCAGTTTTCCCAGCAACATTTGTTAAAGAGGCTATCTTTTCTCCAGGATATGTTTTTGACCCCTTTGTTAAAGATCAGATAGCTGGATGTGTCTGGGTTTACTTCTGCATCCTCAATTCTGTTCTACTGGTCAGTGTATTTTGTGTCAGTACCACGTTGTTTTTATCACTATAGCTGTGTAATATAACTTGAAATCCAGGATTGTGATGCCTCCTCCTGCTTTGTTTGTATTACCCAGGATTACTTTCGCTATTGTGGACCTTCTGGTTTCATACAAATTTTAGGATTTTTTTCCTAGTTCCATGAAGAATGCTGTTGGTATTTTGATTGGGATTGCTTTAAATCCAAATACCATTTTTTGGTAATATGGTCAGTTGGTAATATTGGTTTTGCCTATCAAGAAACAGGGTATATCTTTTCATTTTCATTTGTGTGTGTATGTGTGTGTGTGTGTGTGTGTGTGTGTGTGTAGTGTTGTTAATTTCCTTTCATTGCTGAAAATGAGAACAATTTAGTTAACAATTTAATTAGATATTTCAGTTTTCATTGGCAAATTTTTTTTAAAGAAAATAAAAATTTTTTAAAACATTAAATACAATACAGAATTTTAAAACAAGATAGGAAATTAACAATGGCTGTTATATTGCATATTGTTGTTTTTTTTTTTTCCGGTACCGGGAATTGAACTCACAACCTTGCACTTGCCAGGCAGGTGTTGTGTTGCTGAGCTAAATCCCCAGCTCCTGCATATTGTTGTCTTCAAAGCAGCTGTTCAGACTACCAGATATAGGCATGCAAAATAGATCAAACAATTAAGCATTAACTGTTCCTTTCAATACCGATAGAAATTAGTAGTACCATTATCTTAGCTAACTTGTGTGTATACATATATATTTTTTTCCTTTCCTTGTTTCTTTCTTTTCTCCTTTCCCTCTTTTCATTTTCTGACATCCTCTTTAATCTCTCTCTTCTGAGAGTACCGTACTGTAGTTTTCACATTGTGAATGGGATTCTTTCTTGGTGGTTCAGTGTTAGACAATTTATTCTTTTTAATGACAAGAAGGCACATATAAACACATTTATTTGATTATAAAACTAATTCTCAAAATGAGAATTTTTTTTCACTTATTATAATAGTAAATGTGGAAAATACACACAACAGAGCAATTTCCCCTTGAATACGGAAGTATCTTCTGAACCTAACAATGGGTTACCATACCGTCATTAAAACTGATAATACGAGGTTTTTACTGCTTTAAGAATACATAATGCTTGGAGAGAGGATATGAAGATTCATATGAAATGAAGCATTATTTATTTTACCACGAAGGTATGATGAAGTAAAAAAATTTCCTTTCATTTACTAAACCTGAAACATACATGCCTAAACTGGTATATATTATATTCATTACCTATCTACATGTCATACTCAACTTGTATGTGAAAGTTCAGAATCTTTTACAGTAAAGATATGCAGTCAATTATGAATTGTATGCCAAGATAAATTTGCATGCAGAATATCAAAAAAACTTAAAATAATTTGTAAATGTGGTGACTTCCAAGAGACTAACTGCTAAGTAGTACATAGGGTTATGTTTATGAATCACAACATTTTGTGTCTATTTTAGTACTTAGAATATTTGCTATAGCACCTCTGAGGTTAACACTTCCAGAGTAAATCAAAATGTAAACTAACTGATCCCAGATTCCAGGAATTCAAGCCAAGACTGAGATCATCATGTTAAAAATAGCTAACAGTGAAGTTACAAGATATATTTGTATGAGGTGCTGTTCACACCCAAGTCAGAGAAAATCAGGAACACATGATATATACTGGGTTCACTTAAAACATTTTCCCTTCAGAGATGAACAGAAAGAATGGACACAGATAAAATCCTAGAAATTTTCCTCCTAATCTATGTGGATCTCTTTTTGAGATCCTGACTCTTAGTTTGGATAGGTCAGGTTTGCAATATCAACAGCATGTCCATGTGGAAATTCTAGGTAGCAGATAAAAATTAAAAGATATTTACAAATTAAGGAAATAAGACATAGTTTTTCTCCTATCTACCATTTAGTTGTAGGTATTATCTTAGCAGTCTGTCTTAGTTTAGGTTCCCCCAAAACAAACCCTGATAGGATGATTCAGATGCCAGCATTTTGGGGCAATACATAAAACAGCGTAGAGAGGCAGGTCAGGGACGGGAAGGCAGCCAATAAATGATGTAATATAAAGCTTACTACCTTATCAGCAGCTGGAGCTTAATCTCTGTCTTAGTTACTTTTCTCATTGCTGAGACAAAATACCTGACAGCAAAAGTTAAAGGAAAGGTTTATTTAGCTCACAGTTTGCGGAGGTTTCAGTCCATATCCAGCTGGCTCCAAGGCAGGGAGGCATGGCAAAAGGGCAACAGTTCATGGTGGTGGGAGACAGCAAAAGCAACAAGGGGGAACCGGTTCATGGCAGCCAAAAGGTAGTAAAGCAGCAAGACTCTCTGTGCCCTATACAGCATGCGGACTAACCTCCCTAGGGCAGATGTAGCATTCACATCCTTAATCACAGCCAGAACTATGCCAAGCAAATCAGTGGAGTGATTTACTAATTATACAAACTCAGTACCAGCATCACATGCTCTAGATTCAGCCACCTCTGAAAAAGCCCTTTAACTGCATGAAGCTTTGGGGAGACATCCAAACACAAGCCAAAACAATCTCCTAGGAGACTTTGAGAACCAGCTTCAGTGTTAGCCCACCCAGGTCAATCATTGGTTGAAGACTACTGTGGATGTGGGCTAATTCCATGGCCCTTTCATCTTCTGTGGCCGGCTGGGACAGACAGTATGAGAAGGGTGGTAAAATAATGGTAGGAGGTTGCCTAGGAAGGCAAAAAAAAGGCCTCCAGTCCCCAGGCTCCGGGACAGTCCTGGTAAGCGCTCAGGCAAAGAAACATCCTGGTAGGCAGTGGGAAGTAAAAAAACTATAATGAAGTGCTAAGGTACAAGGGATGTGGGCAACGCTCTGAGGGCATCTAGTCAACCTTATCCCTAAATGTAATCCCCACTATGAGATGTTACAGGTAGGAGCGGGTGGAACCTTTATGAGGTGGTCAGGGTACTGCCCTCATGAATGATTAATACATTCACACAGATAGTGGATTAATGAACAGGTTAATGGGCTATCTTAAGAATGGGTATGGTATAAATGTGTCTGACGGCTGTTGGAGACCACTGTGAAGTGGCTCTGATCAGGATTTAAAATTAACCAATTGGCTTTCCATGTTTACCTGTGAGTCTGTTCAGGGCCTAGGCCCCTTGTCTGGAGATGGGCAGCAGATTTATAAGAGAGCCTCTACGCATCACTGGTCCCAGCTGAGGCCTGTGGTAGCCTGTAAGGGCGTGATGCCTCAAAGGATAAGAAAGGCCCCCGCTGAGGACATTTGGCTCCAATCCCAGTTAACAAAAAGGAGAATACAGCTGCAGACTGCACACTCCTACAATAAACGTCAACCTAGAGGTAAGGTAGTTCTCCTGATGGACATAACCTACTACTTGGGAAAATCGCTGAACTGACTCCTAAGGTTCTGCTCAGATTGCCACACTTTCCTCAGTATCCCTCCAGTGTCTGAAAACCAGATAAATACAGGCTGCCCACGGAAGTTCTTTGTCTTAGCCCCTGGAGAATCTTGAATTCTTCTAAAGGATTTTGAACCTCCTGGAGCCCTAAAATCGTACCACTTGTCTCTTTCATTTAAGCCTTCATTGTCCACTCGTTTGGGAGACTGCAGGCCTAATCAGTCCGTGATAGGCAGCTTCCAAGAAATGGATTCCAAAGTAGTGACTCCTCCAAAGTATTTGTACCATTTTTTAACTCTCACCCAAAATAAAATGCATGTTCCTGTCACTCCATATCCACTGATATCCGTATCAGTATTTCATATTAGTGTTTTGCATTCTGTCCATTCCAAGAGGTGTACAGCAGTATCTCATTTTGGTTTAATTTACACATCCATATTGACATACATTGTATAGCATCTCATTAGCTTATATGTCCTCTATATATTTTCTTTGGTATTTCTTAGTCTTTGGCCTAGGTTTTAATTGGAACGCCTGTTTTCTAATTATAGAGTTTTAAAAGTTCTTTACACATTTTGGATAACAGTTCTTTGTCAGATGTATCTTTGCAGGTACTTTCTCCAAGTCTGTAGCTTGTCTTCTAATTCCCTCAACATTGTCTTTCATAGAGAGAACAGTCATGAGGTACTCCTGCTGAAAGAGTACTACACCTTCACCTGAGTGATGCTTACACATATTTAAGCTGACTCCTTAAGATTTGTACCATTTATTCTAAATATATTGTCCCTAAAATGTTAAAAAGGTGGTCATACATATAGTCATCAGAGACACTAGATGAATGAAGAAATTTCAGGGTCAGAGAAGTCAAAGAACAAGAGTTTGACACAGGCTTTGGCTTTATTCTTGTGGGTTTCAGCTCATGTCAACCCTGCTATTCACTACCAGATACAGAAATACAGGCCCTCTGCAGGCATCTTCTAATCCCTGTAATAAATTCCTTGTTCTATGTCATTTTTTTTGAAGTTCTGGCTCCCTGGCAGAACCTCAAACAAATCCAAGTGCCTACTAACATTCCAATCTTTCCATCTAGATCCTGAACTACCTTCTCCTTCATTTTACTGTAATCATCCATCACTCCTATTATACAGACTTCTGTACATTCTCTTCTTTCTGCCTAGAATCCAATCCCTTCTGTCTCTGGCCTTTGTCTAATTAGAGTCTACCTTCCCTGACCTTATGCTCTGTCTCAGGCACCTTTCTTTCACAGCATTTATCACAGCAGCTTTATATTACTTTTTAATTATTTAATTCTATTTCTCTCATTATTACAAACTCACCAATAAGAAGACCATGTTGCCTCTACTTACACAGCCCAAGCAACTAGAAAACCACCTGGAGTATGATAAATATTTGTTGAATAAATGAATGCATATTTGTTCTGAGTCAAGCACCATGTTTTTAGGTTTTCTTTTATAATAGTTACAAAAACACACTAAGACTAGTACTATTATCACTGCCATTTTGCAGATGAAGATACATATTTTAAGTGGTAAGACGTATCTTTCTGCTTATAGGCAAAGACAGATTACATCAGCATCCACAGTGTTAATCTCAGCATCCTCACAAAAGCCAAACTTAACAGAATTGTTTTCTTCATTTGACAAATAAAAAAGCTGGGGTTAAAGAAGTAGTTGATTTAATACCGTATGAGATTCCAGAGGACCCAGTTCAGGCCTCAAATTCAAGCTGACACTTTCAGTGATGCTCAGGTTCAACAACGCTACCACGACTGATCTCTAGAGTAAACCCTCTATACATACTATCCTCTTTCCAGAGATCAGTGAAGTCGAAGGGAAGACACAAATAGCACCTTAAGAAGTACTTTGTTCTATGCAAATTACAAACAATGTCATGATTTATTTTTAAGTAGCATCCTTTCAACACATCTCAAGCCCTTTAATGAAAAGGAAAGACAGAATAGAAAAAATGTGTATCATACCCTATTTATATGTAAAATGTCTTCAAATTACTCTATTTAACCTTTCATAAAGAAATGGAAGGAAAAAGAAATATAGTAAAGGAAGAAAGAAAATGGAGTAATACTTCTTCTCAGCAACAGAAACAAGAACCTGACATACAGTATAATATAATATTTTTTAAAATTGGGCATAATTTTTAAGGATAGCATCTCTCCAATATTTTATTCACTAAAGTTTGATATGGGATATAAATTATTGAGAATGAACTATATCTTCTACCTTTCTGGATAAATTGTAAATTCCCACTAAAGTGATTTTTAATAACTGGGTTATCCACCTAATTCCTAACAATTCTCTCTCAAAAATTAAATCAAAGGAGGAAATAAACCTTGAAAGCAGCTTTACTAGATTAGCCAAAGTTGATTATGCCGTCCTATTCTCTTACCCATATTAATAGAAAACAGGCTTTTCTAGTTCATGTTTCATTACTCGCTTTTAATGCAACAGGCACTTACTGAACTACTACTAAGTATTCACTAAACAAATTGTGGCTTATTTCTATTTTATAAATTTTAATGGAAGGACCGGGGATATAGTTCAGTGGCACACGTACTTGCCTGGCAAACACAAGGTCCTGAGTTCGATTCTTCAAATCAAAAAAAAAAAAAAAAAAAATTGTAATGGGAACAAATTTTTAAAAACACTAATCAAGTACAAGCAACAACTGAAACAGCTCCATCAAACTATTTTATTATCTATTGCCATTTTCATAAAGCCATTTTACCATCTTTCCCTTTTTTTCTGCTTTATTAAAATACTGAAGTCAGGTGTGGTGGCACATGCCTGTAATCCCAGCACTCGGGAGGCTGAGGTAGGAGGACTATTGTGAATTTGAGGCCTGCCTGGGCTACAAAGTGAGTTCAAGGTCAGCCTGAACTGCACAGCGAGACCCTGTCTCAAAAAGACAAAAAATAAAAAATAAAATAAAATAAAATATTGGAACTTGATAATTCAAAAAAGATCTTACAAATATTATATATGAATATGAATGAATTTTATATCTTATATCCCTGATCAGCTGAAAGTCATATATATCAGAGTGATATGAATAATTAAGAAATTGTGTATAATTGCCAGTAGTGGCAAACTTATGGCATGCTGAAGCAGGCTGTCTGTTATCACTGAAAGCTGTGAAAGATTCACTATCACTGGTGATAAATAGACAGACAGAATCATCATCTAGTAAGTACCAATTAGTATGTGAAGAACCTATAAATTAAAATTTAGCCTCAGGAAAAAAGGAATTTTGTGTACCCTTTGATTGCTCAAATGGCAGCATGGAGGGATGTAGACCCAACAGAAGAAAATAAATTTTAAATTATAATACAATAGAAATGAGAATTAAACTGGGAAGAATTCCAGTGAACTTGCATATTAATCCATAAAAATCTATTTTAGGAATCCATAAGAAAACTTCTGCCAGTCTTTCCGGGAAAAAGAAAAAAAAAAAAAAGTCAAATTTTCTAGTTACAACATACAGTCTTAAAATGGGGGAGGGAAACTACATACCACTTCTTTGTTTAGAACTTTTGGCCCAAATGAAATGACTTTATGACCTTCTACTTGACACAGCTTCACTTAACACTAAAGGTTTTGCTATTACAGTCAAAATCCAGTCAAGGCTGGCTCTGACCAGCGGAGAGCACTGCTAACTCTTCTCTGGAAGGACAGCTACAGCATCCACATTGCTAAAGATGGCCAAAGAAGATAAAGAATTGGGCATAAGCCAAGTATTTCTTCGTAGAGTACAAACAGAAAGACTGGGAATAGACAAAACTCACAGCTTAGTACAACTTGAATTTCAATTAAATTTGGCTGCTTTGGGCCAGAAAAAGGGATAGAAGTAAGAATACGCAAAGTGTAAAAATCTGCAAATCCATACTGTGATTCCAATATGGAATTTCAATATATTTTTAGAGTAAAGCAATGTTTTCCTGTCTTATTTAATGCCATTTACAAGAGTTCGGTGTCTGTGACCATTTCATCTAAATATTTAAACTGTACTTTAGTTATCACTCCCTGCAGGTAGTCTACAACAAAACAATGAATTTCCTGTTTTGCTCATTTAGAACATTAGGTTTTATATAACATTGATCTCACCTGCCAAATATGCAACTAAACATCACACAGTTAAAATAATAACCTTTCATGCATTATGGAATCTGAGGCAGCTGCATGAGTAGACTATCAGGGTAAAAATGATATAAACAGCAGTCAGAAAAGAAGATTAAGTTACTAATGTACCCAGGAGACTACAGGAACTCATGAGCCTTTTCTCTCTCAGCTTCCAATCCATTTAGCTGGCTCCCCACAAACAAAAAACCACAACCAGAGGACAAAGCTTTAACTAGAACTCTGTTGAAAGTGCAAATAAGACACATAAATTCTAGTTACTTAACAAAAAGAAAGAAGGACTCCCTTTCCCCATTACCCTCTAGAATGGTATACTGGAGATTATGCAAATTATACAGGAGAAATACTATTTGTCAAAAATCAAATATTGTCATCTACAGCACAATGACTTATCACCTCACCGTAGCAAATATAAAAAATATAAACATAAAAAACCCTAAAGACAACAAGTGCTGGCAACTGTGAAGAAAAAGGAACACTTGCTTTAAATTAGTACAGCCATTATGGAAAACAGCATGGACATATGTGTAAAAATTAAAATCACCACATGATCCAGGATATCCACCAGAATTCCAGAAAAGTCCAGCAGATCCAGTGGAATCCATTACTGGGTATATATATCCAAAGAAAATAAAAATAGTATGTCAAAAAGACATCTGCACTCTCACGTTCATTTCAGTATTATTCAAAATAGTCATGAAATAATACCAACTAAGTGTCCATCGATATATGAATGGATAAAGCAATGCGGTATACAGACACAATGGAAGACTATTCATCTATGAATACTATTCATACTGTGAAATCCTGCCATTTGTGACAATATGAATGGAATTGGAGATCATTACACTAAGTGAAAGAATGGTGGTTACCAGAGACCAGGGACACTGGAGGTGGGGGGGGTAGGAAAAGGGTCATCAGTAGGTACTAGGATACAGATAGAAGCAAGAAGCTCTAGGGCACAGGATGGTGACCAGAGATAGTAATTATGTACTGCACATTTCAAAAACCTACAAGAAAAGATTTGGAAAGCTTTCACCAAAAAGAAATGATACATGTTTAAGATGACAATACATATATCTTGATTTAATATTATACAATGTTTAGAGGTGTTGAACATTATTTAATATCGCATTAAAATATATTAATTTTATGTTTTGTGTATCCGTTAATTTTTTTAAAAACTAAGATAAAGGACACAATAAAACAAAATTTAGTTTTCCTATGGGAAATTATAAATCTCAATTATGAAAGTAAGACCCATAAATAGGTGGCATAAATTGAATATTTTAATATTTGATTTCTTTGTAACTGAATTTATATTAGTTTAAATCAAAATTATACCACAGACTTTCTAATAAAGAAAGAGGTTCTCTGGCATTTGGAGAAGAAATAAATGAGAATGATTACAAAGCATTTATTTAAAACCTTGACATTCTAGCAGTGATCAAAATTTCAAAACAGTTACAAGGGCTAGCATATAAACTTAAACTTGAGTCTTCATTTATTAATTTAACATGTATCAAAAGTACCTAGTGGACTAAAAATTATGACCATGACCTTCCCACTGCTTGGACAGCAAAGATGAGGGCCTTTTTCTTGGTAGCTTTTGCTTTGAAACAGAGAAAAGATCATGATCTAGTTTCAGCAGGCTTCAGACACACAGTGAATCTGTTAGTCCTCTGTGGGTAGCCTGGGATTGGTTTTTAGTGATGTGGGAAATGTGTGTAGATTACAGCATTTGCTAAAGGTGAATTGTAAAAGGACTACGAATGAAAGAAAACTCTACTTTCAACAAAGACTCCAACAACCTTTAATGATCAAAACCCTGATAAAGTATGTATAAAAAGACCTTACCTCAAAACAATAAAAGTCCATTTATGGCAAAACCAAAGCCACTATAGCAAACGTTACATACTGAAAGCACTCCCTCTGAAATCAGGAACAAGAAAAGGATGTCCGCTCTCATCACTGCTCCTCAATATAGTACTCAAGACTAGCCAGACCACTCAGATAAGAGATATAATAAAAGGAAAGGAAGAAATCAAGCTGTTCTTATTTGCAAACAACACAGAAGACCCAAAAACTCCACTAGAAGGCTCTTAGAGCTGATAAATTATTCAGCAAAGTGGCAGCGTAAAAAATGAACACACAAAGTCAAGAGTTCCAGTATACCAATAATGAACCCACAGAGAAAGAGAAAATAATTCATGATAGCTTCCAAAAAAATTAAATACCTAAGAATCTACTTAACCAAGTCTGTGGTATAATTTTGAGGTGAAAGACCTCTACAAGAAAAACTAGAAGGAAACTGAAGCAAATATCAGAAAATGGAAAGATATCCCCTGTTCCTAGATAGGCAGAATTAGTATCATCAAAATGGCCATATTACCAAAAGCAATATATAGCTTCATGTAATTCCTATCAAAATATCAACAGCATTCTTCAGAGAACTAAAAAAAGTAATCCTAAAATTTACATGGAATCAGAAAAGACCTAGAAGAGCTAAAGCAATCCTGCACAAAAAGAGCAAAATGAGAGGTATTATAATCCTAGATTTTAAGTTATACCAGAAAGTACAAAGCTACAGTAATAAAAACACGGTACCAGCACAAAAATAGACATGGAGACAATGGAACAGAACACAAGATACAAGAAGATTCAAAGATTTTTAAAAATAAAAATCCCACTAGGTTCTTCTGAAAGTTAACTTTAAAAGACCACTATGGAAGCAAACCAACCTTCTGGAATAGCTGTGCAATTACCACAACATAATTTCTCTGTTCAAGCTGGAAAATATATTTTGAATTAGAGCAAAATGCAACTTTTACTGAGCAAAAACTTACTTAACCATAACACCATTGTGCTCTTTATCCTTCAATAGGGATTTGACTTGTAGAACACTCTAGAAGAAAATATTTTGGCCCGAAGAAAAAAATTACACTTTCCTATATGAAAAGAGAAGGTGGTAAAAGTCCTGCATGTTCTGCTTATGTACAAGACTGTGCTGATATAGGCAGTGGAGTCACATTCCATATGTGAAGTGTGGGTCTTGTGTCACTCTCTGTGTGTGTGTGTGGGAACAAACCCAAAGTTGATTTCAGAAGAAATGTTAACACTGTGTAGTAATTCCTTTAGTCCACTTTAGACCACAGAGTTTCTATTCAATTATATACATTTGGTAAACTCCCCTTACGACTTAACTCAGATATTATGTGATTCTTCACTTGACTGCAAACAAATAATAGCAGGTAGTTTTTAGGAAGTAAAACTGCTTATATACTGCCCTCAAAATCTCAACTAAGGGGAAAACACACACACACACACACACACACACACACAAAGGACTTCTTTACAGAGTAACAAGCCAGGACAACACCTGTACGATACCATAGCCCAGCGAATCCTGTTACTTCCCTGTAAGATGAGGACATTGTGAATTTCACTATATTATATCTACTTTAAAAGAAATTATAGAGGCTGGGGATTTAGCTCAGCAGCAAAAGCGCCTGCCTGGTAAGCGCAAGGTCATGAGTTTGGTTCCCGGTACCGGAGAAAAACCAAAACCAAAAAAAAATAAAAAATAAAAATAAATAAATAAATAAAAGAAATTATAGGGGCTGGGGATTTAGCTCAGTGGCACAGCACCTGCCTGGCAAGCGCAAGGTCGTGAGTTCGATTTCTGGTACCAGAGAAAAACCCAAAAAAATAAATAAATAAATAAAAGAAATTATAGCAGTCTGAGTTCAATACAGAGTATCTCTGTAACTCTTGCTTTTCTTATGGATCAGTTTTTCCATTTATCATTAAATTTTTGAAAAATGATAGGTAAACTAAGAAATGGACATGTTAACTGACTTCATTTAACCATGCCACACTGGGTCCATACATTCAACATATACAAAACACACATACAATTACCCTCAAAATGTATACAGTTATGATTTATCAATCAAAAATATTAGTGATAACTTTTTAAAAAGTCAATGGTCTATTTTGCACTTTGCATAGAAATTTTATTTATGCATAATTTTTTAACATCATGCAGAACACTGGTTGCTATGGTTTGTGTCTGGATGTCCCCCCAAAGCCTCATGCACTCATGGGGGCAGGCTTCTAGAATTTATGATTGATCCATGGTCCAGTGCTGGGATTATGGGTGTGACAGCTACAGCCGCCCAAGGGGGGCTACCTTGCATACAATATAAAGGAGGGACAGAGGCTTACTCTTTTTGCAGTCCCTCTCTTTTTGCTCTTCTGCTTTTTTCTGTTTTCTGCCACCATGAACTGTTGCCCTCTGCCATGTGCCACTCTGCCTTGGAGCCAGCTGAATATGGACTGAAACCTCTACAAACTGTGAGCTAAAAAACCTTTCCTTCCTTAATTTGGAGTGTTAGGTATTTTGTCTGAGCAATAAGAGAAAAGTAACCAAGACACTGGTTTAGTCAGCTGTGCATATCTACAAATGCTGACATATTTCATTGTACAATATGCAAAAAAATGATGTCATCAGAAAAGTACTTAGGTATTGGGAAGCTGAAAAGTTCATACTGATGAATTAAAATTTCCAAAATCCTGATTTTTCTCTTGCAAGCATAAATTCTGTCACTAGCAAAAAATACTGTCAGCAATTTTTTTGGAAGTACTAGACTTGCTTCATTCATTTTCTTTTATGCCAAATATCAAGACTGGAAAACGATGATTTATATAAAAATCAACTAAAATGACATTCTATTTAAAAAGATAGCTGATGCAATGTATAATTCCAAAATGTCACACAAGTGCTTTCTTGAGATAGCCATTATGCTTTGCTATGTAGCAGAAATGCCCTTTGCATATTTTCCATCGAATGAAACAGTAAATAAGAAAGCAACATGTTCTGACTTTGGGACAAAATATAATGGACTTACTTTCCCCAGCCCCTCATTTTTACAAGCAACAAGCTCCCCTCAAAATTATCCATCAGACAATGAAATAAGACATTTCAAATATGGGAGTAAGAAGGCAGATGGCTAGAACTTTGAGACTTGAAGTACAACAACACACTGAGTTCGCTGAGTGTTCTTTTATCACCTCTTATATACCCCAGGTTGGACACCAGAGTCCTCCAACATACAAACAGACACTGACAAGAGCGCCCTGGTCTCTCTGAACAAATGAAAAGTCAAGGAAAGACTTAGTGGGAGCCTCTGCTCTCATTTCCCAAGGTGAGAAACTTAAGACAGCCTGATCACTTAGCTAAAGTAGAGTCAGTAGAGACTTGTATCTCTCTTCCCTTTACCCAAGGTATAAGGACACCCAGGCCTAGCACCTTCCATACCTTTTTCCTCATTTTTAAGAAGTGGGCAGCCAAGGGAAGTGCTTTTCACTCTCATCCCTACAGAAAGCTTCCCCAGGGAAAAGCAAAATCCTTGCCAGCATCCCAGGATAAAGTTACAAAGTACCACTGCTTTGGCTTTAAAAATTTAAACTGTCATCAGAACTACAGTACACAAAGGCTGGCCAGAACCTACACACTAAATCTCAACATAGTGACTACCTGCTCAATATAAGATTTGAACAGGACTGGCAGCCCCTGACATAACTACAAAGTCAAGGATACAATCAACATTCATTTATCAGGCAAAAATCCAGGAAAATCCAGGAAATCTGAATGAGAAAAGATGCCAAAACTAAGATAAAACAGACACTGGAAATGTCTAACAAGAATTTTAAAGCAGTTCTTTTTAAAATAAAATGCTTCATGAATCAATTTTAAATCCTCTTGAAACAAATGAAAAAACAGAAAATCTCAGGGATTAAGCAAAAGTTATTTAAAAAGAACCAAATAACTGAGCACAGTAGTAAAAGTCTTTATTCCTAGCTACTTGGGAGCCAGGAGGATCACAACTTGGAGGTCAGCCTGGGCAACATAGCAAGACCCTGTCTCAAAAAGTAAACAGGGTTCAGGATATAGCTCAGAGTGGTAGAGAACACCTAGGTTTGATCCCCACTGTTGAGGAAAAAAAAAGGTCGAATGGAAACTATAGATATGAAAAACATAATTTAAAATTTAAAACTTGATGGATGGTCTCAATTATAAAGTGGGATAAATTATAATTATAAATAAATTATAAAGTCTTCTATTATCAATTATTAAGAGAAACAGTGTGAAAGCAATACAGTATTAAAGACACAATGGATGAAAATTTCCTAAATTTGCCTTAAGATAATAAGTCTCTAGATTTAAGACACTAAGTGAACCAAGACATATCAGTATTATATTTATTTATGAAAACTAAAAACAAAAGAAAAAAAGCTTAAAAACAGGGAAAATAATATATTATCTAAAAAGGAATAATAATTCAAATGATAGCTAAATGATCTCTTCTAAAACCAACTCATCCAAAAAGAATGACCAATTTTCCAAGGTCTAAAGCACAACATTAATTCTGTTTGTAACTGCCAAAACTGTTACCTAGGAATAAAAAATAAAAAATATTTTGTACAAAGGAAAAAAGAATTGTTACTAGCAAACCTACACTGAAAGAATGATACAAGGAAGCCCGTGTAGCAAACGAAATGATAACAGAAGTCTGAGACCTTCAAAAGTGAAAAGAGAATAACAGAAAGGTAAGCACAGAAATGTACATAATTGACTACCACAAACCTCATAAAACTCTTTCATCATATTTTATGGTAAAAGCAACATGTAACACTGGTGCCATGTTCAAAGTATGCAGAGAAAATATTCTTTTAAATTACATTTAGGCCCCAGTCATAAAGCCACTCCTGAGGGCTCAGCTGCCTCCCCTTGAGTCCCCTGCTTTCTGGAAACCCATCCCCCACTCGCCTTCCCTGCAGCTGCCTTCTGCAGGCCTTTTCCACTGAGGAAAGGGATCCTATCGAATGTCTGCTATCCAGAACCTAGACCTCTTTGCTGATGCAAGTAAGGACGATGGCCTGCTTCATGCCAGCACTGAGGATTATACCCATATGAGAATCCAAGAGAGAAAGAGCAGGAAGACCCTTACCACTGTCTAAGGGTTTGCTGATGATTATGACAAAAAGAAACTGGTGAAGACTTTTAAGAAGAAATTTGCCTACAATGATACTGTCATCAAGCATCCAGATAAGAAGTACTCCAGCTCCAGGGTGACCAGCACAAGAACCTATGGCAGTTCCTGGTAGAGACTGACTGGCTAAGGGTGATCAGCTAAAGATTCATGGGTTTTAGGTGCTTGTGGGTCACTGAAGCTTAAGTGAGGATTTCCGTGCAATGAGTAGAATGCCCCTTCAGTCCCTTGTCACAAGTTTAAAAACCTCACAGCTTGTATAATGTAACCATTTGAGGTCCACTTTCACTTGGGCTAGTATAACTCCTTCATGCAAAAAAAAAAAAAAAAAACCCTGAAAAGAGCCATGCTGTCTAAAACAATAATTAAATTATACTTAAAAAGTAGAGAACAAGACATCTTAACTGAAAGTATAGGATCCTATGCTTAACTCCAAGTTGTTAAATGTCAACAGTGGACCATGTTAAGAAAATAGAGCACCTACTAAGAAAACTGTACAAAATGACATAAAAAGTCATAAATATATCAAAATGTAACTCCAAAAAGTGTCGAAATAATCCACAGAAAAAAAAGTAAGAGATAATGTAAGAAATAAACAGAAAATAAGAGTAAAAGAAAAAACGACTTTGGGGCTGGGGATTTAGCTCAGCGGCACAGCGCCTGATTGGCAAGCGTGAAGTTGTGAGTTCGATTCCCGGTACTGGAAAAAGAAAAAATGACTTTAATATCAATAATTATTTTAAATGTTAATAGTACAAATGCATCAGTTAAAAGAAGGTGACACACTGAATTAAAAATGCATCTTAACTATATGCTATCTACAAAAATCTCTTTTTACATGTAAGGGCATAAATAGGTTGAAAATAAAAAGAAAAATACATATCAGGCTAGCACTAAATTTAGAGAGCATAAATGTCTATAACTATCATATATACTAGAATTCAAAGAAAATAAAAATATAGAGGCAAGGAGGGCTACTAAAAAATGATAAAAAAGTTTAACCAATAAAATAAAGCATATATATATATATATATATATAAAACAACAGAGTTTTTAAATATATAAAGCAAAAACTGATAGAGCTGCAAGAAAAAACAGAAAAATCTCCAAATGTAGTTGACTTTAATACCCCATTCTTAGCTATTGAAAAGTATTACTAGACAAAAATATCAACAAGAACATAGGAAAACTAAGCAATAATCATCAACCAATAGGTGCTGTCTGCTATTAGAACACTAATAAAAAATAGAATACACATTCTTTCAAAAGTCCATATGTACTCTATTTTAGCTCATAAAACATATTTAGGCAAATTTAAAAGAATTTAAACCATATAGAGTGGAATTAAATTACAAATGAAATTAAACAGTATGTCTTCTCAGCCAGGTCAGTCAGGTATGGTGGTGTGTGCCTCATACTCAGGAGGCTATGACAGGATAATCACTTGAGCCCAGCCTGGGTAACTGAGATCCTATCTTAACAAAAAACCAAAACAAAATAAACAAAGAAAAAACTTTCTCAATATGGGTCAAAGGAGTCTCAAAGGAAATTTTTAAAAGTATACAGCCCTAAATGAAAATAAAAACACAACATATCACAATCTGTGAGATAAAAGAAAGTCCACATTAAAAGAAAAATTTGGAAAACTTAACTGCTAACAAGGGAATAGAGAAAATAAAGCAAGAGTATTCTGACAAAACTAAACAAGGAAAACACAAAAAGGAAAGGACAATACATTACGTGCATGAATTTAGATGTAAACCTCTTTAACAAAATTTTGTAGGTTGAATCCTATAATGTGTGTGCATGTGTGTATACATACATATGTATGTAGTAACACTTGTACAGTCACGACTAAGAAAAACCTATTCCTTCTGGGAAAAGCTGATTCAATATTCAAAAGTCAATCAATGTAATCCACTGTATGAAAAGGCTCGGGAAGAAAAATCATACAACCCTATCAACTGACACAAATCATTCGATGTCATTCATCAACCACTCAGTATAAACACAGTGCACTAAGAACAGAGGGGAACTTCCTCAACCTCATAAAGAGCATATTACCGCTGTTTCTGTGGGGGACTGGTTGCAAGACTCTCCATGCATACCAAAATCTGTGAGTGCTCAAGTCCTGTATGCATATGGTACAGTATTTCCATATAACCTATGCATATCCTTCCTTATTCTTTAAGGCATCTCTTGATTATATATAATACCTAATACAATGTAACATATAAATAGTTAATATACTGTTGTTTAGAGAATAATTACAAGAAGGTAATTTGTGTACATGTTCAGTACAGATGTGTGATAGCTATCATGTCAATTTGAATAAGAGGCACTGAATTGATTGGCTTAGCATGATTCTGGTGTGACTGAATGGATTTACTGAGGACAGAAGACCTACTCTGGTTGTGAGCGTCACCAACCAATAGGCTTGAGGCCTGAATGGAATAAAAAGGGAAGGAAAAAGGATATCTTGCTTCTGCTTCTTTGGAGGAACTGCAGTATTCACCTTTGCCTTGGACATTTGTCTTCTGGCTTCCAGCCCAGACTCTTCAGCCTTCCATCACAGAACTTTCAGATTCCTGATACGGACTCTACACTGAGCTCCAGCCCCTCAAATTTTGACTGAATCCTTCAAAACTCCATTGCACAGACAGGCTTTCTGCATTCTTCCACACCTGACCCTGCAGGTAGCCATTATAAGCCCACCTCATAAATCTACATATAGATAAACATTCCTCATTTAACAACCTACCTGTTTAATATCTTTTTGGATTTATGACCCACCACTCAGAGTTACAGCCCCTCCTTTTTTTTCTTGTACACATCTATACATCTTTTTTATAGAGCCTCAATGTCTTTTCTTTTGTACAGTACATCTTGCTGTATTTTTGTTGATTGTACTGTACAGTCGTAGTTTTATGTTCTCTTATACATTACAATATTGCATGTAAAAGTTATGCAAATAAAAGCAAACTCATAAAGTTGCTACTTCCTTTGACCATTTTTTCGTTCTGAATATTGTAATACTGCTGTAGTTTGGGGTTTTGCAAGGGGAACAATACAATACAGGACACTTTATTATAAGATTATTCTATAACAGTCACCCAGAGAGTCGTATACAAAAAGAGTGCAGGAAATCTGCCCACACACTAAAGACCAAAGAATCCAGCTAAGGGCCTGGATCCCACGGCAATGTCCTGCATGAGTCCAGCAGAAGACTGAGAGCCCGTAACAGTGCCCCTGATGAGTCCAGCTGGAGGCCAAGAGCCCACGACAATGTCTCATGCAGGCCTGTTTCATGGACCTGCACTGGGAAGGCCCAAAGGTCAGTGGTGGAAGCTAGAAAGTCTGTGCCAGAGACGAAGGATCTGTGCTAGCAGGCTGAGGGATCTGAACTGGAGCCAAGAAGCAATGCACAAAGTAAGAACCAGAGCTCCCCCAAAGGTACCACAGCCATCTTTAGTAACAGTGAGGTCCCGAGCTCCTCTGACGATGACAACAGCTGAGTTCCCATCAGGAAAGCCAGCATGACAAGCTTCTCCAGGAGACTGAGCAGTGTACCATCCTCCCCTCTGACACCAGGAAGCGATGCTCAAAGTAAGGACCAGAGCTTCCCCAAAGTGAACCATAGACATTCTCAGCGACAAGGTCCCCAGCTCCTCAGATGACAGCAGCCAAATTCATTAGGAAAACCAACAGCTCCCCAGAGCTCCCTACCAGCCTCTCCCCTTCTCCTCTCCAGTTCTGCCTCTTATGCTGCTGGCAACAATCCTCAGATGGGCCTCCACTCGCAGCACCACACTGGGTGTTATACGTTGACCACCAGTTGTCAATCCACCACAAATACACATACTATATACAATTCCTTATTTAGCAACCAACTCATTTAATGACCTAATCACAGAAACAGAACTTGGCCATAAAATAAGGAATGAAAAAAAAATATGTTTCTCTAGTGAGCAGTAACTGATACAAGATGTATTTTAAAAATATTTTCAAGCAGCATGCGGTGGTGCACACCTGTAATTCTAGCACTCAGGAGGCTGATGCAGAAGGATCACTGAAAGTTTGAGATCAGCCTGGGGTACAAACTGAGCTCAAGGCCAGCCTGAACTGCACAGAGAGACCCTGTCTCAAAAAGACAAAAATAAATAAATAAATAAATAAATAAAAATTAAAAATACTTCATGGTTTGTGAAATCAACAAATATGGGACCCATGAATACAGGGGGACAAATATACAAAAAAAAAAAAACTAAGCTGGCATCATACTTAATAGCTAAAGACTGAATGATTTCCCTTTAAGGTTAGGAACAAGGCAAAGATCTGCACTACTACCATTTTTATTTAACACTGTATTAGAAGTTGTACTCAGGGGCCTGGGGATATAGCTCAGTGGCATAAGTGCCTGCCTGGCAAGCGCAAGGTCGTGAGTTTGATCCCTGGTACTACAAAAAAAAAAAAAAAATAGACGTTGTACTCAATGCAATAAGCAAATGACAATAAAGACATGCAGATTGGAAATAAATAAATAAAATTATTTCTATTGTAGATAACATGATAATCTACATTTTTAAAAACTCAAAGGATCTTCAACTTCAAGAAGAAAAACCTGAATTCAGTAAGGTTTCAAGATACAAAATCAATACATAAAAGCAACTGCATTTCCACATAATGGCACAAAAAGCAAAATAAAAGAACCATGACAGAAAATGAAGATAGACTGTGGAAACAGGATGGGAGAATCTCATGATAGGGAAGATAGGAGGGAGAAGAGATGAAAAGAAAATAAAAGGGATCAAGATGTGATATGTGTATGCAGCAATTCCCTGTGATTATATATATCTCTATGATTGCATTCAATTTGAATAGAAAACAAAAAAATGGAAACAACATCGTAATCCAATATCATTTACAACTGCTCTAAAGAAAACACCTACATATATGTCTAACAAAGTAGGTACAGGATCTGTATAATCAGACTTATAAAGAATAAAGGAAAACTAAATAACAAACATCAGTTTGCAACAATTCCAACAATACATTTTTTTAAACTTCTAGAAATAATCAATGCTACATAAGCAACAAAGATATACAAATGAGACATCAAACATTTTTTGTGCAGCAAAGGACATAATCACCAGAGTAAAATGGTAATATACAAAATAGGAGAAAACATTTCCAAAGTATACATCTGGTGAGGGGTTAACATCTAGTATACATAAAGACTCTTACAATTCAACAAAAAAACTCAATTTAAAAATGGGCAAAGGACTTGAATAGATATGTTTCCAAAGACGATGTATAAGTGAGCAATAAGCCTATGAGAAGATGCTCAATATCACTAATGCAAATCAAAACCCCAATGAGATATTACTTCACAAAATACTAAAAAATAAGAGTTAGGAAATGTCTTAGTTATTTTTTGTCATTGCTGAGACAAAATACCCAACACCCAAAGTTAAAAGAGAAAAGGTTAATTTCTGTTCACAGTTTGTATACATTTCAATCCACTGTTGGCTGGCTCCAAGACAGGGTGGCATGGCAGAGGGGCATCCAGAGGACAAACAGTTCATGGCATGGCAAGCAGGAGTCAGCAAGCAATAAGAGAAGCAGCAGCAGCCTGCCTCTCCCTTTTATCTCTTTCTATATGCCACCAACACCCAGGGTGGGCCTTCCCATTATCTACACCCAGAACTATGCTAAGCCAATCGGTGGACTGATTTAGTAATCCCACACCCTTAATCCTAGTATCACACACACCAAAGGTTCAGCCACCTTTAAAAACTCCACCTATGATGGCATGGGACTTTAGGCAGACATCTAGATACAAGCTGTAACAGTGAAGGTGTGGTAAAATCAGAATTCTTGTACATTCTTGGTGGAATTAAAAATGGTGCAACTGCTATAAACACTATGCAAATTCCTCAAAAAATGCAAACTAGAACCATGTGGTCCAGCAATACTACTTCTGGGAATAATTAAAAAAGAACTGAAAGCAGTTGTGAAGTATTTTCAGGCCCATGTTCATGCAAGCATTATTCAAAATAGCTGAAACAAAAAGTAAACACAAATAGACACTGACTAGATAAATGAACTATGATATGTACATAACATAGATTATTTGGTCTTAAAAACAAGAAAAATTTTGACCATATATTACAATATGGATGAACCGTGAGGACATTACATTAAGTGAAATAAGCCATTTACAAAAAGACAAACACTGATTCTATCTGTATGAGGGGTCTACCATTGTCAATTTCATAAAAATAGCAAGTAAATGGTGGCTACCTGGGGTTGGGGGTAGTGGGAGGAAGAATGAGCTAATTAAAGGCTGCAGAGTTTCAGATTTGCAAGATGAAAATGATCTACAGATCTGCTTTACAAGATAAATATACTTAAAACTACTGGGTTGTAATAAATTTTATGTTACATATTTTATACAATAACAAATTATACTGAAAGAAACAAGTAGTACAAAATATTGATTGGCAGAAAAAGTTATCCTTGTGGAATCCTTATAAAATGTTGAGTCACCAAATAATTGCATAAGTGACAATATTTTTACACTTCTGAAAGAAAAAATGATTATAGTAGTCCCTCCTTCTACACAGGGGACGTTTAGTCTAAGACTCTCCCATTGGATGGCTAAAACCTCACATAAAGTGACCCAATATATACACTTAGGATAAAATTTATTTTATAGATTAGGCACAGTAAGAAATTAACAAGAATAATAAAACAATTATAAAAATATGCTGTAATAAAAATTATGTAAAGATACTGGATCTCATGCATGTTCTCTTTCCATGTCATACTGTACTACAGATCTCAGTAATGTCTACCAGTGATTTTTTTTTCCTTCTTAGGTTGAGAACTTGCACCTTTTCAAATAAAGGAAGGACCACTGGAGATATAGCTCAGTGGCACAGCACCTGCCTGGCAAGCGCCAGGTCCTGAGTACAATTCCAGGTACCAAAAAGAAGGAAGGAAGGAAGGAAGGAAGGAAGGAAGGAAGGAAGGAAGGAAGGAAGGAAGGAAGGAAGGAAGGAAGGAAGGAAGGAAGGAAGGAAGGAAGGAAGGAAAGAAGGAGGGAGGGATTTTGCAGTTTTTCAGTTGCCAAAATTAAGTGATTGCCTTACTTTTGTGCTTTGGGGCCACTATTAAATAAAGTGCGTGCTTGAACCCAGCACTAGAATATCACAGTGGCAATGGCCACCAAGTGACAAGTGGGTGGGTGATGTACACAGCTTAAATACACTAAATAACAGGGAGGGCTCACAGGCTGGATGGAATAGTAGGGCAGGAAATTTTATCATGCTTCTCAGAGCAGCATGCAATTTAAAACTTATGAACTATTATTTATAAAAATTTCCAGGCTGGGGGTTTAAGTTGTGAGTTCGATTCCTGGTACCGGAAGAAAAACAAAAAAATTTCCATTTAATATTTTTCGGATGATCCATAGATATGACTGACCATAGACAATTGAAACAAGTAAAATAAAACCACAAATAAGAAAAACTATTCTATTTTTTCCTTCCCAAAAGCTAAGATAATCACATTCACATTACCAGAATATGTACAGTTATGTAATGAAAGAAAATTACTTGGGCAATACTGTTAGGCAATTTTACTTGGAGATCTAAATCTTGACATTCAGAGATTAGTATACTTGGTGTATTTGCTTGTGTTCCCAGTGGAACATGAATTCGCTATCTATATTATTCTAACTTTTCATAGGTTTTAAAAACAAAATTCACAGATACGCTATTAAGCACAATCTGGAAATATATAGGCTATACTATATAACTAATGAAGAACATATTTAACTTTTAATTCTTTGTCAAAGATGAAAATATTTCTGGAAACATATTATATACCCAAGATGAATTTTTAAAAGAGAAAATGCCTCTTTTGAAATGACAACCACAAAACATATGTAGTAGTAAATGTTTCTGCCAAAAATAAACGCCTATTTGGCACTGATTTTTGACAAGTGAAAAAGCTTTTTAACATACATATAGGCTGTTTCATTTTAAGAAGCACTGATGCTTCTCTTTCAAATTTCCTTGAATATTTCTGCCTAGCCACTGTGGCAAGTTCCCTAGTGACTGTGATAAGCAACTCATTTACATTTTCAAAAATGATAGGTTTAACGTGTGTGCTGTCCAAGAAGCTTATGTGAGCTGAAAATAGATGTCATAGATTAATGAAAAGTATTGAATGAACTTGAGAAACTATTTTTTTTCTCCAGTACCCTACAAGAAGTAAAACTCCAAGGAGCATTCAATAACCAATGGAGGTCATTCTTTTATTTACATATAACAGCAAATATCAGCATAAGTGTCAAAATTAGTATCTACAAGAGGCAGCTATAGACCAATTTCCTAATGCTGCTATGACTATACATACTAATTTTGTCTTTTTCCTTTCCAGCTCTCTTCTTCACATTGTTACATACACAAAATAATGCATACCAATCTTTAGAACTATACTGAGACATGTTAAGTATCTAAAATAATCCAGATGTGATCAAGTCTAAAGCTAAATGAAAATGTCCCCATCTGGTTTCATAAACATTACACTAACTACACAAAGTGCTCAGTTTCTACTGTTCTTCTCCACAGAACTATAATAGTTTTGATTAGCTGCAGCCTGTTCCAAATATAGAGTGAGATGTGTGCTAAAATCATTGGCCTGATATTTTAGCAATCACTATTAATGTTACACGTGGTCTATTTAGTAGTGACCTTGAAAAAGTAGATTTTCAATAATAATGATGATCACAAAATAACACAGGTACTAACTTCTCCTACCAAAGCTCCATGTTTATGATGTAGTATGACCACATCAAGTAAAACAAATTTTATACAAAGTTTAAGTGGGGTCACTTCACTTACCAAAAAAAAGACAGTAAAGAGCTTTACCTGAGCAGCTATACAATTCTGATCCAACAAGATAGCCTTAAAATGATCTTGAAGCTGTTGCCTGGGTTACTGCTGCTCTACCTCCCAATCTATAAATGTTCAATTTATTTAAAAGACAACTTTACTGCACATGCACTAATGGAGGAGGGAGAATTTTTTTAAAAACACAAGCTCCTGCCATCTTGTCAAATTAGCTGTGGCACCTGTTCACATTTTGCAAAGTAGTGGATAAGAAAGAAATGTTCAAAAGCAATCCTCTGTCAATTATAATGTTCCATTCCACATGGCTAGGCAGAGGGACAAAAATAACACAGGTCTGAAAGCATGGTTCTATTTAGACAAAGCAAACAATGTGGATGGTTCAGCACACCCAGTGGACCAACAGTATCATCAATTTCAAAAGAGGAAAGCATTTTCAGAGACCTTGGGGCCAGTCCCGGAGAAGATTCAGTAACCACTTGACCACTAAACTCTAAGCCTTCAAAAGAACACACAGGCCAACCAGGTGCTGGCAAGTAAAAAGTGAAAGAAAAAAGGGAGGATTATTTATTCATCACTCACTTTCCCACAGCCTAAACAATCCCAGTGCCTGAGCTTTGTCAACAGAAGTGTGTTAAAAGATAAATGTCAAGTGGGAAATTAAGGCCAGTAGAGAATAAACAAGATAGCCTATTTAAATTTAACTTTTCTACCTTTAACTCTACGGAAAATGTTTGCTAAGCCTGCTTCAACTTTGACAGATAATGCCTGACAGAAATGGAAATAGATTTACCACCTTCTAAGAACTTAAGTAAATCTTTTAAAAATAGGCTCCAACTAGGCACACAACACATTCTGCCTCGAATACTCTGCCTTTGAATGTCTACCTTCTATCAGAAATCATCTCCTAGTGGAACTGAAAGTGGCGGGGCCTGTTTTTATTTTGTAATGTGAGGAGTTTTTTATTGTTTCTTTTCAGATCTCCTCCTTAGAATCTGCCTGTGCTCTCTAGTTGTGCCCTCAAAGTTACATTCCTATCTCTTGACTTCCTTCCACGGCTACTCAGAGACACTGAATGGCCTACTTGCTTCGATGGATTCCCAGCCTCCAGTCCAAGGAAGGTGGAGGCAGGTCCCAGAGGAAGCTCAGGTGAGAACTTGGAGCAAGAAAGAGGCAGTCAAAGCATCTGTTCCACACTGGGCCCCTGCCCTCATCACAAGGAGCAAGTGCTGCTGTTCATAAAATGGGTAGCGGAAGTGGGGCACAGTTTCCCTCTTCCATGAGGGGAATTTTCTCTGGTAACGAGACCAGGAACAAAGGGGAAGGAGGATCTGAATGCTAGGAGGTGCAGGTGGGAATGTTAAGTTTCTCCTAGGGAGGGGCTGCTGTTCTCAAAGGTCATCTCTGGCAGATGTGCTCAAGGGAAGAGAAAGGAGTCTTCAGTGGCCATCGAGAATGCCTCACAAAACATTCCTGTATCTTGCACCCAGGGCCTATGCTTAGAATTAGGCAAAGGTTCCAATTCTTGTCCTCACCTACATCAATTCTCCAAATTAGAGTACAAGAGTGAGTTGCTATCTGTAGTTTGTAGTATCAGGACACAGACCTAGGAATCCAATACAGGAGGACAGAAGCTGGCATTTCAAGAAACAAATAAGGTATTTGGTGTGTGTTAGGGGTAGGAAGGTGAGGGTTTAAGGTTAAGGTTCAGAAATACAACCCTAGGACCAGAAAGTATTCTAACACATATGCCCCTTGTCTTACTATGAATTCTTGCTCACTCTCACCAAACCTGTTTTCCAACTTTTATTATATCTCCTCTCTTCTGTAGTACCAATTGCCCACCTTTTTCCCAGCTCCTATGATTTAGTTAATCCTTCTTTTCAACAGAAGAAGTTGCCTGAAAGAGTGTAATCTCAGGAGCCACAGACAGGTTGGGGTGTTATGAGAATCCAAATAGTCTATACTCCCATATAATGTCCCAAATTAAACATACAGAATCCAGTAGTTTCAAAACATACTTAAAACAGTCTGACATTAAAAGCTCATACTCTATACCCACAAAGTCTATTTTAAGGAATTAATTTTCAAAATAAAGAAACAGCTATGAACAAAGATGTTCATCACAATGGTATTTATTATTATCAATAATATAATGACAATGAGTAATGCCTAGGAAACTCTAGCACAATAGAAAATTATGCAGACATTTTAATAAACTACTGCCTAGTTGTAAATCAATAAAAATACTACAAAATTTAGAAAATATACATATATTAATATAGCATGATTAAAGATACATATAAAAAAGAATGGAAAAACACCTAATATTAGTAACAATTGTCTTCACTTGATAAGACTATAGTAATTTTCCTTTTGTAGCTTTCAAGTTTTTCATAATTTGATAATTGGGGTAAGGACTTAAAAAAACGCAAACTTACTTGGAATGTGAAAATTTTTACTTGTGTAAGAAAATTTTTTATTCATTTAGTTGACTAATTCTTTTAGTACCAGGAAATACTGCATCTTCTGGAAGGAGCCTTTGATCAGGGATATGGTGAACACAGACAGGGAAACTTGGCCTGCTCAGAAATCTATACTTCCGTATTGTCTCCCTAGTGTAAGAACCTGAAAGAGTAAATAAAACCCCAAAGGTACAATAGATATTGTGAAAGGGAAAGAAATTGCTCAAAGGGAGGGAACAACTGGAATG
Organism: Chinchilla lanigera; assembly: GCF_000276665.1. Lineage (NCBI taxonomy): Eukaryota > Metazoa > Chordata > Mammalia > Rodentia > Chinchillidae > Chinchilla > Chinchilla lanigera. Next base: position 9,822,303 of record NW_004955423.1, on the reverse strand, counting down.
AGGGAAAGGAAAAAAAAAAAAAAAGGAAGCGGGGAAGATACATATATAAAGAAAGGTAGCTGGGATAATTGTACTGTTGATATCTAATGCTTTACTGAAGGGAACAGTTAATGCTTAAATGTTTTTTGACCGATTTTGCATGCTTAGATCTGGTAATCGGAACAACTAATTTGAAGACACCAATACCCAATATAACAACCAGTGGTGAATTCCTACCATCTTGTTTAGTGAAGCTCTATATCGTTTCTATTTTTTTTTATTACTTTTTATTCTTCCTGATGGTTTGATCAATCTTGCTTTCTTACATCTGGTAATCTGAGCAACTTCGTTGAAGATAACAATATGTAATATTACAACCACTGTTAATTCCTACCATTTTGTTTTGAAACCCTGTATCATTTTTATTGTTTTTGTGTTGTTTTGTTTTTGTCTGTTATTGTTATCTTGTTACTTTTTTATTCTCTTTAAAATAAAAAAAAAAATTTAAAAAAAAGAAATCTATACTCCCTATGACTCCCAGAGCAGATACAGATCTCACTGACAGTCAAGGCTCTTCCTAATCTGTCACCATGTATCTAAAGTCTCTGATCATTTCTCAGCTGAACTTTTGTCTGGCATTCTCCCTGCCTATGGAAATCCTCCCTAGCTCTGAGACTGACTTAACTCATTTTCTTCCATGAAGGCTTTCCTCATCCTCTGATCACCGCAGCCTCATTCTGATCCTTCCATCACTATCTTGCTCCTTTGACTACTTCTTTTTCTTAAAGTATTGCTATAGCAATTAAATCTGCACCACCTTTTTCCTGGTATTAAACCTATTCTAAGTTCTTTTGTTAACTGATCCCAAAAAAATAAATATCTTCCACAGCTATGTTGGTATTATATTCATACCCCAAGTGATGTTATCTAGATAAAATGTGCCTCAAGTATAAAGAAAATTATTAAAGATGGCTAGAAAAGGACAAGAGGACAGATATCTTGCAATAAGGAACATGGGTGGCCAGAGGTGAGGAGGAAGGAAGGGAAAATAAGAATAAAGAGAGGCCATGTACAGAAACCTAATAACCCCTGTTAATGCAAACACTATATACCATAAGATGAGCTATTAAGACAAATAATATCAACAAAAGAATAGGGGAACTGGTGGAGGAAGAGCATGGGAAGGGGAAAGGAAGGAGATTAAAAAGAAAAAACAAAAGAAACTGTAATACGTACATGTAACCACTCCCCAAGATGATCATAAACTGCATGAACTGCACACAAGTATTTAAAAATTATTTAAAAACATGATGCCTCTGCTTAGAAATTTTCATGCTGACCATGTATCACTAAGACGTGTGTTTCCCACCCCTTTTTAAAATAACAATAATGTTGTGTTTTTGTTTATTCATTTATTCAATTCTGCTGTTCCCATTGGGATTACGCAGACTGCATTGCAAGATGCCTCACCACAGTTCAGGGGACTGCCAATGGGCATAGGAAGAAAATAAATAAATAAATAAATGAAATGTCCTCCTAAGACTCAAACTGAAGACTACTACAGGACCCTACTTCTCTTACTGAACGACAAATATAATTTTGTGTCTCCATCTTATGTCCTTCTATAGGCACTGGAGTTTGGCCTATCAATATCTCAATTAACTTAAGCAGGAATTCTCCACTAGAAATAAATTCAATATTCTAGAAATAATAGACTGAAGGATTATGTTCCTGCCTGCCATCAAATACTATGTCCGTACTTAGAGAAAATAAGCGTTTGTACTATGGCAACCTGCCTCCTGAGACACCAACAAGAGCTGAATACCTAAGAGAAAATCCATAAATCATAAATGAAAGCAAGTCAGAGGACTCACCAAAAGAGAAAGGAAGACCTAGCATCCATTGTTTCTGCAGAAGAAGCACACAGGGTCAAAATAATTGTTACCTATAAAAAGCAGAGCAGAAACAAACTCGGTTTCACTACAACATGCATATTTATTAAATGGAGGCAACATTTAAGAATCAACGCCACTCAATCGTCTTGGATCTTTTCTGTATTTCAGCTGGCCTTAGTCTATACACTGGCGTTATTGCCTGCAGTGCCAAATCACAAAGTCGTAGCGAAGCAAATAACGTTATTTGAGACTGGGTTTATCTGTCACTCTCTTATAAGTGATTCAGTCACACACTCCATGAGCTAGATAACTGCTCTTATTCCAAATGTTACCTAAAGTTAAAAACAAAAAATTTCCAGATTTCTTTTTACTGTCCCGACTGATTTCTCCAAAACCTGAGCATCCACCATATATCACTGCCAAAAAATGTGTTGTACCATCTCCTGTTCTGACCTAGCTCTCCTCTGTAATGTCCAGGTATTATTTTTTGCGGAACGCTTTCTAAGAAAACAGACTTTTTCCATTCGCTTCAAAAAATGCTCTTTCATAATAAAAGAGTGACAATTCCACACACAGAAAGTTTCCAGGTTGTTACTGCTGTTGTTTGAGATTACTCTTAGGTAACTTAAATCTGTGCTTACTACCTAACACTACATATACTTGTACATTTGGTCCCACTACTCACTGAGTGGCAGACCCATTCGGAGTCAGGAAGACCTGTGTTCAGATTCCTGCTCTGTGACCTTCCGAGTGTAATAGAACAGCCCTGCTCCTCACCGTCCACATCTGGATCTGGGGCTGTGATGATTTCATGAAATAGTATAGGCAAACGCAAGAGCCTAGGACCTGAAAGTATTATTTCCTATCTCCCTCAAATCTTTTCTTTCCGACCCACCCCGAACACCAGGCAACTTTGACAGCACATCTTTCCGGGTCGAGGAACCGCCGTGATGTAAACTGGAGGCTGAGGCAGGACGCCGAAGGAGCGCGACGGGAGGAGCTCAGAGGAGCCTGTAACGGCCCGGACCCCACTCGGACGTGCGGGAGACGCGAGGCGGACACGCTGGCCGGGTCGGGCGGGGACGAGGGCGCAGCCCGGCTCCACAGCCCAGCCGCCCGCCGGCCCCGACGCGCCCGGGCTCCGCGGCAGCGAGAAACTGAGGCCGGCGCGGACCCGTCCTTCGCCCGCCCCTCCCGCCAAACCTCTCGGCACCCGCGCTGCTGAATCATCAGCCCCGGGCTCCGCCGCCCTCACCGGGACGCCGTCCCACAGCGACGCCCGGGGTAGGGGCCGCGACCTCGGGGTGCGGGGACGCGGCGAGGTGGCGAGGGGAGAAGGCAGGTACTCACCGCGCCGAGGGCGCCCGGCGGGGTCCTCGTC
>NW_004955423.1:9756347-9818900 GCF_000276665.1 Chinchilla lanigera | reverse complement strand
GCAGCTGTGCCTGCTCCAGGGGTGGTGGCTCCCGGCGGGCCAGACCATTCGCCCTGCGCGCCCGGGGGTGCGCGACGTGCGGGGCGGCGCGGGCGGCGGTTGGGAGGAACCAAGCGCGAGGGGGACCCTCGGCCCCGGGCGCGTGGAGGCCTGCGGGCGAGGGCTATCGCTGGAAAGTCTGCGTCTCCTCGCTGGGACCTAGTGGCAGTACTGGGGCTCTTCCCGGATCCCCCCTCCCCGGAGCGTTGGTCCCGCTCGGGCTCCTTTAGAACGCGGCAAACAGAGGACCTAGCAACCAGCGCCGGGCGGGTCCAGCTCTGGAGATGCGCAGGGCGCGGCCCCGCGGTGGCGCCTGCTCCGCCCCGCGGTCTTCCCTGTGTCTCGTCACTGACAGCTTGGCCCCAAAAATAGGGCGTCCGGAATCTTTGCAGGAGTTCTTTGGATCTCTGATCTAAGCATCTTTAGTAGCAGGGGATGAAAGAGTATCCCAGGCCACCTTGAAAGTTCGAAAATGAAATCAGGTGGGGCCGCACCCTGTGCGTGCGGTCAAGCGAGGGGCAGGTGCGCGAGAAGGCTGCATCGCAGCTGCTGCCGAGCGAAGGCGGACCGCAGCGGTTGGGAAAACGTAGATTTAGGGAGCCGTTTCAACGTACAGCGCTATAAAAGATCGTAAAAGAAATTCAAGAACATTTGAGGTTCGTTTTTGTTCATAATCTTAGAGGTGTCTGTCCTGGGAACTGGGAGGAAATCATGTCCTTAAATGATTTAGGGAAAATTCTCACACATGATGTTCCTCAGACTTTGGTGTCCTTGCCCCTGTTAAAACAATTTAAAAATAGGTTCGTTTCAAGCCATAGTGAAGACAAATGTACAATTTTACCTACTGAAGTTCGAACAGAGTTGGCAGTTACATATCAGATGTGATTAAAGGGAAAAAGAGGCCTTCAAATAGATCTCAAGATGAAATTTCACAAGATCATTTTTTTTCTGGACGAAAGTTATTTTCATCTTTTGAGTAAACCAAAATAAATTGCATACCTACTATGAACTAAACAATATACTGGCCGTGTTTTGATAATTTCTTCCTTCCATGTGTTTTAAAAAATGTCTGTAAGACAGGTAACACTGTTCCTAATTTTTAAATGGAAAACCTGCCCTCAGACTTTGTTGTGCTGGGTCCAAGTGTCCTGATTAAGAGTGGCAGAGCAGATATTGCTGCTTGGACTTCTTGTCAGGTGCCTGTGTGGGAGATGCCGCTGGGAAAGATGTATGCTAAGCTTGGCACCTCTCTGATTGGCCTGAATGTGACTGGAGATGTAAACTTTCCTTTGAGAAACTGGGCTTCAGAGTGGAGGGAAGACTCTTAGGTATCTACAGCACCCTGAGGTAGAAATAGAGACTAAAGAGAAGAAACAGCTTCATGCAGAATTAGTCCGGTGCATCATTAACAGAAATGGACCACTGTTAGGGTCGTGTGAAAATAAGATGAAATTTTCCATTGCCTACCTGATCATTCTTACACTATCATTTATTTACACCATATTGCATGTTGTACTACACTTATACTATAACTATGGTACATTTTATCATTCTTCCAATCCCAGGAAATAGCCAGGGTTTTAAAATGAAACTACTCTTATCATTCTTCAAATGCTTCACCAGAATTTAAGGAAAAAAGTAAACGGATAGCAGGGCATTCACAACTCTCACATCACCAGTAGAAAGCTTTCTCAGAATGGGGAATAAAAGTAAATTGTCTCTGTATGGTGTGCCATTGTCATTACCTGTAATTGTTAATGTTCACACCTCCGTACCAGCACCACAGAAATCCCCAGAGCTCCTTGTTGCTGAGCAGCCAGAGTGCTGGGTCCCCCAGAGAAGCCAGGCAGCTTCAACTCAGAGCAAAAGGGGTCATAGCTTCAGAAATGCATGATTCTTGAAGACCAGGGTGGACCTGATCCGTTGGTGTCATCTCCGGCCATCTATTTCCACTGCATAATTGACATTCTTAGTGCATAATGCACTTCATTTCTGAATGAAGGTAGAAGAGAATTTTTGTGATGGCAGCCTTGGGAAGCTGCCAAAAGGAATGGAGGGAATGGCTTGGTTCCTGTGTTCTCTGCTTTCACTCACAGTCTTCAGTTTCGAGCTCCCTGGGGAAACACAGTAGGACCACAATGATTTTCACAAAGGACTGTGAGATTTCACATCTATGAACTACTACTGTGAACTAGTGAGAAATCCTGTAGACACCAAGCTGGAGAGACAGTTGTTTTGTCTGCCTAGACCTCTGTGCAGTTTTGCCACCAAAAAAGGACTGCTGTGCCCAGCGAGGACATGGGCTTATGAAGGACACAGGTGGCCAAAATAAGATCAAGGTAACTTGACTGGACTCCCTAGAGAAAAGGAATAAAATTGTCAGTGAGCACCTGGGAACCAGCTGAAGACTTCCTGTGGTGAATGAAAGGGTCTGAACTGGGGAGAATAATTTTTTACTTCAGGCGATTGTTAGACCTTATTTAGGTACTGATTCAAAGATATTACTTTAAAATGAAAACAGCGAGTAGAATCAGAATACTTCATGCCTTTGATAAAACTTCATTGAGAGCCACACAGTGCTGAATCTTGATTCAAGAATATTAAATATCTATTATATATTAGCCCCAAACTGGAAGCTTGAGAGACATTAACATCATCATCACAAATAATATTGCTAAGGAGATAATAATGTGGTTCCTCTTTGTTTGTTTTCAAATAGCACATGCTAAATCCCTAGTATACTCAAGGTAAGCACTAGTATCACAAGGAAGGAAGTACTGTTGTCATGCCTGTTTTATGAGTGGAGAAAACAAGAGTTAAAGTAGAACCTAGTTGCAACCCGAAACCAATATGTCACATTAGTCTCAACAAACTTTCACTATTTACTGCTACATTAAAAAGTGTGTATTTCCTTTCTCTAAAATAGAAAACAATTTCATGTTTATTTTTTAATGTCTATTCCAACTCATGTTTAAAAGAAAATGTGTCATTTTTCACAAACAATATTAAAATGAAGTTCTCTCAATGGAAACATTGGGTATCCTTTTCTAGGTGTCTGTGCTCCGAAAGGAAACCCTGAAATAAGAAGTGTTACTGTAGCATTGGCCAATCATTCCTAAAGTTCTTGCTGTTGATACTGATTGCAGGAACTCTTAGTGGTGCAAATCTGGAATTTATATTCTTACTATATTCTTATGAAGTTCCACCAGTGATTCTAATGTACAACCAAGTTTGACCAGACCTTACCAGAACAATGTGGGACTCAAAAGACAAAACAAAACACCTGTCTCTTAGGCTTCATTCATTCCTTAATTCCACTACTTATCGATCAGGAAATGAGAGATGGGTATTTAAAGCCTACTATATATAATTTGACATTTATTAAATATTTAAGTACTTACTGAAGTGTTTAGAGCCATTTTCAGTGTTATTTTGATGCTCCTCAACAAGTCTTTTTTAAAAAAAAAAACAAGTTAAAGATTATACTTAAAATTATTAAGTAATACAACAGTAAAAATTACTGTTGTATGCAGATACTTAAACTAAAAAAATACCATATGGTATTTTATGTCAGAGAAATAAGATTTTTAGATTTATGTATTAGTTCTTGGAGAATTGATATGTTTATAATGTTGTCATTCTAATTAAGAAGGTGATAGGGTTTGTTGCCTATAGTTTGTTTTACATCTCCCTATAATATTTTTTATACTTTTGTTCATATGCTGGGCCCTGTGCCTTTCTTACCAACCTTAGACCAAGTTATTTGATAGTGTTTATCTTCTGAATCAAATATTCTTTCCAGAGCCTTTGCTTAGTGCCTTTGTCTGAATGGGGGTAGCGATTTCTATAGTTCACCTTACATTCATCCAGTGCACCAAGTTCTCTTATTTTTCATGATGGACTCTTGGGTTTTCAAAGAAAACAGGCATATGACCTGCATAAGGAACTTTAGCTCTTTTTTCATCAGCTATACCAGTTATGTTATTTATCGCCGCTAACTTGCCTAATAACTAATATTAAGCAAAAGATTTCATTTTGACCATTTAGACAGTGATGGCTAGTGAGCTTTTCTTTAGGCAATTTGTTTCTGTCTCTGTTTAGCTTAGAGTTTCCTTTGGCATTGGTCTCTTGACCTTTATCTTACTCCTTTTCACAGCATATTGATAATGGTCAGAGTCTTTTCTTTTAATTTTTAATGCAGTCAATATGTAGCTAGACTTCCTGGTATTGAGCTGTGCTTTTATTACTTTAAGAGACCCTGATTTCTTGTAGTGTATTACTCTTTAGGGTTATTTATCTCTTTTAGTTTCTAATATGCTATATAAATATTTGGCATCTATATCGATGATGAAATTGATGTGTACTTTTAATGGTTTTCCCATTGTTTCCTAGAATTTGGTATCCACATTACTCAGGGTTCACAAAATTAGTTAAAGAGCTTCCAATTTTTTCTAATGCCTGCAATAGTTTAAATAATATTGGAATTATCTATTTTTAATAGCTACTTTAAAAATTTAGCTGTGAGTTCATCTGCCTGCAGTCTTTTTCAATAACAGATCATTAATCACTTCTCCATGTTCTTCTATAATAACTGTTCAGTTCATCTTTTTTGCTCTTTCTGTGTCAGATGTAATGACACATTTTCCTAGGAAAGTGCTAATTTCTTCTAGACTTTATTTTCTTAATATATTGGTATCAAATCACTATTAGTACGCAGTGATATCTCTTTTAATCAATTTCCTATTTTCATATAATTAATCTTTTGTAATTTTTTTCCTTAATAGCTTCACATAGTATTTTTCAATTTTGCTGATCTTTTTAAAGAACCAATTTTTGGACTGATATCCTTTTTCTGTTAGCTATCTTAAGAATTTCAGCTTCTATTATCAATGCCTTTTTGAAAGTTTCTCTTATTTTTATTATTATATTCAGTTTTCAAAAATTTTATGGAAATGCATAATATATTTATACTTATATACAAGGTATAACTAAATATATAGTAACAGTTTAAATTTTAAAAAAATTATTGGAGTAAAAGACACCTTGCCATTTGTCCCCCTCGAAATACTTCCCCTCACTTTGAATATAATTATCCCATCATTCCTGCCACATTCCAACGCAGTTGTGGAAGTCCTCTTTCTTGAGGGTCATCACAAGAAATAATTAAAAATACAGTGATACTGCTGTCAAAATCTACCCAATGGAAAGACAGGCCATTAAAAAAATTGCCGTATATCTTCATTCACCTTATTAACCGAATCTGGCACTATGTGACTTCTGGCTTCTTTCCAAAGTCAAAATAACCATGAAAGGAAACATTTTGAATTGATGTTTATTTTTTCCCAAAATGCATGTGTGAAAATCTAATCACCAATGTGATGGTATTAGAGAGTCAGTACCTTTGAAGGTTGGTGAGTTACGAGGGCTAAGGCTTTATGAATGGAGTTAATAAGAAGCCCCAGAAAGCTGCCTTGCTCTTGCGCCATGTGGGGATACAACAAGAAGATAACATCCATGAACTAAAAAGATAGCCTCACCGGGTAATAAATCTGCTGGTACCTTGACCTTAAACTTCTTGGCCTCCAGAGTCATAAATTTCTGTTCTTTATAAGTTAGCCAGCCCATGGAATTTTGTTATAACAGCCAAAATGGACTAAAGACAATATATAATATATTAAAACAAGTTTAATGCTTCTATTATTTATTTACTCTATATACTGTCTATAGATTTTGGATTTTGTTTTTTTGTCTTAAATTCTTTCAGTTCTGGGAGAGATGCATTGAAAACTTCAATGCAATTATGTTTCTATCATGTTCTCTCACTTTGTTTAAGTGAGAGAATTTAACTGAAATGAGATATCTTCTTGTAATCCTGAAGGTTTTGTGTATTACCTGAAGGTATTGCTTATGTTGTTTACTAAAAATAGCATATTTAATCAATTCGTGTTTGTCTTTATTGTTTTTGGTGCTTTTATGTGCCACATCATCTCCTCTTAATACTGCCATTCTTGATGACTTTCTATGCATATTCACTATTTGGCTTGATTTGATACTTACTTTCAACCTCTTAACTACTGTTGAAATTTTGTTTTTCAAAGAGGATACATCTGTTCTTTTTTTAACCAAATCTAAGTCCTTTTTTATAAAGAATTTTAGTCCAATCATATTTTGTGTAAACCTAATGTTCTTGACTTTCTTCTTTTCATCCTGTCTTGTACTTATTTGCCCATGTTGTCTCCTCTTAACTGCTTCTTATAGATGCCTATTTGATTAAATTCCATTTGTTATCCTTTTCTTTAATATTTGCAAGTACTGCTGGTTTTTTTTTTTTTATTAGTGCTTATCTTCCTTCCTCCCCACTGCTGTCAGAGTCAAAAAGAATTGCTAGACTATCATAGGAAAGCAATATGTTAATTATTTTCCTTATCATATCTTGTACTTCCCCCTCCATTTGGTAAATATTTTAAGCACTTTTACTTCCTCTTTCAGTGTTCTTTCTCTCCCATTGTCCAGTTCTACTTCTTTCTTCATCTTTTTCGATCATGAGATTCTCATTTTGGTATATCATTTGCTTCAGTCTTTTTCTTATGGATTTTTCTGTGATGAAATATGTAAGTAGTAAACTCTGGTACATCTACAAATATCTTTCTTTCACGATGAGAGAGGATGATATCTTGGCCAGTTAATGAATTCTTTGAGGTCCTACTCTTAGCATAATTGGTGGATACTATTTAATTTTTTTGTAGCTTCTATTATTGCTGATGAGAAATCCAATACAAATTGGTACTCCTTCCTTTACACATAATTTGTCCTTACTGCTTGTGAGATTTTTTCCCTGTATCTCTAGCATTCAAGAATTTTACCAAGCTCCAGTCTTAAACCAAGGAAATTTTCTTCTGATTGCTTTAAATTATTGCCTTCTTCCATTGGTCATTTCTTCTCCTTTTGAAATTGGAAGGGGCTGGAGAAGTGGCTCAGTGGCAGAGTTCTTGCCTTGTATGCACAAGGCCCTGAGTTGGATCCCCAGCACCACAAAAAAAAATAAAAATAAAACATAATTGAAATTGGGAGAAATGCTAATCCACTGGACTTGACTTCATTTCCTTTAGAATTTGTTTTTAGGTATTTCTTAGACCTGGACCATTTAGACCACTAATTCAGCTTTCAAAAGAGACTCTCTTTCTTCATTTCTTTCCCTGAAATTTTAGATGGAGAGTCATGTTTTCATTTCCAGAAAGACATTTTTATGCTGCTCTTGACACTTAATTCATATTGTCACTAAATCCTCCAGCAATAGTGTGTTTGTTCTGGAGGCTGCTCTCCTCTGAGCTACTGGATGGGTTATTTTCTAAAGCAGCTCATGGGCGCACATTTTAACTAACCGGCATCCCACAGACGGTGAAAGATGAAGCTACCTCTACCTGCAGGGGTCTAAGATTAAGGCAGAGAGACTGCCAAGCCCTGGTGCAGATTCTGAAGGAAACCATCCAGGTCTCAGGTCTCCCAGTTCTCTTACAGCCTAAAGATCAGGAAGATCCAGATTCCTGCACAGGTTTGTCTCAGCTTTATGAGGTTAAAGAGACTTGAGTCAACATTGTTTCCTTTCTGAAACCCACAGATCTGTAACCAGCCAGCATTTCCTAATGTCCACTGCACTTAGCTCTAACTAGCTCCCTGATGGTGTTCTTTACCTGTCCCTTGGGGAAGAAAGGGCTTTGTTATTTCCCTCTGCTAAAATCCCCACAGAGCCTAATACCTTTTTTCTACCCAGCTGCCCACAGAAGCCAGTAACCATAAGGTTCCCAGGAGACAGATACATTAAAGCTCAAAATAAAGGAATTGCAAAGCTCTGTTTGTGTCAACATGTTACCAAACTCCTTCAGTCCTAAAACTGTTTGTGTATAACTCAAATTAATGTTTACTTGAATCTATCAGGCAATGTTTTAATTGCAATCAATTGAAGATCTTCCCCTATTTTCCTTGGAACTGGGTTATGTTTCTGGAGTTCTTATGTGATGCTGAGAAGTTGAGGCAAGAGAAATGGGCATTTGATCTGAGTCATCTATCCATTTTCATACCCATATAGAGACAGACTGTCTGTGTTAGTTTTTACTGCATGTTCTAACGCTGTTTTCATGTTTTAAAAGGGATACATAAAGGACAATGAAGGGAAGGTTGCTGGCTGAGGCCACGTAGTCCATGCTTTGAAGATTAGTTAGGGCTTGTTTAGAAGAATAAAGTCAGCTAAGAATATATGTGAATGAAAGACTAACAGCTTTCCTGGGGCAGGAAAGAGAGAAAGACAGAGAGAGAGACAGACACAGAGACACACAGAAAGAGAGAGACAGAGAGACAGAAAGAGAGAGACAGAGAGACAGAGAGACAGAGAGAGAGAGAGAGAGGGAGAGAGAGAGAGAGAGAGAGAGAGAGAGATCATCCTAAGGGAGAAAAAGTGCACAAGCTCATTTCAGTAACCACACCTTTTTGCCAGAATCAAGAGATAACTTGAGTATAGATTAGTATCTTTTGTTCACATTGTCCTCCAGCCTAGCTGCCAAGTCCAAGTCCTGGAAGGTGAAGGCTCAAGCAAAACTAAAAATCCTGTTTTACTGGAAACTGAGCAATATTACACAAAGCAGTAATATTCAACCCTCCATAACAGCAATGTGTAATTCATTGTGTTTAATTAGAGGGTTGTTGCTGCTTATTTGTTTTCCTAATTTCAGCTGGACCCATTTTAAGGACAATACTTTATCATGGGCATCAGCAGTGTCAGCAAACCGGGGGAGAAGCAACACAGCTAGGAGCAGGGTCGGATTTCCTTCAAGGAAATGGGAAGGATGCCATGGTCATCAAGTGTCCCAAGCTGAGCAGCTCTCCACCCACCCCACTGCTGTCCTGCAAATAGCTGGAGCAGGCAGCGTGGAACTCAGGGCATCTCTGAAGCAAATATGGAAAGGACCAAGGCTGACTACTGGTAGTTATTGTATTTGCATTTTTATCCTTACCCTCTAAAGTATAAGAAAACACAACTTTAGTCCCATAAGTAATCAGTGACTGACCCACAGACTAACCTGATTCTTCTAGCTCATAACCCGTACTGTCATGTGTTTTTCACTTAGAGAAGGAATTCTTCAAAGTAAATCACTATCAAAGATGATATTAAACATCTCAAATATTTGTTCTACTGATTATATCTGCACAGTTTCGTGATGGAATTTACAGAGTACAAAATTATGAGCTTCTCATACAGAATGATCTCTGGACTTCGGCATGGCTCCCCTGCTGGGGGCACTGATTTAAAAAAAGAAGCGCAGCTCTTGTTTTTCAGTGCAACTCCCACTTCTTTCTTGGGAATGCCACTTAAGGTTTTCTGTTTGCTGTTCTCAGTGACAGACACCTTCTTGCATCGCAGTTTGCAAGTCTGATTATTTTAAGAGTGAGACTAAAATTTCTGGTTGATAATTATAGTAAGTAAATGTGTTAATAACAGGATCTCAGTGTATCAAATTCATCTCTATAAAAAATATAATGCAATTCAACCTAAGTGACTTAGAAAAGCTATAAGGTGAGTGGACTGTTACAAACTAGAAACTGGCCAAGTGGGATCCAACTAAGTATATTTAAGTCCAGATCTTTTTAATTTCAGAGCACACATCCACCCTTATTTTTTCTCTACTGATTCATTAAGAAAGAAAAGACGATATAGCCCGTTGCATTTAGGGAATCAAGTATCCCAGGCACAGAACATTTCATTACCAGGCCAGTTCCTTTGGAAAACCATTCCATTTGCCAAGTACATAATACAATATAAACTTGCTGACCTTTTGGCCCACTTTCAGTTTCCAAAAAGGGCAATTTCCTTAGAAGCACAAGGAATGAAAACCTGACCCAGGAAAATAATATTGAATGTAATTCGGTACTGCTTTCAGCCTTGCCCTTTGGCCTTAAATCACTGCCAAGCCAAATAAAGCCCATGATATTCTCAAGACATAAAGAACAATCTTTGAAATTCATCTGATTATAAACAGAGGAAAATATATATTTATACTTTACAGAGTATTTCTTTTCCAAATGCTATGCTAACCTCTTTTTCAGGTCATGAAACAATTCACATGATGATTTGGCATTTTCAGTAGGTAAAAGTAGTTACCGTAGTATTGTTTTCTACTCTTCCTTTATTTCTCACTGCCAAAATAAAGTAGATGTGCATTTTTTTATTTTAAAGAGAAAAAATATAAAAAACAAAAATAATAATAAAACAGTTTCAAAACAGGTTAGTAGGACAGTTACAATAATTAATAGATTGTGTATTGTTGTCTTCATAGTAGTTATTCACAGTACAAAATATGGGCATGATATCTTGTCCAAACAATATTAGCACGGGCTGTAACTACTTATTAGATCCTTCCTGCATATCTCTGTCTTCCTGAGAAACCACTTTGAAGATACCACCATGTATTACAGCAGCCATTGATATTTTCCTACTAATCTATCCATAACTGTGTAAAGTTTGTAATGTTCCTATCCTATTTCATAAATGGATGTATGTTTATTATTATGTGTTTCCTACAACAACCATTGAGAATAGTTAATGATTTTTCAATAGGTCACTCATGTATAGCTCTATTTATTTTCTTTAGAAGCCACTTTGAAGATACCAAAGTATAGCACAACAACTCTTGATAATCTCCTACCTCTTTTGTCTCTAACTCACTATTACTTGTCTATTTGTTTTCCTGAGAAACTATTTTGTAGATAATAATATGTAAAACGATAACCATTGATAATTTCCTACCATTTTGTCTGTAATTTGCTAAGTCCCCCCTATTATTATGTTATCCTTCTTTTATTCTTTAAAATATATTGAAATAAAACTCAAAAAAAACAAACAATATTAGCACAAACCTTTTCTCTAATGATCTAAGAGAAACTAGCTATATAGCTATCTTAACTACCTTCCATATAAATATATTTTTTTTCTTTTTCCCTTCCTTCCTTTCCCATTTCCCCCATCACAGTTTGTCTTTTCTTTTGAACAGTTTCTTCCCAATTCACAATGTCTGTTGTGCATTTTGGATCTCACTTACTTGTTCAATTTTGCACACTAGTGAGACAATATGATGTATAAACATATGGGTCTTATTTCAGTCTCACATTGCATCCATTCACCTATAAAAGTCTCCAGTTTATTGTTCTTTATGGCTGGGTATTACTTCATTATATATAGAAAAAGAAAACCACATCTTTTTTATCCATTCCTCAAATGATGGGCATTTGGGTTGTTCCCAAGATTAACTATTACAAATTGTGCTGCTATAAACATGGGTCCATATATATCATTGTGGTATGATGCTTTTAATTCTTCTGGGAAGATAGCCAGAAAGGAAATAGCTGGGTCAAATGGTTCATCTAATCCTACTTTTTAAAGGGCTCTCCACACAGATTTCCACAGTGGTTGCACCAGTCTGCACTCCCACCAGCAATGGAGAAAGTTTGCTTTTTCCCAATAGTCCCACTGACATTTGTTATCAGTTGAGTTTTTGATGATAGCCATGCTTTCTGGGGTGATTTTTTTTTTTTTTTTTTTTTTTTTTTTTGGTAGCAGGAATCAAACTCAGGACCCTGTGCTTGCTAGGCAGGCATTGTGCTGTTGAGCTATATCCCTGCCTCTGGCATGAGATGGAATCTCAGTGTTGTTTTAATTTACATCTCTCAAATGATCAATGATGTTGAACATTTTTCATGTATTTATTTGCCATTTGTATGTTTATCTGAGAAGCGTATATTCATCTCAGATGCCCATTTTTGGATTGGGTCTTTGAACTTTGGGGGTCTGATTATTTCAATTCTTTATATGTTCTAAATAGAAGTCTTTTGTCTGAGGGACAACGGGCTATAATTTTTTTCCCAGTCTGTGGGTTGTCTTTTCAGACTCTTGGTAATTTCTTTTGTTGTGCAAAAGCTTTTTAGTAAGGTGATATCCCATTTGTTGATTCTTTGTAATGTTTCTTTTGCAGTCTGGATTTTGATCATGAAGTTTCTGCCTACACTTGTTTCTTTGAGATTTCTGTTTATTTTCTCTTCCAGTAAATTTAGTGTTTCTGTTTTAATACTTAGATTTTGATCCATTTTGACTTTACTTTAGTGCATGATAATAGACATGAGTCTAGTTTTAGTCTTCAGCATGTGGAAAGCCAGTTTTTCCAGCACCATTTATTAAAGAGATAGCTTTCCAGTGAACATGTTTGGCACCTTTGTCAAAGATAAGCTGGCCGAGTGTGTTTGGGATTGTGTCAACATCTTCTGTTCTGTTCCACTGATCCTCAGGCCTGTTTTTTGTTTTTCCTATATCATGCTGAGTTTATCACAGTATCTTTGTAGTAAAATTTCTGGCCTGGGATTATGTTGCCCCCATGATTTGCCTTTGTTGCCCAGAACTGCTTTTGCAATTCTAGGTCTCTTCTGATTCCAAATGAATTTTAGGAGTGTTTTCTCTAGATCTGTGAGGTATACTAATGGCCATTTTCACTATATTGGTTCTTCCTATCCAAGATCAAGGGATATCTTTCCACTTTCTAATATCCTCTTTGGTCTCCTTTTTTAGGGTACTGTAATTTTCACTGTACAGATCTTTTACATCCTTTATTCAATTGATTTCTAAATATTTCATTTTTTAGGTGCTATTGTGAGAAGTGTGTTTTCCCTAGTTTCTCTCTCTGTGAGTTTGTTGCTTGTATACAGGAATGCTATTGACTTTTGAGTGACTTTGTATCTTGCTACACTGCTGAATTTGGACATTCAATCTAATGACTTTTGATGGAGTTTTTGGGGTCATCTATGTAGAGTATCATGTCATCAGCAAATAACACTAATTTAACTTTTTCCTTTCCTACCTTTATTCCTTTTATTTTTTTTGTATCTAATTGCTCTAATGTTTCCAGAACTGTATTGAATAAGAGTGATGAACGTCTTTGTCTTATTCCTGATTTGAAAGTGAAAACTTTTAGTTTTTAACTGTTTAATATGTTGTTAGCATTCCAGGCCCCCCCAAAATAAATTAATTAATATAATATAATATAATGTAATATGTTGTTAGCTGTTAGATTGTCATAGATGGCTTTTATAAGATTGAGATAAAGACCATCTATTCCATTTTCTGTAGGGTTTTTATCATGAATGGGTGTTGGACTTTGTCAAATGCTTTTTCTGCACCTACTGAGATGATCATGTGATTTTTGTCTTTAGTTCTGTTAATATGGTGTATTGCATTTATTGATTTGTGTGTGTTGAACCATCCCTGCATCCCTGGGATGAATCCTACTTCATCATGGTGTATAATCTTCTTGATGATTTTCTTCATTCTGTTTTCCAGTATCTTATTGAGGATTTTTGCATTTATGTTCATTAGGTAGATTGGCCTATAGTTTTCTTTTTTGGTTGTGTTCTTCTCTTCAGCATTAGTGGCATTAGCTCATCTCTAAATTTCTTGTAGAATTCAATAGAAGTCTGTCAGGGCCTGGGCATTTCTTTGGTGGTAAATTTTTAATTACATTTTTAATTTCATTGGCCAATATCTGCTATTTAGAATTTTCATATATTCTTCATTTCATTTTGGCAATTTGATTGTGTCTCAGAATCTATCCATTTCTTCTGTTTTCCAACTTATTAGAATATGGGTTCTCATAGTAGGTATTGATGATCTCCTGGATTTCTGTGGGATCCATTGTGATTTCCTCCTTTTCATTCCTAAGTGCTTTAATTTGTGTATTTTCTTTCCTTTTTGGGTAGGAGCAGTACTGGGAATCCAACTCATGACTTCACCCTTGCCATGCAGGTACTGTGCCACTGAGCTATATGCCCAGCCCTCTTTCCTCTTTTTGATGAGGTTGGCTAAAGGTTTATCAATTTCATTTATTCTTTCAAATAACCAACTTTTGATTAATTGATTCTTTGTATTGTTTTCTTAGTCTCTATTGCATTAATTTCTGCTCTTTGTAATTTCCTCTCTTGTATGAGCTTTGGGTTTGATTTGTTCTTCTTTTGCTAGAAGTTTGAGGTTCAACATTAAGTTGTTTATTTGAGCTTGCTCTGTTTTCCTGATATGTAAGTTCTTCACTATAAATTTCCCTCGTGGGATCTTTCATTGTGTCCCACAAGTTTCATTATGGTGTATGTAGATTTGCATTTTACGTGTTCATGATTACCTAAACACTTGAGAACAACATCAAGAAATAAAAAATCTCATGAATATCTTCATTTTGTGCTTATTTGCCCATAATTCCAACAATAACATTGCCTCATATACAAGAAGTGCCAAATAAATCTGTGTCAAGTAAGTAAAATCTGGATCACAACAGACTGAAATTAATAACATCTACAGATATACTGAAAAATTACTTGGATACATTCACCCTACTCCAAGGATTTAACAACTGTTTAGATGCATTACCAACTCTCCACTGTGTATAATTGTGATGGCTCCCTAAAACAGATACAGGGACAAGGACTTACCTGAACAATCAGAATTCCTCCAAGATTTTATTTTTTTATTTTTATTTTTTTTTTTTTTTGGTTTTTTTTTTTTTTGGTTTTTTTTTTTTTTTTTTTTTTTTTTTTGTTTTTCTCTGGTACCAGGAACCGAACTCATGACCTTGTGCTTGCCAGGCAGGTGCTTTGCTGCTGAGCTAAATCCCCAGCCCCCCTCCAAGATTTTAAATCTTGAGCACCTAGGACAGAGTTCATTCCTCTCAGGAGAGTTACCCCAACAAGATACTTAAACAGTCCTTGTTGCCTAGATCTTAGAAATTACTCTGGCCTTATATAATCTTGTACCTGTTTCTTTAGCTTACCTGTGGGTTCAGTTTGCTCTCCAATGCCCATGTGATCAGATATCCTTTTTTGCTGAAGTAAGCCACTATTGATTTCTATTACTTAAAACTGAAGAACACAAGATTTCAGTTCCCTCTTGTGATATACAAAATTGTAGCTAAACCTGAAAGCAAGAAAAAAATCTGATTAGTCTACAAAAGCATTAACCAGCCTTGAGAATTTATGAAAACTGTGATCACAAGGCAACTGAGTAATCTGAGTTCCAAAGAGACAGAAGCTCCTTCAAGGAGAGGCAGAGCACATGGAACTTTTGACTTTTGGCATAGTATGACACTAGCTGCTAGTCATTATATAAGTGGGTAATAAAAATAATAGCTAAAATAAAATTTTTTAAAAATTTTAAATCTAGCATGTCACTTTGGGATAATTGGACATCCCAAAAACAAAGACAGATTTCACTGATTCTTCGGCACTTGAGGCTCACAAAAAGATTGAGACATCTGAGAGCCACCTCTTCATCAAAGATGTAAAGGTAGTAATTGGCAACTGTCAGGGGATCTGCAGAAGCCCTAATTGCTTCTGCTTCTTTTTCTCCTATGCAGTAAACACCTGAAATCACTGAGAAAGGTACAGCAAACCTTCTTGACCATAAAATACAGCCAAAGACTCATTACATGAGAAAACAGTAAAAACAAGGCAGGAAATAACCTTGGGCTTTGCATCTTACACTTCTACCAATCACAAGTCAGCTGGCACTGGGGAAAAGACAGCATCCTCCTGCACAAAACCAACCCCAGGCACAAGACAGTTTCATCATTACTGGGCAAATATGCAGAGATACTGAGAAAGCTCCACTCCCAAAGCCCAGCTGCACAGAACCTGACTCCTAATTATCCTGGAGGAGAGCAGCAGAGAATCGCTCCCTGAAACAGCATTCTACCTTTGAGAAAGGTAGGGCAAGCATATAGGGCAGTGCTGGCAAACCTATGACAGGCATGTTATTGTGCTTTTCTTTTAAGACAAAAGAATGTTAATGTATGAGTTGATTTTTCTAAACTAAAACCCCAGTATTGAGGTTTAATTGCAGTGTTGCCACTTTGTGATAAATAAGTGGGTTTGGGGTTGCAGTATGGCACTCGGTCTCTGAAAGGTTTGCCACGCTGGTACAGGGAAAGACTCCTGCAACACGGGTATGTGGAGATGACTGAATGCTGAGGGAAGAGTGTAGACAGTGAGAGAAAGCTTCAGCACCCTGACTCCTTTCCCAAGGAGCGCAAGGTAGTAGTGGCCCAACTGCGAAAGACGTTGGAAACCCATTGGGCACCAAAGGCAACAAAAGCAAAAATACTGCTGAACCCCTGACTAGAGTGACACAACTCTACACTAATGACCTGACAATAAGAGGCATGTCCATATCCAGGCATAAATATGATTTACCTTCATCTTTACAGTTGTACCCTCATGACCAATATTTTTTTTGTCTTTTTGAGACAGGGTCTCACCGTGCAGTTCAGGCTGGCCTTGAGCTCACTTTGTAGCCCAGGCTGGCCTCGAATGTGCATTGATCCTCCTACCTCTGCCTCCCAAGTGCTGGGATTGCAGGTGCACCTCACCACACCAGGCTTTCACGACCAATATTAAACAAAAAAGTCAGAAGACTAAAAAGCAAGAAAAACCAATTTACTGTGAAGACACAAAGAAAATAATACAACCAAGTTAGAGATTACCTAAATATTAGAGTCATCAAATATAATCTTTGAAATAATTATAATTAATGTGCCATAAAGATCATATGCAAAGAAGATTGACATGTACAAGCCAATGCAAAACTTCAGAAAAAATACATCAAAATATTCTATTTTTTTAGAAAATTATATCGCTAAACAAAATATCAACCTTGTTGTAGTCAGGGTTTACAAGGGAAAATATTTAATATAGGACACATAATTTATAGGATTTTATTTTGTCTTTTTGAGACAGGGTCTCACTATGCAGTTCAGGCTGGCTTTGAGCTCACTTTGTAGCCCAGGCTGGTCTTGAACTCACAATGATCCTCCTGCCTCAGCCTCCTGAGTGCTGGGATTAGAAGCATGCACCACCATGCTTGGCTATAGGATTATTTTGTAATATTCATCCAAAGAGTCAAATGCAAAAGAGTGCAAGAGATCTGTCCGTGCACTAGAGACCCAAAGAATCCAGCTGAGGGCCCAGATCCCATGGCAATGTCCTGCATGAGTCCAGCTGAAGACCTAAAGCCAATGGCAATGTCCTCCCTGAGTCCAGCTGGAGGCCTAGAGCCCACAACAATGTCTTGTGCAAGTCTCTATCAAAGATATGCACTGGGAAGGCCCAAAGGTCAATAGTGGAAGCTAGAAAGTCTATGCCAGCGAGATGAAGGATCTACGCCACCAGGCTGATGAAGGATCTGTGCACTGGAGCCAGGAAGTGATGCTTAAGGTAAGGACCACAGCTCTCCCATAGAGAACCTTAGACATCTTCAGCTACAGTAAGGACCCAAACTCCTCCAACAATGAGATCAACTTAGTTCATATCAGGAAAGCCAGTGAGACAAGCTTCTCCAGAAGAACCAGCAGCACACCATCTTCCCCTCCAATTCTCTTTTTATGCTGTTGGCAACATCCTCAAGTGGGCCTTCCACACCCAGAACCACACTGATTCAGCTCAGCTGGGTGTTACAGATTGACCATTAGTTAATCCACCACTCAACCCTAACTAAAACAATAAAAACAAATTCACGGGGCCCGAATTTACACTAGAAAGAAATGGACTGTGGAATGCTATGCGAGACCTGTCTAGGAGGATGATGAGATTGGATACGGAATATGAGGAAACGAGAGGAGTTAAGGAGGTTCCAACTCATCCTATCAGAAGAATGGAATTGCATTAATTGAGGCAGAGAAGCCTATTGAAGAAAGTTGTGAGAGGTGGGCAGAAACAAGACGTCCCCTTTTGGACATGTTAAGCTTAGGATAAAGCTGTTAAGTAGAACGTGATATACCTGCCTGCAATTTGAAAGATATATCTGGGATTGAGAAATAAAATTGAGAGTTAAAAATATACAGATGAATTAAAAGCTTTCAGTGATCAACATTTGGCCATTTTAAAGATCTAGAAAGATGAACTGGATACACAGCATTCAGGAGGCTGAGGCAGGAGGATTGTGAGTTCAAGCCCAGCCAGTCTGAACTACATAGCAAGACTCTGTCTCAAAAAAAAAAAAAAACAAAAACCTGGAAATACGGACTTTTGTAAAACAAACAGTTGTAATATTCTCTTACAGGTTTTTGAGCTAATTAGTTTTTGAAAGCTAAACAATTTAATGTGAGAAAATGATATTTTCTGTGCATATAATATTTTTTAAAAGGATCATAGTGGTAGTCTATGAAATAATTTTCATTTACCAAGATCTATTGTATACTGATGAGAACTTTATTGTTTTCCAAAATTTTTATATTTTGGAAATGTGAGTTTTGGAAGTATTTTTATAGTACCAATGACAGATATTTATATATTTCTGCATGATAACCATATTTTCTCATTTTTTAAAGTATCATACTTTGACGTTCAGGGATAGCTAATTTCCAGACAGCAAGCATCTTACCACCCAATTCCTTTTTCTTATGTAATTCAACAAATCCATAATCCATGTTCCCATTTCTGTTAGGATTTTCTTATGCTCTGGGCCAATATTCACCTGCTCTGCTCACTCCAGGGCCAGGTCCCAGACAACTCAGGACAGCCCCATACCCTAGGCCATCCTACCTGTTTCTAGGAAGCTTTGATTACAAACATTTTCCTTCAGAACAAACTATCCCTGTGTGTTCCCAGTTTAACTTTTTAAAACAAATTCTGGGTATTTGATTAAACTATTGTGCATTTCACTTTATGGTAATATCTTTTATTATAACAATAGCATTTTTCTTAGAAAGGCTAGCTTAGCAAGGGCAAAAACCCTCCAGTCTAAATTTCCTTAATGTCTACCTGGCTTTTTACTTTGGGGAAGATTTGGAATACATTTTCATCTCTGTTTTGCTACTACAGGGAATATGAAGTTGGAAAATGAAGTGTTCCATCTTTACCATGTAACATAACAGAAAAGCTCAAAATATGAAGTTTAAGTAGATAGAAGCTTTTGATACTATTCCTGTGTGTGCAGCATGTGTGTGTGTGTGTGTGTGTGTGTGTGTGTGTGTGTTACTAGAGATGGAACCTCGATCCTTTACATTGTGCTACATCCTCAGCTCTTTTTATTTTTTATTTTGAGAAAGGCTTTCACTAAGGAACTAAATTACCCAGGCTGGGATCAAATTTGCAGTCCTCCTGAGACAGCCTCCCAGAGTTCGTGAGATTAACAGGCATGTGCTACCACACCCAGCCTGACATTTTTCCCTTTTTCTCTGAGCAATTTTTTATTATTCTTTGAAATGATTCAGAGCTTGGATCGATTCTACCATGTTTTTCAGTTTTCTAACAATTCTGAACAACCATTTTATTTTTACTCCTGCTCTTTACATCTCAAATTAATACAAGTTGAGACTTAAAGAATTGCTCCTTTGACATCGTTTCATTGTAGTCATTAATAGGGACATTAATTATATTTTTCCGCAGGGCAGAGGATATAGAAAGCTTTTACCCCTAGCTTGTTAAATGAAATTAGGAACAGGCTGAATGATTGCCTTTTATGAGTGGTGTTTTGGCTTTTTTGTTGTTATTATTTTGTTTTGTTTTTTTACAATGATGATGGGGCCTACAGGCAATTCTTTCTTTCATGTATTCACATTCTGACGTTACTCACTGGATCACTTTGCTCCAAGAAAATAGGAAGGGATACCCTATGCCCCCAGAAGATTTTTCTGCCATGTCTGAAGACTAATCTGAAACATCCTTCCAGGCCCCTGTCTCTTCCATTTCAGTGTCAATGAAACAGGTTATTTATATCGATAGATGAGGAAACCCCTGAGTGCTATTGGGATGTCATTCTATGAAGAGGAGTCACAATCATTAAATTCTGCTGGTTTCCAGGATGGTTTAGGCTGAAAATTTTATAAAGTGACACATCACAAATATCAATATTAATAATAAAATCAATGTCAAAATCACTTAGAAGTTCAAATTGGCTGAAACTAGCACATGCTACTACGCATTTTGGGATTGACTATGAAGCAGCAGAACAAAATTCATCATTGCATTAGTTTTTACTTTATTATGCTTTTTTGTATTAAATCCAAGTATATTATTGTATTTTTTAAAGTCTCCTGTCATATGGTTGATGTTTTCTATGGGGAAGATTCTACCTAAAGAATCTTTGAAATATTGAAAAAATTTAGATTCTACTTATCTGCCTACGTTTCTGATGAAATTGATGCATAAAAATGATACTTATCATCAATTTCCAATAGTTCAGATTCTGGACTTAGTATTGTGACAGTCTCAACCAGTTTCTCATTTGGATGTTAAGATACTAATATGGAGTGGAGGGTATCTCTTCCCAAGCTTGCCCATACTCTGCTATATAAGTATTATTATGACATACCGTATTATATTATATGTTATATAGCACAGCATACTGTATAAGCCAAACCAAGTACTAAAGACAGCAGTTTCAGGCAATGGAGCCAGATGAAGGGTAAGGAGGACTAGGCTGTCAGGGTAGCATGAATATCATGGAGAAGGCAAGGAAGGTTGGCTGCACACTACTCCTAGTCTTCCAAGCTAGAATGTGTCTGCCAGTACAGGTATGTGAACAGCTGGGAAAGTATGGTGCACTGCTGACTTGGGATGAATTGAAATTACTCCCCAAAGTTCACATGTTGGAAGGTTCCTGGCAGACTTGTAAGAGGTGAAGTCTACTGGGAAAAATATTACATCCCAGGAGCCTTTACTCTTGAAAGGGTTTAGGTAGTTACCAAGGGACTCTGAGTTCGTTTGCAGAAGAGCAAGTTGTAAGAGTGAACCTGACTTCTGAATCACTCTCTGACCTCCTGTCTGGCCATATTGTCACTCCTACCACAGATGCTTCTGTCATTGTGGTGCCATCCACTACAAGGTCCTCCCTAGAGCTAAACTGAAGCCAGCACTGTGCACTGGAATCTTTAGAACTATGAAGCAAATAAAACTCTTTTCTTTACAAATACCCAGCCTTGGGTCTTTCCTTACAGTAATTAAAAACAAACTAATACAACTGCATTCTTTGCATATAACAATGAATTGGTCAAAGAAGCTTTCTCTTGTTTTTGTCATCCCTTTTTATGTCTGGCCGGCTAACATTTCTATGCTGTCTGAAGTTAAACATACCTTGACTTATCTTGAGGGTTATATCTTACAAACAATGTGTCTATCAAGTCCACATCCTGTTCAAATGATCACTGGGTGCTCACAGCGTCAACTCTATCTATGCTACTGGGACCTGGGACTAGGCTGCAGCTCTGCAGGGGAGGTGATACTGCTTGGTACTTTCTTGCTCCTTTCCTGTTTCCCCTTTACACTTCCCCCCTGGTTGACAGTAGGAATGTTGTATCTGACACCAAAGCAAGAGCCTAGAAAAGTTTAATGAAGCCCTCTCTCAGATAAACTACAAATTGATTGTTAGTTTGTAAACTGAAATTTTCAGCTTCACATCACAGTTATATTACTGCAGCTAGGAGACTGGCATCAGTGCTTGACTAAATCTAAAGACACACAATACTGTTCATTATTAGCAACAATAATGACAGCTGATGTCATTGTTGTGCAAGGCAGAGCCATACCCCATTCTGCTTTCCTGAAAAAAATCTCATGAAGTGGGAGCCACAAACTTTCCCTATTTCATAGATAAAAACCTGGCTTAGAGAGGTTACCCAAAATGACACAGTGTATGCCAGAGCCAGGATTCAAACCCGGGTATAGGTTTAGGAAACATGGTCATTTATTTTCTAAAAATTATCTTCAAATTGACCTCGCCCTTTTTATGACTACACTGCAGCCTACAGAGATTATCCTGTCAACTAACTGCACATTGAAAGCCTTCTTTGCTTCTGTATCAGAAAATTCATCACACATGTAAATTACTTTTTTGGTACTTGCTTTCTCTGAGCTCCAGAAGGGTTAGGATCATATGTGCCTTGTTCCAAACTCTATCCATATAGCCTGCAGGTTAATAGTCACCCAATAGAAGTTTGTTTCGAATAGGGTCAGAATTTTCACTTTAAAATATGTGGAAATATGATGTATACACTTTCTGGAATAAATTTGGTCTTTATATGTTCCTTATGGCTTGAAAATGCTTAAAACAAAGATTTGATTCCTCATGGATAAAATACCTTATAATACACACACTTTTGTAGAATCAAAGAATATAGCCATTAGAAAATTATCCCATTCAATTCTCTCTTCTTATAGTTAAGAACCAAGTCAGTTATATAAACATAGAATGTATTTAGGCATAGCAGAATTGGAATCAGAGGATTGACTTCTAGTTTAGTGATATATTGAAGTTCATCTGTTGCTTATTTTAACTGACAGCTTTTTCTTTGTAGAAATATAAATTCAGGGGCATTGTAACTGTATAGAAAAAATCTGATCATTAGAAGTTCAAGCAATATAACAATATGTACATTTATAGAACTTGGAAATAAAATATACTACAATAATATTGGCTGGGTATGTTGTGTCTAACATACTCAACATCAAGAGACAGTGTAGAAAGGACCAGGTACTTGATGGGGGTGTCAGCAATAAGTTAATAAAGAGAAACATTATTTTCTTTGTAAAAGAAAATTTATTTTTCTCTTTTTAGCTTGCATTTATTTTCCCTGTTTCTTCAGCATTGTGGCCATGATTGCATGATTTTATACACCTTGAAGTCTTTCACACTTGCCTAGTATACATGGTGTGGGAGCAGACTACCTGGGTTGTTTGAACCCCATTGGAACTCATAGCAAAACAAACATTCCACTGTCTGTGTTCTAAGGGCAGAGAAAAATCCACAACACCCCCAGAGAAAGTGTTTCTTTAAAAAGAGTCCCCTACTTTTACTTACAATGTATTTCTGAAAAACTGAGCTGAGTTTGAATGTACAAAACTCAAACAATATACTCATACATTCAGATTATAGGGGTGTCTTAGTTAGTTTGCTCAGAGAATTCAAACAGTTTTACCCATATTTTCAGACACCATCTTTGATAACATTTTAACCAGTTCCACATCTTTTTAAAAATTGTTCTGTTCTTTTCCAGTGACTTGGCATTACACCAGGCATTTTACTTCACATAATTGGCTAACTTGCTATAAGGAAAAGACTAAAAAATACAGTGCTAAAAAAAGAAAGAAAGAAAGAAAGAAGTGCTCTGTTATATAACTCAACTGTCTGGAGGTAGATGGGCTGTGCGTGGCTCTGTCAAACAAACTCATATAGGTCCTTGGGATCTTTCTCTTTATTGGCCTTGTTGACCTGATACACACTCACTTTCACCTTTAGGTCCTATTCTTGCCCTTCATTCCTTGTTAAGGTAGTGGCTACCTCTCAAAAATGGGACCTGAACCACCTGGCGTGGTGGCACACACCTGTATTCCCAGTACTTAGGAGACTGAGGTAGGGGGATCGTAGTGAGTTTGAGGCTAGCCTGAGGTACAAAGAGAGCTCAAGGCCAGCCTGAACTGCATAATGAGATCCTGTCTCAAAAGACAGAAAAAAAAAAAAAAAAACAACAAACAAACAAGAATGGGACCTGAATAATCACTCACTTATGCTTATATCTGACTAATAATAATGATCCCAATATCAGACCTAGCTGCAAAGTAGTTTGAGAGATGTAGTCTTCACCTGAGTTTAAATTTGAAGAGCTCTATTACAAAAAAAAAAAAAGGAAGAATGAATGTTAAGACACAAATAGTAATCAAAGACATCTCTCAGTTTATGCATCCAGAATTGACTTTTTGTGTACCTCAAGACGTCTTAATAGTCTTTGGAAACACTTCAGTTGTCCATCTACCCATAACAATAACAGCTAATGAAAATAATAGCCATCTCATATGCATCATTTCCATTGGGAGGACAATTAATATTTTTTTGGTATTAATGGAATTTCTTAAGCATTCTCATTCCCTGCTAGAGTACAAATCTTTTCTTTTTTTTTGGTTTTTCTCCGGTACCGGGAACCAAACTCACGACCTTGCGCTTGCCAGGCAGGCGCTTTGCCGCTGAGCTAAATCCCCAGCCCCCGAGTACAAATCTTATAGTAGTAGATGACGCAAAATTTTAAAATCTACTGTCCAATTTTCTATACAACTTTCTTTTCTGTTAAATGAAATGTTTGTTGATGCTTAATCCCTACATCTGTTACCATTCATGTTGTAAGGTCCAAATTTATTCTGAGTACTTAGTATAATAAATCTGTAGTTCGATGAATTTTCACACTGAAAGATGTCCAGTAAGGAACTAAAGAGAGAAGGTCAACTGAGGGTAAATATGTGTGAGGCTAACCACGTGTGAACTGTGGCAAGATAAGAAACATTTCTAGTTTTCTTGTATAAGCATTTTTCGGAATATCTGTTTTGTAGAAGCAATGAAGACAATCATGCTGTCTTCTCCATGTGGCCTATTTATTCTAGAACCACAGTAAACCAGTAGCTTGGTCCATCTTAAATATACTCCCCAGCTCTCTGATATGCCTTAAATGGTCTCTAAAACCTGGCCTTGATGACAGTGTGTAACCTATTCTAACAGTTCTTTGACAGAACTATTACTACCAGCGCAATTTTACAAATGAGGAAATGAAAGTCCAAAGGTAAGATAACTTGTCCAAGTTCATAACTATAGGAAGTAGTAATAGAAACTTAAATGTACATGTGCATTTCTGAAACAATTCACTATACTTTCCTATTTGCACCAAAGTTGAAATCTGATAATCATCTGATTCCCACTTCTCACTCAAACAGCCCCCACACCTGATGCTTTTGATGTCTATAATGCTATTCCATTTATTCTCAAGTCTCTATTACCATTGCTGCTGCACTAGTTCAAGAATCTTTTGCTTCTTTCCAAAGTGGCCCTTATTTCTAATTATTATCCAATCTTGCCTCAAACTTTTTCTTACTTCTACTCCATCCTCTGTATTTTTTTTTTTTTCTGGTACTGGGAATCGAACTCACGACCTTACACTTGCCAGGCAGGCACTGTGCCACTGAGCTAAATCCCCAGCCCCCATCCTCTGTATTTTAACAACACATATTTGGTCCTCCATCTTTCTCACTTAAAGTCTTTGTTGGCTCCCTAAAGCTTCTGAATTAAGTCCAGACCCTCAGTTTCATATGAAAGATCTGGAGTAATTTACCCCCTCTTTATCTCTTTTGTTTTAGTCCAATCTCACCAACTCCTCTACCCAGTTGCAAGGCCTTCATGTGAAAGGAAGTCTTATTTTTTTGTGTTTTGTTTTTTTCCAGTACCGGGAATTGAACTCACAGCCTTGCGCTTGCCAGGCAGGCGCTGTGCCACTGAGCTAAATCCCCAGCCCTGAAATGAAGTCTTATCTCCCATCATCCAAGCAGTTCTGGTCATGAACTTGCAGAGAAATCTATGCTATAGTTAATTCAAAAACTTACTCTTGAAACATAAAGCCTTTATTAATTGTATTTTGTTTTTTTTTTGTTTTTTTTGGTTTTTCTCCGGTACCGGGAATCAAACTCACGACCTTGCGCTTGCCAGGCAGGCGCTTTGCCGCTGAGCTAAATCCCCAGCCCCTTCTTTTTTTTTTTTTTTTTTTTTTTTTTTTCTATCAATTGTATTTTGGAAACCATTGATACTTGTGATCTATAAGTCCCTTCACAAGAAATATAAGGAAATATAAGGAAAGGCCATTTTTCTGCAGTGCTACAAATATACCTGCTACAAATGTGTGGGAGTTTGTTTTCTCTTTCTGCAGTGAAATTGGAAAATGCTGATATTTGGCAGAAGGAAGTCCTTCCAAAATAAGTGTTATATAGAAATGTTTTCCTTGCTCCTTAGAAGGCATTTAATTTGCTGTGTGAAATTGTCAAATATCAAACCATGACTACAGTATTACTCAGTAAATATAGTCAATATAGTTGCTGTTCCTCCCTTTCAGGTTTATCCTTCCTGCCTTTTTAGTTGTAGGCTTAGCCATATGCTTTGCTGTGACTGATGAATTGGAGTAGAAATAGCGATGCCAACCAAAAGCAGAAGTTTCAAGAGGTTTACGTGGTTAGAAAGTTATTCATACATTCTCATCTATAATCACTTAAGCATCATTTATTGGCTGTCATGTGTACCATAGTAGGATCTTAGCCCATATCTTCAAAATTCAAAGGGGGAAATCTGACCCTCAAAGTCTTAGGTGTGGAAGGAAACTTGATGAAAGGAGGAATCTCATCTCTTGGTGCAGGAATCTCATTTGACCCAGTTCTATATCTAGCACTAGAATCGTTTATATAATATCTCTAACCAACTTCTGATCAAGTATCACTAGTGTTGAGAATCTCACTCCTCCCCAGAGGAGACCGTGTCATTTAAGGCAGCTTTGTTCGTGTGAAAGTTGTTTCCCCTTGGTCCTCTATAGCTAGTCATTCTTCTTTCTGTGGCCATTTGTTTCTCTTCCCATCTCCCTTTATCTGCTCTCTTCTAGGTTAATCATTTCCGGATTGTTCAAATATTTTTCATAGGTTATTGTTCAACTTCTCCATCACCATAGTGGTTGTTCTTACCTGAAAGCCCTACAGCTTGCGTTTTTTGTGTAATGTGCGTGCTCAGACTGACTACAGCAATCCAAGTATATTTTGATACTTTGTGCAGAGTACAGACAGCGTATCATTTCTTTTTTTCCTCCTAGACTGTACATTTCTATTCAAGCTAAACCCGCATTAACTTTTTTGAAATGTAATCATATTATGTGAAAGAATATTTAAGCAAAATTTTGGTTGGCCTTACTATTCCTTCTTTGTCATATTCCTATCATTCCCTCCCCTCTCTGCTCTATCTACCTACTTACACACACACACACATACACACATACACACACACATACACACACACACACACACCACAGAATAAGAAACTCTCAGTAATTCTTTTTTTTTTTGGTAAGGGGTATCAAACTCAGGACTTTGCTCTTGCCAGGCAGGCGCTCATGCCACTGAGATATATCTCCAGCCCTCTCAATAATTCTTTGGGGTAAATATTATAGATGTGAGAACTGAGTGTTAAAGAAAATAAGTAATCTTAATAATTTGCTGAAACTCTAACAATCTTGCGGGGAGGGGTAGTGATAGCGTTAGAGGTAGCAGCATCTGCCTATTCAGGCCTCTGCCAGCGTGGAGCAGAGGTTGACAACAGCAGCAGAGAACCAGGAAACATGAATGCCCAAGGCCTTACCAAGAAACAGACAAGATTTCAGGGGAAAGCCTCGGCTTGTTCAGTGGCAATAACCACAACAGAATGCTGTGAAATCGATTAATCTGCATAATTAATATGCTTTAATTAAAAAAAGAATAAATACCACAGTGATATCAATTGTATATCAGTTAAAAATGGTGATGGCAGACCAGGGATATAGCTCAGGGGCACAGTGACTGCCTGGCAAGTGCGAGGTTGTGAGTTTGATTCCTGGTGAAAAAAAAAAAAAAAAAAGGTGATGGCTACATTACAGGAAATTTCACCAGTTTTTTAAAGAGGAATGCTGTCCTTTACCACTCATTTTATCCTTTATTTGAAATATTAGTGAGCAAACTACTTTCGTTATATTCATAACTTCAAAGTTTCAAGAGACTGCTTCTTTCTGTGTGTTTTTTTATTACTCAAACCATAAATGTTTACCAAGTATTTTCAGTATGTAAGCTGAAGGCAGGGAAATCTGTGTTTGAATCCTCCTCCTCCAACTAGTCTTCCTCTTCTAACTTATGCCTAACTCTTATTCCTGACTCTTCCTTTTCTTACTTACCATGTTGGGAAAGCTAATTAACCCCTGTAATCCTCTTTGGCCATATATAACATGAGGATAATAATATCACCTGCTTCATAGGGTTGTGATGACTATTAAACCAGACAATACATGTGCAATGATTAATATGACATCTGGCATGTAGTAAACAATAAATAAATGTTAGCCATATATTTATAAAGTATTTATATATTTGAGACAGAAATCCCACTATCAGGCTGATCTTGAACTCCTGAGCTAGAGTAACCTTCTTGCCTCGGTCTCCTGAGCAGCTGGGGCTACAGGTGTACACTGCTTTGCCCAAGTAGTCATACATTTTTAAAGTGAAAGTACTAAATATTTAATTTTGACACTATCTTTAGTGATGACTCTTATAGACATATAAATAAGTAACTATGATGCAGTGGCAAAAGTGGTTTCATAGAAGAATCTAAAAGCACTATAGGAAAACAAAATTGAAAAATAATTGCATAAGGGTAATGGTGAAAGTTATGGAAGGCACAGGATGCTTGCATTAGAACAGAATGAGGAGCAGACCTCTCAAAGGAGAACAACTTCATGAAGGTTATTTAGGCAAAACCAAAAGCAAGAAATTCTGAGGCTCTGAAATGATCATATGGTGTTAGCTAAAATTATTGAAGTGGTTTGTGTATACACAAAAATTCTCATCCATATTCAGCATTAGAATATTATTCACACTTGTAATTCTTTTTATTTCTATTTCCTTTTTAAATTTTTAATTTTATTTAACAGAAAAGAAAGTTGTATAGAAAATTGAGCAGTAGATTTTAAATTTTTGCATCATCTATTACTATAAGATTTATACTCTGGTAAGGAACCAGAATGCTTAAGAAATTCCATTAATACCAAACAAATATTAATTGTCTGCCCAATGGAAATGATGCATATGAAATAGCTATTGTTTTCATTAGCTGTTATTGTTATGGATAGATGGACAATTGAAGCGTTTCCATAGACTATTAAGACTATTAAGCAAATCAAAGCAAATAGGTCTATTAGTGGCTTCCTTATTACTCAGTATCCTGGGCAGCTGAGAAAACTAGGCAAAACTATTCCCACTATTGTAATAACTTTGAAAAAAGCATGTTTTAAAAATCTATGCACAGTGCATGCTTATAATCCCAGCACTTGGAAGGCTGAGGCAGAAGGGTTGTCAAGAGTTTGAGGCCAGCCTGAGCTACAGGAGTACAATGGCAAGCATGAAAAACATAGTGAGACCTCGTCTCAAAAAAAAATCTATGCCAATGAGTAAAATTTTCACTGTATGCTTTTCCAAGGAAATATGCTGTGCTAGTGACTGATAAAATGTAAAATGGAATTAAGTAGAATAACTTAATAACATTTACTGTTTATTGGATTAAAGTCTTTAACATGGAGAGTAAATAGAAAAAATCGTTGGGAATAGTCTAACTAATTTGAATTGCTTAGCACTGAAAAGAAGTGGTGATAGCTAAGCAAATGTAGGAACTCTTCAGAGTAAAGGAAGTAATCTAAGAAGTAATGGGGTTATAGGCAACAATTAGGGTTATTATAAACTGTGTTTTCTCAAAATGCATGTACTGAAGCTTAACTTTCATTATTGTTATGAGACCTCTAAGGAAGTAAAGTGAACTGAGGTCATAAGAGTAGGGTTCTGACCCAATAAAATCAGCATTTTTATAAGATGTTCTGTCCACCATCACTTTGTCATCTGACCCTCCGCATCTGCACACACTGATGAACAATCATAAGAGGGCTGGGGACATAGCTCAGTGGTACAGCGCTTGCTTAGCATGCACAAGGCCCTGAGTTCAATCCCCAGCATCACAGAAAAAGCCATATAAGAATATATTGAGAACATGAGAATAACATTTCCTACAAAGCAGGAACTAAATTAGCGAAAACCTTGATTTTAGATTTCTACCCTCCAGAAGTGTGGGAAATTAAATTTCTGTTGCTTAAACCATCCAGTACATTATTTTATTATGGAAGCTGAATAAATTACAGCAAGGACCTTGGCAGTGGCAGGTAGTACCAGCAAGGCCCAAAGTGTGCATTGTATGCAAATAATCAGTGTCAGAAGACCACAGCTCCACTGAAAAATTCTAGGGCCAGGAGAGACCACTGGAATAAAGTAGAACCAAGAATTTATAGTAAGACTACTGCATAGAGAACAAAAACAATTGATATGCAAAGAATGGGAAGTTAATAGTAATTATAAACATTTATAGTATTTTCTACATCCTGTAGGCTTAATGTATAACAATCAGAAGTTTATAGTCAGGGCTGGGAATTTAGCTCAGCGGCAAAAACACCTGCCTGGCAAGCGCAAGGTCGTGAGTTCGGTTCCCGGTACCGGAGAAAAACCAAAAAAAAAAAAAAAAAAAAAGGTTTATAGTCAAGTATTAACAAGTCATCTTTTTGTCTTTGTCGGTGAATGTATATTGTTCATTATCCTTTCATTTATGCTCAGTAGAGGGCAACACTTGATCTTGTCACTTCTCATGTCATAATACACTGATTTGCTGAAGGCTATTACAGCAAGAAAGGTCAGTAGGAACCAACAGAACTTCTCAATCTAGGAAACTACTACACCAAAAGCAATACCACATCTCTAGAGGTATTGCAGAGATTAGTCCGACCATCAAGCATTTGAAGGATACAGAGATGATAATTCCCATCACATCCTCATTCAACTAGTTTGTCTGGCTGGTGCAGAAGACATGGAATTTGGAGAATAGCAGTGGATTTGTGTAAGCTGAACGAGGTAGAGACTCCAGCTGTTGTACCAGATGTGGTTTCATAGCTTGAACAAATTAACACATCCCCATGGTAACTGATATACAGCTATTGATCTAGCTAGTGCTTTTTCCTCCATTCTTGTCATTAATACTCAGCAGAAGCAGTTTGTTTTCAGATGGAAAGGCCGGCAATACACCTTCACTAAACTACCTCAGGGATATATCAACTCTCTCAACTGATGCATAATTTAGTTTGCAGAAATCTTGAACGTCCATTCTGTTCATAAAAGTCTACATTGTTTATTACTTTGACAGCATTGTACTGATTGGAATTGGTGAGCAAAAAGAAGCAACTACCTTAGACTTATTGGTAAGATACTTGCGTGTTAGGTGAGAGATAATTCAACAACTCTTCTGGAGACCTTTTATCACAGTGAAACTTCTAGGGATCTAGTACTTGTTGTAAGGCATGTTGAGATATCCCTTCTGAAATGAAGGATAAGTTGTCGTATCTGGCCCTTCCTACTACCAAAAACAAGAGCACAGTGCTTACTGAGTTTCTATGGACTTTAGACACAACATGTTCCTAATATGAGCATGCTATTCTTACCCATTTACTTTATGACCTGAAAATCTACTAGTTTTGAGAGGGCCTCAGAACAGGAGAGGGCACTGCAATAAGTCTAGACTGCTGTGCAACTGTCTGACACTTGGGTCATATGATCTGGAAGATTTAATGATACTTGAAATGTCAGATATGGGTGCTAATTGGAGCCATTTTTTGGTACCTAAGGGTGAATTGCAGTGCAGGCCTTAGGATTTTGGACTGAGCCTATTCTCTACAGATAAATACTCTTCACTGGAGAAACAGTTCTTGATCTGCTCGTTGGCTTCAGTAGAGGCTGATATTTAACCACAAGCCT
Organism: Chinchilla lanigera; assembly: GCF_000276665.1. Lineage (NCBI taxonomy): Eukaryota > Metazoa > Chordata > Mammalia > Rodentia > Chinchillidae > Chinchilla > Chinchilla lanigera. Next base: position 9,787,415 of record NW_004955423.1, on the reverse strand, counting down.
ATAAGCCACGTGCAAGCAGTGTTGCCTATCATGAACTAGGTGTTATCTGACCCATAAAGCTATAAAGTTGGATGCACACAGCAGCATTTCATTATTAAATGGAGGTGTCACATATGTGATGGTGCCTGAAAGCACAAGTAATTTACATGAAGAAATGTCATCTTTATTATCCTACCGCTCCCCCACCCCCAAAAAAACTAGACCTGTGACCTCACAGGGAGGTCCCTGTGATTAGTTGACCCAGAAAGTGTCAACTCTGGTTTAGACATGGCTCTAAATGATATATAGATGCCTTCAAAAAGTGGACATCTATAGCACAACTGCTGCTCTCTGCAACATTTTAAAGGGTGGTAATGAAGGCAACCATCACAGTTTGCTGAACTTTAATAGTACAGCTAGTTGTTCCTTTTGCTTGAAAGGAGAAATAGCCAGACATGTGATTCTTGGACTATGTCTGGTACTTTGAAGGAAGATGATTGGAAAATTGGTGACAAGAAAATCTGGGGAAGAGGTATGTGGACAGACATCTCTGAAATGGGCAAAAAACATGAAAATATTTATATTCATTTGGTTGATCACTCACGGATGACATCAGCAGAGGAAGATTTTGATAACCAAGTAGATAAATGATTGATCAGCCTCTTTCCATGGCAACCCTTCTCATTGTTCAATGGGCTCACAAGCAAACTGGCTGTGGTGGCAAGGACAGAGGCCGAGTCAGAATGTGGACTTCTACTCACCCAGATAGTATTGGATACAGCTACTTCCAAGTGCCCAATCTTCCAGCAGCAGAAACTAGCATTGAATCCCTTCAGCAGAATGATTAATCAGCTATCTGGTGGCAGGTTCACTACATTGGAACACTACCATCATGAAAGGGACAACACTTGGTTCTTCCTGGAATAGAAAGTAAACTTTGGATGTAGATTTGCTTTACCTGCATGCAATGCTTCTAGCAAAACTACTATCCATGGGCTTTACAGACAATTTAACCACTGTCATGATCATCTATACTGATTGCTTCTAATCTAGAAACTTACTTTACAAAGAAGTACAGCGATGGACCAAGGTTCATGGAATTCACTGGTCATACAGTCTGGATAACTACTCTGGATAACTTGCTGACAGAACAGTGGAGTGGCCTTTTAAAGACCCAATTACTATAGCAGCTAAGTGACAATACCCTGTGGGACTGTGACAAAGTTCCCCAGAAGGCTGTACTGTTGTCCCTCAGTATCCACAGGGATTGGTTCCAGAACCCTTTACAGAAACCAAAATCTGAAGATGCTCAAATCCCTTATGTAAAATGGCATGTTATTTGCATATAATCCTTGCTTATTCTCCTTCACACTTTCAGTTGTAAGTTATAACTGATAATAACTAATGTAATGTGAATGATATATAAATAGTTGTCATGTTGAATTATTTAGGAAATAATGACAAGGAAATGTGTACCTGTACATGTTCAATGCAGACACAATTTTTAAAAAATTCCAATCTGCACTCAGCTGAGTCCATGGTTGTAGAGCCCACAGATATGGAAGTATAATGGACAGTGTAATGTTCTATGTGCTCCAAATCAGTGTGTAATGTATTGTATTGTTTCTCTCATACCCAAGATTTAAGGTCCAGGAATTAAGGAATGGAAATGGAAATGATACCATTCACTATTATCCAGATTGGCCAACCAAAAATTTTTTAGCTTCCTTCTTTTTATTTTAAAAATGAAAGAATGAAAACATATTAACAAACACACATACATTTACAGAATAACACAAGAACAATATAAACAATACTGAATTTCAGACAAGGTGATAGGAAATTAACAATAGTTGTATTACATATTGATATCTTCAAAGTGGTCACTCAGAAAAACAAATGTAGACATGTAAGATTGATCAGATAATTAATCATTAACTGTTCCTTTCAATACAGTGATAGAAGTCAGTAGTATAACTATGTTAGCTATCCTGTATATACATATATACATAATTTTCCCCTTCTTTCTCTTCTCTTTTCCCTCATTCCAGTTGTTCTTTACTTTTGAGCAGTTCTCTTTCATTTCACAATGTCTATCATACTTCCTAATTTTTATTCACTCTTTCAGGTTCTTACACTAGTGAGACAATAAGTTGTTTACACATGTGGGTCTGATTTATTTCACTTATGACTATGGTCTCTGACTGTAACCATTTACATATAAAAGCCTCGAGTTTATCTTTCTTTATAGCTGAATAATATTCCATTATATAAAAATACCACAACATTTTTTATTCATTCCTCAGTGGATGGACATTTGGATGATTTAGCCATTACAAATTATGCTGCTATAAATATGGGTGCCTATATACGACTGTGATATATGCTTCTTGTTCAAGTAATTGTTTGTTCTTCTGGCCTAGAGATTTAAATTCTAAGTGCAAGAATTCTTCCACTAGGAAATGCAGCCATTCAGTTAAACTGGAAGTTAAGACTGCCACCTGGCTACTTTGGATTTCTCATGCATCTGAATCAACAAGCCAAGAAGGCATTTATTATGCTGGTTGGGACGACTGATCTCAACTACCAAGGGGAAAATGCACTCCTACTTCACAACAGAAGTAAAGAAGAGCATGTCTGAAATACAGGAGATCAGGTAACATGTCAGTGAGTATTACCATGCCCTGAGAGACAGCACTGTGAATGACCCAGATCCTTTACAAGTGAAAATTTGGATTACTTCCTCCAGATAAACAACCATGCCAGCTGAAGGCAAAGGAAATACAGAGTGGGTAGTAGAAGAAAATAATTATAAATATGACATGCAACCACATGAACAGTTCCAAAAGTGAAAATTGTAATTGTTGTATTTTCTCTTCAATTTTTATTAATCTGTGTTTGTATGTGTATGGGGTCTGTCTTTGTTTTTCTCCCTCTTTTATTCCCTTTTCATGTAGCTAAGATGTGTTGACCTAATGTTATAATATTTCATCATCATAGTATTTAAGTTAAGGGATGTCCAAGAGAAAACTAAACATCACGGAAGGACTTTACATCTTCTGCGGAAGAGTTTAGTATGTTTTCAGTTGTACAAAGAATAGTTTTATCCTGACCTGGTCTTTATTTGTAAATTAAGAATGGTTTAAGAGATTTGTTATAGGTGTGAAATTGATAAGTAGTGCATTATGACGGTTAATTTTAAAGTGAGCTTAACTTGACTACAGGGTGTCCAGATATTTTTAAAACTTTATTCTAGGTATGTCTTGGAGGCTGTTGGAGTGAAACTAACATTTGAGTTGGCAGACTGAATAAAGCAGATTGCCCTTCCTAATGCTGGTGGACCTCATCCAATCTGTTGGAGGTGTTGATAAAACAAAAGGAGGGAAAACGGAAATTTTGCATTTTCTGCCTGACTGCTTGAGCTGGAACAGCAGTCTTCTTCCTTGAGGATAGAACATATATCACAAGCTCTCCTGGTTCTCAGGACTTCAGATTTTGAGGAATACCCCACTGATTTTCCTAGATTTCTAGTTTGCAAACAGCAGATCATAGGACTTATCAGGATCCATTCATGATCACATGAGCCAGTTTCTTCTTAGATGTGTGTGTGTGTGTGTGTGTGTGTGTGTGTGTGTGAGAGAGAGAGAGAGAGAGAGAGAGAGAGAGAGAGAGAGAGAGAGAGAGAGAGCTACTTAGTTCTGTTTCCTGGAGAATCTTGACTAATACAAATATTTTGTGTCATTTTTCACCCATTTCACCATGTACATTGAGTCATTCTCAAGTTCAAAACCTCTCAAGCTGTTCATTTCTCTCAAGCATTTTGTCCTTACCTTTTCCTTTCAGTGTCAGGATGCAGGAGAAATAAAAGCCCAAATCTACCAAATTCTACTTATATGACATTAAGTTTTCTACACCTCATTCTTTCACCTTTAAAATCAAAGCAATAATACTATATTAGTAACCTCCTAGGTTGCTATGAGTTTTAAATGAGATTTACCATATGAATGGCTAAAAACAGGTTTTAGTGTATAATAAATACTCAATATATGTTAATCATTATCATTATAGTGGAAGCAGGGCTTATGAGAGACTGTTCTACACATCTTGGTAAAATGAGTGAATGTTGGGTGGTGGGAAACAAACTGACAAAAATTTAAGTCCTTGACACGTCATTGTGGCATATTCTAATAGTCTGTGGCATATTAAACTGTTCCTTTCAAAGTGAAGGCCCAAGTTGTTTTACTTAATTTATCAGCTTCTGGCTCTTTTGATGCTTTCTGATCCTCACTTGCCTCTCCACTGATGCTAACTTCTGTAATGTCTAGCAGTGCATTGGACTGGGGATTACCACAGGTATCACCTTAGCTCTCATGGAATAGCTGATTATTAAAGATTTAGCCAAATCCTCTATTTCAGCAGTCCCCAATCTTTTTGGCACCAGAGACCAATTTTGGGAAGACAATTTTTCCATGAACTGGTGGTAGTTTGGAAAGCCTTTCCCCCTTTTCAAAGAGATGCACCAGTGATGTTTGTTTTTTATTCATTTGGGCTAGCATTAGCTTGTGGGCTTAGCAAAACTGACTAAGACAAGCGTATGGGGTAGAAAAGAGGCATGGATGGAAGAGGTAAATAAAATGAACCGGCCACACACATGGACTGAAATAAGTATGGGATTCTGACTTAAAGCCTGCCACAGATGCAGCTGTATCATTGAAGTACATGAACTCCTTTGCTACAATAAATCCTGCCACCAGATGCAGCTTAATTGTTACTTGCCACTCCTTGGGAGGATTTTGATATGAGTTTATAAGCAGTTGTTTTATTATGGTCTCTGTGCAATCTAACTTTGCTGCTAATGTTAATCTGGTGTTTCTCAGCAATGCATGAACATTTCAGCTCTACCTGAGATCATCAGGCATTACATTCTCAGAAAGCGCATGCAATTTACATTGCTCACATGCACTTCATAGTAGGGTTTGTGCTCCTATGAGAATCTCATGCTACCTCTGATTTGACAAGAGGCAGAGCTCAGGCAGAAATACAAATGATGGGGAGTGACTGAAAATACAGATGAACTTTTACTCATTGGCCTGCTGCTCACCTCCTGCTATGTGGCCTCATTTCTCATAGTACATGGACTGCTACCCATTCACTGCTCCGTGTTTGGTGACCCCTGCTCTATCTGATCCCTTGTTTCAGATGGTTTCCCTGTAGGTTTTGTTACAGAATTTCTTGATTCCTCCTATGCAGACTTCTTATACACAGATCTATCTTTTTAATTAACTATTTTTGGAGGTTCTTCTGAGGGACTAAGGTTATGGTCTATATTCTGGCCTATTCCATATTTTTCTTTTATTATATCTATCTCTAGTCATGCAGTTTCTGGCTTTAATGATCCAAGCTGAACATTTTTAGAAGTCAAAACAAAGCAACTTTCCTCTCAAAGCCTGTCCTTTGCAAATCAAAAGTTTTTTCTTCCAGACTACAATGCTTGCTGAGTTTAAGCAGTGCGCTTAGCATTTGCACAAAAACTCTTTGCTACAGATAGTTTCTGCCCTGCTCCTTGGACAATGAATGTTAGCCTTGCAGAGGGAGAATTTAAGAGCAAATAAAATAATCTAAAGAAAATACATGAAATAATGGAAATATGTAAACAGTATGGTTTGATCTTGTGTTGAAGATACATCATCTGCTTCAAACATAAAAACACCACACAAATTACAAAATAAAAATAAGTTTTTAACTTATTTGTGGACTCAGAGTGAAGAGCCAAGATGTCTGGAATTAGCACAAATTCAAAATTAGAATAGTCAGAAATAGATTATAAAGTTATCAAAACTAAATGTAGTCCTTAAAAGCAAATGGCTAGAATTCCAAAGTTTGTATAAGAGATAAATCCATGTCATAGATACCATGCATGGATAGACATAGAATTCAGAGAATTATAAACCAAGGAAAAACATATACTGACTTCCCCATGGATTTCTTAGTGGCTAAAGGAATAACAACAAGAGCATTAAACATTGCTTTCTGCCCAGGGCCATGAATAGAAAAGAGTCCCAGAAAATACATTAGGATCCTAAACTTATACCATGAAGAAGCACAACTTGCCAGTTAGAAGAGAAATAAACCTATAATGAAAATAAACAAGGTCTAGGTTTCCCACTAACAGCAGTAATATAGCAAATGTGTGTCAACACTTTAAGATCACTCTGTTCTTCAGAAAGCAAAAGATACTAACTTTAGACTTTGTCAAGTGTTATTTTAAACATTTAAGCTTTATTAATAAAGAATAAAATTTCTCTTACTCATTTGTAGAACTCCTAAACATGTATGAAGTCAACAAACGCCTATGAGTTACCCTTAAAAAAATCTATCAAAGTGGGGAAAATATTTATGGAAAAAGTTATTAACCCTCGTTAAAGAACCACATGAACAAAGAACGATTAAATGCTCATGAAAAAATTCAGTATTTTGTAACTCTGACTTCTCCCAAAATAAATCCATGAAGACAATGAAATAGCAATCCAAATTCCAAAAGGGCTCTTACTGAATTTAGCAAGCAGTAAGTTAGATGCAAATGTAAAGGACTGAGAAGCAAATAAGATAATGCATGCTTTAAGCACCCAAGATGTTTAATAAATTTTATTTATTTTTTGTTTAATAAATTTTAAAGTATTGAAATAAAGAAATACAGAACCAAATGAAATCCCCAAAACAGGAGCATGTTTGTACTGAATCTTGGTGTGTGGAAAAATGAAATAAATCACTGCCAAAATGATGACAGTCAATAAGTGCTGCTGAGTCTTGCTCATATAAAAAATGATATACTTACCCCATATGTAAAAGTATATCCAAAATAGATTAAATTCAAAGAATAAGAAAAAAAGCCCTTACTGAAAACAGGAAAATAAGATCAGGTGTTTGTTGTATGTGAGGTTAAGGATATGGAGTTTGTTCTGGAGGGTGAAGGAGAGGGGAGTCACAGGAAGCATTCAAAAGATGGGTGAGCTTTGGAGATCAACAGGAGATGTTTGTAAATCCAGCCAGATATTTATTTTATTTTAGCTGCTGTTCCATATGAAATTTTGTTACTGATGCAAATCAACACATCCCTGATGCCTTAGATACAAGCTGTTTATCTAGCATAAGAATCTATTTTATAAACCTATTAGTATAACTATCACAGTTTCTTTTGGTAAATCCAGCAATACAACTCCATATTCCTATCTCAGGGTCACAATATATGATCAAAATATACTGCGAACGTTTATGTTTTTAAAATGTATTAAGGTAAAAGACACCACAAATACTCCCCCCTTGCTTTGAACGCACTTACCGCATTGTTCTTGGCTGTTTCTAAAGCAGTTCTAGTAGTCCTCTTTTGTGAATATACAAGGTGTGATAAGAACAAAGTAAGATATAGTGAGTGCTGCTGTGAAGCGTCACCCAGCAGAAACACAGCCTCATGAAAAGATTATGGTGTGTCCCCACTCGTTTTATTCACTGCATCTAGCACCATGCAACTTCTGGCTCTTCCCCTAAGTATAAATGACCATAAAAGATAAATGTTTTAAACTGTTTCAACACATGAAGGGAGCCATGATGGTGCAACTAAAACCATGAAAGAGGACTTCCAGCACTGCTTCAGAAAGTGGCAAGAACACTAAATGTATTTGAAAACAGGGAATATTTTGACAAGATAATGTGTTTATTTCTGTAATTTTTAAAAATTTATACATTCAACATATACTTCAATCATACCTTGTATAACAAGTCTTCAGGCCATGCCAAAACCTAGTTCTCCATAACTTTGATTGCTTCTACATTTCATTGAATATGACTACGGTCCATTTCATTGATAATGTGCTGATTTATCTGGTAAACAATTAGAAATGTTTCTAGACATTTTAGGTATACATATCAAGTGATGGGAAATAAATCCACAAGAATTAGGAGACCTGACACTTTGGTGAGACTTTTAGAGATCATGACAAATTATTCTTTCTGAGATGAAAGGTAAGTTCTATCTGGTCTGACTCATTACTAAACATAAAACTCTGTAGGTGTCTTTGGGTTTTGGAGGTCATAGATATATTCATTTCAGCATACTATTTGAATCTATTTACATGTTAACTGCAAAAATTGCTGATGTTGAGTAGGCTGCAGAAGAAATGAAGGTACTGGAATAGGCCAGGCTGCTATGCAAACTGCTCTTTCACGTGGGTCATATAGAAGAACAACCTCTAGCAAGAGCTGGATGTAGCAAACCTGGGTGCTGTATGGAGCCCTTGATATATAAGTGAGTTATAATGCAATTGTTAAGATTTTGATATATAACTATGCCACGGTCTGCATATAACTATGCTTATTCAAAAACATCAACAAAACAAAACAGAAAAAGAAAACAGCACCTGTTTCGCTATTGAGCCCTTGCAGAGACCAATTTCTATCTTAACATGGGCAATAAAACAACATGCAACCTGAACTGACCAGCAAAAATGGGTTGCTGTCTAATCAACCACGTCATAATATTGGGTGTGCACAGTAACACTCTATCATAAAATAGAAGTAAAAAGCATGGAGTTTAGTTTTGAGAGCTGAAGGTACAAGTAAATTGCATAACCAGATAGCCCAAATTCCTATGGCTGTTATTCCTGATATATTCCTCCCCCTTTTGATGAGTAGTTCCCTATAGATAGGTGACTTAGGAATAAAAAATATTTGTTTTATATTTCATTATGATATGTTGACAGTTAAAAAAATGGACAGCTACAGCATTATAGCCCCATTCTGGAGTGACCTGAAATCATTCCAGTAGGCAGAAGTTGAGCCAATGTATCTGGTTGTTTGTTTTGCTAAGAATAAGAGATACCTGGAGGTAAAAGTTTGTCCATCTTGCTAGGAATATGAGAAGCCTAGAGATAAAAACCTAGACTGAGTAACAAGCAGTGGCTAGTGGTTTGGCTGAATGGTAAGAGAATTGGTATGAATACAATTACAAAGCTGGTGACAAGGAAGTCTACAGAACATCTATATAGAAAGGGGTCTGTGAAAGTGAATATATTTGTGTCTTAGACAAGCGGTTATCCAGGAACAAGTGCATAAGGGTGTAGCCATTAGCCACTCTCTTTTCCTAACCAGTTCATCCTTGCCAATACTATCGTGACAAATTGTCCAAGGCAGCAAAAATGGAGGTTATATATTTACTTAGCAACATGGGCCTCCAGTCACAAAGGTTAAGTGCCAACCCACTAAGAGCAGAGATATCTCTGCACCACCAATACGGTACCATTGTTTAGAGAAACCAAAGAATCTCCTGGCTGATTATACTGCTTATTTCTGTCATGAAAGATGGAGTAGTTTCTTCTCACTGTAATAGGCACTTACTCTGGATGTAGATTTGCCCTCCCTCCCTACAATGTTTTTCCCAAAGCCAGCATCTATGAACACAGAGAATTTCTTAGTCACCATGAGCATATTCTGTAGAACATCAGTTTTCACCAAAAAACCCATTTTATGATAAGTGGATCATGGCAATGTACAACATGGAATTCACTAGTCTTACTCTGTACTCAATCACCCTGAAACAGCAGTCCTGATAGAATGATACCATATCTTCTTTGAAGACTCAGCTAAAGCACCAACTAATGGTAACATCTTGCATGGATGGACTTATGTCTTTTTTTGTACTGGGGGTCAAACTCCATTATGTCTTATAGGATATAATGTTATGTGTTAATATAGTGACTGATATATGACCATTTTTCTCCCATTTCTAAGAATTTGTAGTTCTGGGAGTCAATTGGCTTATCTTGATTGGCTCATCTGTAGCTCTGTCAGGTTGAAATATGTAAGCCACATTTCAGTATTACCCCTAACTAGTACCAGGATTAGGATGAGATGAATGATGCACTTATTAGTGTATAAAATCAAAAAGGTGCCAAAAAACTAACAATCTAAGAAAATTATATTTTTATGAATTATTATAAAATCAAAATCAATTCAAGAATAGATATATAGCATACAAAATGTTTAAGTAGTAGCAAACTGTTACTTGCTTGTCTCCTGACTTTCTTATTTTTTATTTTAAAGAAAATGATAAAAAGACAACAAAATAACAACATAGACAAAAACAAAACAAAGCAAAAACAATAAAAATGATGCAGGGTTTCAAAACAGAAAGATAGGAATTAACAGTGGTTGTTATATTACATATTATCTTCAATGAAGTCACTCAGATTACCAGATGTAAGAGTGCAAGATTGTGCCTGTATCTAGTTATGTGTGCAACCATTTTGAAGATAACATTATGAAATATAACAACCATTGTTAATATCCTATTGCCACGTTTTGAAATTCTGTATCATTTTTATTTTTCTCTATGCTGTTTTGTTTATGTATTTGCTTTTTGTTATTTGGGTTTTTTAATGAAAAAAAATTTATATGTATATATAAGGATATCTGGAATAGGTGTATTAATGATGTCTATGGTTTATTGAAAGGAACAGTCAATGCTTAAAATTTTCTTTTTTCTTGACCAATTTTGCATGCTTGAATCTGGTAACCAGAATGACTGATCTGAAAACAACAATATGCAGTATAAGAACCATTGTTGAACTCCTACCATCTTGTTTGGTGAAGCTCTGCATCATTTCCAATGTTGTTTTTTTTAATTACTTGTTACTGTCTTTGTTTGATCAATCTTACATTCTTATGTCTAATGGACAGAGCAACTTCTCTGAAGATAACAGTATGTAATGTAGCAACCACTGTTAATTCCTATCATTTTGTTTTGAGGTCATGTATCATTTTTGTTGTTTTCATGTTGTTTTGATTTTGTCTTGTTGTTTGTAAAGGGATTCATTTCTAATCAACCTGTTTCTAGCCTATACAGCCATCACATCCCATGTCAAGTAGGTTTATGAGAATTGACAAAGACATGCATATAGACTACAAAATCTAGGGCTAATTGTGCAGTTTTGTTAACTTTTTGTGTTTGGTTTAAATTACAGAGAATATTTTAACAAGTGTATATTGGGGACATATTTCTCTTCCTTCTGCAGGAAGTGCCCTTTATGATTCTTTGTGAACATTTTTACTTCCTGTCTTCATACCTTTAGGCTCTGCTGATACAGAGTTCTGAGCTCTTAAAATGAAATATGTTCATTAGGGGACACAGATATAGTTCCATTGAACCAGAAGTTGAGATTGCCGTCTGTCTCTTTGCAGCTTCTAATACCTAAGAATCAACAAACAGAGAGTCAATGCATTTCTAGCGTTTTTATTCTGACTATCAAGGGAGCATTGTGTTTGTTCTTTTTGTTTTTCTTCCCGTACCGAGGATTGAACTCAGGACCTTCCACTTGCCAGGCAGGTGCTGTGCCGCTGAGCTAAATCCCCAGCCCTAAGGGGGCATTGTGTTGCTACCACAAAATGGGGTAGGGAAAATTATTACTTGGATGACAAATTTTATTAGGACCACCACATAATACTTTCATGTACTGTGATTAAAATCAAGGGAAACAACTATTGATACGTTACAACATGGACAGCTTTCAAAAACATACTAATTAAAAGAACTAGGATATATATTATATGATTGTATTGGTATGAACTGATGAAATGTTCAGAAAAGATGAATTTCTAAAGTCACAAAATAGATTAGTATTTGCCTCTTTCTAAAGATGGGATTGAGGACTGTTTCCAAAGGAACATGAGGGAATGTCTTGGGAATGCAGGAAATATTATAAAATGGAGTTGTGATGATGGTTAAATAATTCTGTAAATTTACTAAAATCTCATTGAATTATATACTTAAAATGAATGAATTTTGTGACATGTTACTTACACCTCAATAAAGCTGTTTGTAAAAAATCAATGGAAGACTAAAACTCAACGTAGACATCAGAGATGGAGCCACAACCAGCTACAGTACTTGTTGCAGACAAAGTGGCAGTGCAAGGAGGAATTGTAGACTCCAGCTACAACTGTGTGACTTACTGTAGAAACAAACACCATAAAATTTGAATACCTCTTTGTAGTATTGATACAGGTATTTGTGTACATATTAATCAATCTTTGTGTCTTTCCCATTATCCTATTCTCTAACATAAGGTATATTAATAACGTTTAGCCCAGTAGCTCAGAATTTGTTAAAGTCTATGAAACATGTGTGATTTGGCTAGAAGAGGAATAAAGATGATGCAAACTGTATAAAAGGAATTTGCATATTCTTTGAAGACAGAGTTTGTACAATTTGAATTATATGAGGAATACGTGCATCATGTCATACAGAAGATTGGTTTTGCTGTGATCTTTATTTGGGCACTAAAGTTTAAACTGTGTAGGGATGCCAGATTGAAAGGGGGTGAACTGTGATTTTTTTTTATTGCTTGAGTTTAGCTAAGCTAGATCTGCATTTCCTATATTTCCTTTTCATACCTAATCCCCAGTTAGGGTTAGCCACATGCACAATTTACATGAAATTTGTTTGTTAGTCAGATTTCTGTTATACATGAACTATACAAAGAGTTTCTGGAGATACTCGTAAAACATCTTTTCTGCTGTCCCTATATAAAGCTCATAGCTTCTTTTTAGAGGCTCTGTCTTTAGAAATTTACCACGTTCTTCTTAGCCCTTTCTCTGTTCCTTTCCTGGCCAGGCTGAGAATTTTTCAAATTTTTTGCTCTACTATTTCTTTGCTTCTGATTCTCATTGCAAAATTGCCCGGATATGGTCAAAGACATCTACGCCGCAGCTGAGTACATTGCTCTTTTGGAATCATCCTTGTCAAACTAGTCAACTACCTTTAAATTTGACCTTTTACGGCGTCTTAGGGCATAGACACAATGCTTTGAAATTGTTTGCCACACTGTAACAAAGGGGGAGGCTTTCATATAATTTCCAATACAATCCTCATTTCCATCTAAGACTTGATGGACTCATCTGTAGCTCTGTTGGCATCAAGGCAAATTTTTGAAAGGCACACTATGGCAGATTGTATAACGCTCATGATTATTTTTTAGAAGTATTTCTATCAAAGAATTATTAATCTTAATTTTGTGAGTTTTATTAAACAATGCATACTTAACAATAAAATAAGTAAATAAAATAAAATATCAGTAAAATAAAATATTAAATTTTGAACAGGCAATGAGTGTTTAAAATAAAAATTAACATTTTCCTGTTTACCTGCTTACAAGATCTAAAAAATAACAGCAGAAATAAATTCCCATGTGAGCTACAATGAAAATACAAATAAAATTCTACCACAAAATAATGTTTACTTCAATTAGCATACCTAAGGCAGTTTTCACACCTGAGAATAGCGTGTTCCATACCCAAATATTGCTTACACTAATAGTACATGTGTTTTGTTTTCCTGTCTTATTTGGAAGAACATACTGGACATCTTGCTAGTCTTTTGTCTTTTTAGGAAGTTCTTATGATGGTTCACCTGCCTATTCACTGGTCTGTGCCAGAATTCTTTTGAGTTCTTTGGACAGAGAAATACTGTTCTTCCTCTGTTGTAATTGATCATTTATAAATTCTAGTCCCAATTTTCTAAGAAAATTTCTCTGTGATATTTCATGATTGTTATTTTCTTTGTAAACTTTGAAATTATTTATTCCTCACATGTTTAGGACCAAGTAAAACACAACCATTGGTCAATGCATTGTGTTTCAAATGATACTATAGTTGCTGCATAACTCTTCAATGTCTATTCTGCCTTTCATTTTGTTTTAAAATGTGAGCATTTCTGGCTTCATTTGTGTTGAGTATGTACTAGCAATCTTTGTTGTTGTTGTTGGTTTTGAGACAGGTTAGCCTAGAACTCACTATGTAGCACAGGCTGACCTTGAACTCACAGGATCCTCCTGAATCAGTCTCCTAAGTGCTGGGATTATAGGTGTGCATCACCATACTCAGCCTTACTATCCATTTTATCATCATGGTATAATGCTGAAGGTATCAATATTATTTTGTTTTTCTTTGCCACACAGGAAGACAATGTTACATCTTTCTGAAATCCAAATATTGTATTATACATTTGTCCATTGTGAACTTGCAATATTTTTTCAGAAATCTCAGCTTTGTTCTTGTGACTAGTTCTTGTGCTGGTCAACTGGTGTTCTTTTAGCAAATATAACATCAATGGGTAACTAGTTGTGGACAGGGTATGCAAAGGAAACAATTTAATATAGAACACATAATTTATAGAATTATTTTATAATAGTCACCTAAAGAGTCATATGCAAAGAGAGTGCAGGAAATCCGTCCACACACTAAAGACCCAAAAAATCTAGCTGAGGGTCTGGGCCCAATGGCAATGTCCTACATGAGTTCAGCTAAAGACCTAGAGCCTATGACAATGTCTCATGCAAGTCTGTTTCACAGATCTGTGCTGGGAAGGCCCAAAGGTCAATGGTGGAAGCTAGAAAGTCTGTGCCAATGGGAGGAAGGATCTGTGCTAGAAGGCTGAGGGATCTGCACTGGAGCCAGGAAGCAATGCTCAAAGTAAGAATCAGAGCTCCCCCCAAAAGTACTACAGCCATCCTCAGTGACAGTGAGATCCCAGGCTCCTCTGATAATGAGAACAACTGAGTTCCCCTCAGGAAAGCCATCATGACAAGCTCCTCCAAGAGAATCAATAGCTCCTTACAGCTTCTACCAGAACCCAACAGCTTCTACCAGCTCCCAACAGCCTCTCTTCTTCTCCAGTTCTGCTTCTTATGTTGTGGCAACAATCCTCAGGTGGGCCTCCCAAACCCAGCACCTCCCTGGTTCAGTTCAGCTGGGGATTACAAGTTGAACACCCACTGTCAATCCACAAGACTGAAACCTCTATAAACTGTGAGCTAAATAAACCTTTCCTTCCTTAATTCTGAGCATCAGGTATTTAGTCCAAGCAATGCGAGAAAAATAACTAAGAGAGAATTTGGTGCCAGAGAAGAGAATAGTTTGAAAGGTTTGGAGATGTCACCTGAAAGAGAAAAGCCAGAATGCCTTAGGCTGTTCTGTATGGGAGATTCTGGTCAGAATTCAGAAGACCAGAAAACTGATAAAGACCAGCCTCAGGGGGTTTCTGTTCAACAAGAAGGACTGCATTGGCTGTTGGACTCCAGATGATGTATGCTATGTCTTGGCAAAAAGTTTGTCTTTATTTTGCTCTTGTCCAGATATTTTGCCTGAGACTAAGATTAACGGAAGTGGACTAATTAATCTGTCAGGAGAAATTTCAAGGCAGTCAAATGTTAAAGTGGTGACATGATTATTGTTGGGAGGTTTTAGCTAGACATATGTTGTGAATCAAGAGCAAAGAGCCCAGCAGGATGATTTAAAATGTTGTGAGTTTGGCCTGGAAAAAAAGCTCCAGTAAGGCTGTGGACTGCAAAGGTAGAGCTGAGGAGATCTCGATTGCTCAGAAGGGAGAAGAAAATAGGAAAGATGGCCTGAAGGCATCACAAGAAGTAAAAAGTCTCCACACTTTGCAGCCTCAAAACTGCAAAGGTGAGACTAAAAAAATGAAAGAGCACCATGTTGGGGCTGAGAATTTAGCTCAACAGCAAAGGGCCTGCCCAGCAAGTGCAAGGTCGTGAGTTGGATCCCCGGTACTGGAAAAAAAAAAAAAAAAAAAAAAAAAAAAAAAGAACCTTGTTCCAGAATGGCAACAGCTGCACTATGTTTCAGAATGGTGGAGACAGCCACACCAGGCTCCAAAATGGTGGCAGCCGCATCAGATTCCAGTATGGTGATGACATAGAGAATGTGTTCCTCAGAATAAGGGTTAGAGAGCTTAGTGATCCAGGCACTCAACCCCCGTAGCCAAAAGAGCAGAAATCCTGGTTACAACTCCAGTTGGCAGTGGACCTTGGCATCACACACATGGTACTGGTTTTAGGTGCATACAGAATGCAGGAGTTCTGAGGTTAAAAGGCTTCCATCTAGATTTTAGAAGGCGGCCTGGGAGGCCAGGCAGTGTGCTTCTGAGAGAGCAATATGTGAAATTGCGAGGGTGAAGTCAAATGTGCAGTGGAGACCCCAGAAGCTTAGAAAAGCCAGAAATGTGGATCATCTGAGGAAAACTGCAAGGAGGGAGCAAAGCCAGCCCAAGAGAGAAGCCATGGGAACTACAACCACTGGAAGTGCCATATGGATGGAGCCACCCAAACCTGCTGGAACTTACAACTTCACACAGGTTGAAGTAGACGCAACAAGTTTATTCACAATGTCATACGATTTATTACTGCACAAATATGAACTGCATAGGGAGACCCTGTCTCAAATAAATAAATAAGTAAATAAATAAATAAATCTAGAAACAAATATACACTTAGAATTCATAAATTAGATCTAACATTTTAAATCACAAAACTGCTCTCTTGGATCTTCTTTCTTGTAAATATCATATATTTTTCATTGAAGAAAAATATATCTTGAATTTGTCATGCCCAAGGATCATAACAATTTTATTTCCATAAGGAAATCTTATTTTTCATCGTTATATCAAAGACTTTGAGAGTGTTACAGAAGTGCAAATTGTCATAAACTATCAAGTTATTGCTGCAGTAATAATTTCAAATGTATTTTGTCTTAATTACCTTTAATCAGTATTTTTCTGATTTTATTGAAGCTGAACACAGCAACAGAAAATTCTTGCCTTTGCAACTGTCCTCAAAACCTAGTATCACACACATACTTATAAAAGAGGGTAAAAAAATCAATCTTCATTCTTATCTTTCAGCATCAAAGAAACTGTTTAAAAGGACACAGGGCAGTTTCAAAAGACATTGCATTGATTACTCACTATCAAATTCTGTGTGTTCCTTTGCTAAGACTGCAAATGAAAATTCTAATTTTATGAGATCTGAAGTATTAATCAAAAGGAGTAAATCTATGCAGTTAAATCAACTACAAACTCCTCTGATGTTTCTGAGTTACTTTGCTAATTTCACAAGTCTTAAGAAGATGATATAATTTCTAGATGGATCTAATTTAAACATTATAGAATGAATCCTATTCCTTAAAGAAGCATTTTTATTGTTTTGATCCTCTTTTAAAATGCCATAAAATAATCTTTGAATGCTAGTTTAATCCAATTAAAATTCCTAATAAAATTCTTTTAGATTTGCCAGGATTTAATCCCAGTTTTTTAAACAAATTGACTTTCTTCTGTATTCTAGTCTGTATACTGTATTCCAGTTCTAGATAGGTCAGTTTGTGAATCTTCAGTCAGGTTTCTCCCCTCAGCAACTCTCCTAAATCCCTTACTTAATCATATCCTCCACCCATTTCAAGGCATCATTCTGGAATCTTCTTGGATAGAGAGCACCAAAAACTAACGTTCCTGTGCAGCTGAAATAAAGGATGTAGAATTTGGAAAAGGCATAACTAGTGTTATGACTTGTATCTAGATGTCCCCTCAAAGCGTCATGCTATCATAGGTGGGGTTTTTAGAAGGTGGCTGGGTTTAGGGTATGTGGTGCTGTGATTGATTCATGGTGTGATGCTATGATTAAGGCTGCCCTACCCTGGGTGTGAGTGCTACCCACCCTAAGGCTGCCTAGGTTGGATAGATTATAAGGGAAAGAAAGAGGGGTGCTGCTTATCACTTGTTGTTTGTCACTCACTACCTTGCTGCTTTCTGCCCATCATGAACTCTTTCCCCTCTGCGCTGTCCCTCTCCTATGCCACCCTGCCTTGGAGCCAGCCAACTATGAACTGAAACCTCTACAAACTGAGAGCCAAAATAAACTTTACCTCCTTTAACTTTAGGTACTGGGTATTTTGTTTCAGTAATGGGAACAGTAATTAAGACAATTAGCTTATAAATTTCTTGACTTTATTGCAGAGTTCTGGGCCTAAGACAGAGAAGACATGTTTGAGAAATGTGATTTAAATTCTGACTAAATAAATAAGAATATAAAGCAAATTTTGCATACCTATATTGTTAATTTTCCCCTTACTACTGATTATTGTGATCTAGCACATACTAATATTCTAGCTGTATTTCTCAATATAAAATAAAATCTTAATTATATTGCAATAAAAATATTTTAAAAATACTAAAATTGTTGTCATTTAATCTCAATACATAGTGATGATGAAATAATATATATCAAAAGCTAGGTCTTTGGTAGGCTTATATTCATTTAAATTTTTTTTCTGTGTGCTTTTACTTGTTCCTATTTATTTAATGGGTGTCATGCTTGTGATTCAGCTCTCTGCTGCTCTTTTAAGGAACCATTGGTCAGAAGGAAAGCTAGGACTCCAGTTTATGGCAAGTGGTTAGCTCTTCTTGAGCAATCAGAAAACAAGACCTAAACTTTGTAATTCCTAAGCAGGATACCAGATGGAGAGGAAGGAAGGAAAAAGAAAGGATGGAGAGAGGAGAGTGACAGAGACAGAGAGAATAAGAAACTTTGGCTTGGACATGCAGTGAGGCTGTACTGCATAAATTAAGATATCTCTTTAAATATCTTCTACACAAGAAATTTATGTGTTGTTCTGGGGTATAAGAAACAAGTCCCATAAAAGACCTGCACACTGAAGGCAATTATATCTCTGATGTCTCACCTTAGATCCAGAATTGTATATCCAATTGGCCTATACCATCTGTACCAGGAAGTTTAAAAGTCATCTCCAAACTTGCATCCAAGAACAAACTCTTGATATCTACTCTCCTCAATTCCCACCAGACTCGTTTCCCTAAAGGAGTAAGTGTCAAATTTCATTCTTTGGTGTTCTACTTAAAAACTGTGTATTCTTTAACTTCCTTCTCACATTGCACAATCACTTCATCAGCAAATCCTATAAATTCTGTTTTCACAAAGTATCCCAAATCCAACTCTTTCTGCGACTTCCACTCTTACTTCACTATTTCATCTACAATTTCATTTACCTGGACTATTATAAAATTATCTTGATTTGCCTCCATGTTTCCATTCAAACAAAATCTTGTATACATTATCCAGAGGGATCTCTTCAAAATATAATGCATAACTCTTCTGCTAAAAACTTTTCATTTTACTTGGAATAGAATTCAAATACTTTCCATGGCCCACAAGACCTTACATGACCTGCTCTCTCTCTCCACCTCTCTCTATCTCTCTGTCTCTGTCTCTCTGTTTCTCTGAGTCTCTACTCTCTCCCTCTTTTCTGATCTCACTCCAACTCCCTAATGTACTCCTTCATAAGTGATTGATTCATTGAATGATTATCATTCCTTCATTCATTTATTCATGCAGGAGACATCCTTGATCTTACTTTTTGTTTTGTTTATTTAAGTTTATTAATACAATTTAGGTACACATAATAATCATATTCACTATAGGGAATTTGCACCTGGACATGATATATCTCGATTCCTTTTTTTCTTTCCCCATTCCCATCCTCTCCTTTCAAACCCTTTTCTCCTCTCCATTCACAAAGATCTGTTTTTATATTATGCTTCTTTTCTTATTTTTCCCTTTCCCTTCATTCCTTTGCCCTTCCCCCTTCCTAATTCCATTTTCCTTTTGAACAGTTTCTTTCTATTTTTCATCATCTATTGTACATTTTTGCACTTATTTACTTTTTCAGTTTTTCACATCAGACAGAGATAATGCAATACATGTGTGTGATTTAACTCACTTCTGATTATGGTCTCAAATTCCATCCATTTAGCTATAAATGTCTCAATTTTATCTTTCTTTATGGCTGAGTAATACTCTGCTACATATGAAAAAAAACTGCATCTTTTTAAATCCATTCACTGGTTTGAGTTGCTTCCAAGATTTAGCTATTACAAACTGTGCCACTATAAATACAGTGTACATATTTCTCTGTGCTTTTAATTCTTTTGGGAAGATACCCAAAGGAGGAATAGCTGGGTCAAATAGAAACTCTAGTCCTAGTTTTCTGAGGAATGTCCACACTGATTTCCATAGTGGTTGCACCAACCTACATTTCCACCAACAGTGCAGAAGTGTTTTTTTTTTCTCCACAGCCCCTCCAGTGTTTGTTATCAGTTGTTTTCTTGATAAAATCCATTTTATCCAGAGTGAAATAGAATCTCAGTGTTGTTGTAATTCGCATTTCTTGAATAACCACTGAGGCTGAACATTTTTTCATTTGCAGTTTTTCCTTCTCCTGAGAAGTGTCTATTCATCTCAGATGCTCGTTTTGGGATTGGGTCTTTGAATTTGGAAGGGCTGATTTTTTTCAATATAGTTCTAGAAACATCAGCTAGAGCAGTTAGATATAAGAAGGAAATGGGAGAAGTAAAAGTTAAATCATCATTATTTGCAGATGACATGATCCTCTACTTCGCAGCTCCCAAAAACTCCATCAAAAAACATAGATTTAATAACAAGATTCAACAGCATAGCTGGATACAAAGGCAACAATGAAATATCAATAGCATTCCTGTACACAAACAAGAAACTCACAGAGAGAGAAATTAGGGAAACAACACCCTTCACAATAGCATCAAGAAAAAATGATATACTTAGGAATCAATCTAACAAAGGAAGTATGAGATCTCTACATTGAAAACTACAATACTCTGAGAAAGGAGATCTAAGAGGATATCAGAAAATGGAAGCTACCCCTTGCTCGAGGATAGGAAGAACCAACATAGCAAAAATGGCCATACTCCCAAAACTGCTATACAGTTTTAATACAATCACAATCAAAATACCATTAGCATACGTCACAGAACTAGAGAAATCATTCCTAAAATTCATCTGGAACAGAAGAGACCTAGAATGGCTAAAGCAATTCTGGGCAACAAAGTCAAGTCAGGGGGCATCACAATCCCTGACTTAAAATTATACTACAGAGCTACTGTGATAAAATAGCATGGTACTGGCAAAAAAGAAACAAACAAACCCAGATGATCAATGGAACAGATTAGAAGATGCAGAAACAACTCAAAATGCATTCAGCTCTTTGTCTGATCTTTGACAAAGGGGGCCAAACATATTCACTGGAAGACAGTACTGAAAAAATTGGCTTTCCATATGCCAAAGACTAAAACTAGACCCATGTCTTTCACCATGCACTAAAGTCAAAATGGATCAAAGATCTAAATATTAAACAGAAACACTACATCTGTTGGAAGATAGACTAGGTAGACCTCTGGAAAACACAGGTATAGGAAAAGACTTTATGAACAAAACCCCAATCACACAGGAATTATTACAAAGAATCAACAACTGGATCTCATCTTATTAAAAAGCTTTTGCACAGCAGAAGAAGTCACCAACAGAGTGAAAAGCAACCTAGTGAGTGGAAAATAATTTATGCTAGCTGTTCTTCAGACAAAGGACTAATATCTAGAATATATAAATTGATCTTGCCTTTGTGTCTCCCAGAGTCCATCTAGAAAATCCTCTTGTCCCTATCATCAAATATATCAAAATTTTAACTATTTTGAAAAGTAACATTTAAACACACACTATATTTCCAAGTATATTTCTGTTCAATTTCATTAGTTTTTTAATAATTGTTATTTCACTGTTATAACGTTTTAAAATATATTTGAATATCTGATGAAGTTAGTCTTTGCCTATTAGTTTTCTTCATTTATGATTTTCTTCACTACAATCTCATATGTGTGGTAATCTAGGATTGAAGTGAAGTGGAGATGAAAGATAAGCCATTAGGTTGTATGGTAGCTATTGCATTTGAAATGTATAAGAACAAAAACAATGATAAGTACTGTAAAATTTTTACAGTCATTTGTGAACTAGTAGAAGTCTTGAAAAAGAAAAAGCAAACTCAGATCATTCAACTACTAACTCTATGTTTTGTGAGTCAGTAGTGTGTTTAAGTGATCCTTACCTCCCACAGGTGAAATGAAAATTAGACTCAGGATCTGTTTCTAAGAGTGCTAGTGTTGTGATAAAGACAGAATAGAATGCCCAAGTATTCTAGGTCTCCAATGTTAGAGACAGGACCCTAACAAAAAAGAAATGAAGTCTTAACACCCATAAGCAATTTAGAGACTAATACCACTAGAGTAGCCTGACCAGCAGAGCAAACCTCTTCCTCATTAGAAGAGTAGCTCCTTCACATAAAGATATTGGAAGAACCTGACATGAGACACATGCTTCAAAGATAAAATCTGTCATTTTTAAAATCCTTACTCCTTATTTCTTTGAATGTAGGGGTCGTCCCTGTTCTAGATGAAAATATAGCAGATCCTTATTATTTTGGGAATTTACAAATTCACAGACTTGCTAAAATGTATTTATAACCCCCAAAATCATTACTTATAGACATTCCAGGTCATGTATGGAGAGCCAAAAAATTTGAGTTTGTGCTGTACATTGCCAGCTTAAGATTGAAACAAGGCCATATTATGCCTTTTTGTTTTACCTCTGATATGGTAAGTGCATTTACACCAACCTAAAGTGCATTTATCCCAATATATAATGCCATATATGTTTTATTTTTATCCTTCCTGTTGGGAATTCAGCTGCTTGAAACGATCTCTAAGTGCAGTACTGAAATACTGTCCAGTTGTTCCTAAGCACAAGAAGACTGTGATGTGCATTAGAAAGAAAATATGTATGATTCATTCAGGCTATGATGTAGTACTGCTGAGAGTAAGTTCAGTGTTAATAAATCAAGGACAGGGCAGGGGAGGAAATGTTGATCAAAGTATACCATTTACAGTTACACAGGAGAAATAAGTGCTAGGTCTGCTACTGCACAGTAAGGTAACTATAAACAATGATTTGTTTATATGTGCTGTATATTTCAAAAAAGCATCAGTTAAAATAAATTTTAAAATAGCAATGATAATCATTACAAATTACATATAGGGTATATATATGATAGATATTATCTCTAATAGAATGTACATAAAATGTATATATTTTGAGAAGTTGAGGAAAATGCTTTGGCTAAAAGCTAACAGAAGCCTAAACTTCTTTTTACAAAAGAAATAATGGTTCAATTATTGGCAATTTATGGGCTTTGTAGAATATAGTTACTACAAATACTGTAGTAAGAATTGACTCTACCTTATATAGAAAGGAGTTTCAGAACCTGACTATTAAATATCTACAAAAAAATGGGGAACACCTGTGGGAGTAGATTCATGGTTGCAGTGGTAGGAAAATATAAAACAACAGGGAAAATTTTATCCACATGGAAATAGCCTTTCACACTCCATGATTCAACATTTGGCAAGGACGCTAAGTATGCTTTTGAGATGACATTTTGAAGCCTTGACAGATGATGACAAGATAAAGTGGAGACAAAAGAAATGCTTTAGGGTAATACTGTATTAAAGAAACAGTCAGAAGGCTCTGAACAGAGGACACTGGAGTACTCACTTGGGGTGTGACCCAGAAGGGTCTATCTTCCTCCCCAGCAACTCCCTGCTGTCTCTGCTCCCTCTAGCCCACCCCAGGCCAACTTTCACTTCCACTTGAACACTCAGGTTTAATAACCCTTTTTCTGGGTGCTTTTCTAAAGTCAAAGTTTAAAATCTTTCCTCTCAATGATCCCATTAAAGACAATATATATATAATTAAGTTTTAGCATTCTGCATTAGAATTCATCATAGAGAATTTGCTTATCTGTCTTCTCACTTAGGCTGCATTCCATGACCCTGTTATCCCTACAGTCTACCATATCTGGCAGGTACAGTATTACAAACTTAAAAACGGCTGACTGAATGACTGAGGTCAGCTCTACCACTTAATATTTCTAATAACATTGCCTCAAAATATAGGAAGCAAAAACTGAAAAAAATGTCATAATATATACACTTCTTTCAGTATCTGCTAGATTATTCAAATCTAAATTTAAATATACAACCATCAATTCACACATACAACACTTATACAACAGAATTAATAAATTTAACTCAATAGACATACGAAACACAACATAATAACGACAGGACACATATTCTTTTCATGCAGATTTGTGACATGTACAAAATTTGGCCACTGAAGTGGCCATAAATCATATATAAATGAATTCAAAGAATGGAATACTACAGAGAATATATTTTGGCAGCAATCTAATGGAACTAGAAATTATTAAAATATGACTAGAAAATCTCATAAGTTTGTATTTTATTTTACTAATATATTGTAGTTAATTTTTATGTATAGTGTGAGATATGGATTAAAGCTCATTTTTAATGGATAGTTAATTATTGCAGCATAGTTTATTTAAATGATTATCTTTTTCACTGAATGCATACTTTTTATCTTTGCACCTATTTCTGGACCCATCTGTCACACTGATCTACCTCTACATTTACAGAAATAACACGTTTTCAGTTAATGTACTGTTCATAATTTTTAAGGTAGGTAGTGTAAGTTTTCCAACCTGCTGCTTCTTTTTCAACATTATGTTAGCTGTTCTAGCTCTATTCTATACAAATTTTAGAATCAGTGGTCAATTTTACAATAACAAAATCCTGCTACAATGTTTCCTCAGAATGAGTTAAATCTGGGGAAAATTAGGGAAATTGACACTTTAACCAAGCAGAGTCTTCTGATGTAATACATAATGTATCTAGTTAACTTCACACAATAAAGTTCTATAGTTTTAAATTGATAGGTCCTGAACTTGTTTGTCTTATTTATGCCTAAGTATTTAAAGTATTTGATACTACTGAATGTTATACTTTTAAATTTTAACTTCTTATTGTTCATTTCTAAAATATAGAAATACAGTTGACTGTTAAATAATGATCTGGTGTTGTACAACCTTGCTAAATTGCTTTATCAGTGTTAGTAGCTATTTTTTCAAAATCTATTTGATTTTCCATAGAGTCTTCGGTAAGTAAACAAAATATTAGTATTTCTTTTTCAATCTCATAACTTTTATTTTTTTTTTCTTTATAAGGTCATAGAGTTCCATATAGTGATTCTTCATTTTCACATCCCTCATCAAATGAGCATCCTCTGCTTACACCGGCAGGTTTTGGATCACATTAGAATGATCAGCCATGTCAGAATTGAGCTTGTGTTCCACTAAATGATAGTCATCAACCTTAATCAGTACCTTTCATAACTCCTCAAAGTAGATAGTAATATTCACTTCTATCTGAAGGTCTTCAATAGCAAAAAGTGATGCCATTGATCAAATAATATCACTAGCCATATCAATATCATCAGTATTTACAGTAATCTCTCTACTAGGTATTATTTTTATGCAGAGGTGGCCAGCATTCCATAAGGATGTGAAACACAATTGAAATGGAGCTTTCTGGATGTTTTCTGATAGCAGAAGGTTCTGGTTTACTATAGAACAATGCTCTGTGCCCTTTCTGTAAAGATAAAGTTAATATAACCGAGGCATTCACTGGCAGAATCTGGGCTGCTCAGTGAATACAGAAGAATCAGGGCAGCTATCTTGTCAGGTCAAACACATGGAAGCAGGTATTGCTTTTGTAATTCCCAAGGTTTGCAAGTACAGATCAACAGGGACATCTTTGGGTGGTATAACTGGGACACAGACAGTTGGAGATGTTGTGAATGTGGGGATGTACCATGCAGCTTTCACCTACAAAACTTTCCTCTGCAAAAATCAATACTGCTTGGATGAAAATGTCATTTGATGCAGAAATGCATAATTCTGTATGCGCAGCTTCCATCTTATTTCCAAGATTGACTATGCTGCTTGGTATTGGCTGGGATTATGTCCCTTTGCCCATTGGCTTCATTCAGTGCACTGCTCAATTCAGTGCTGGCATTTTCCTCACAGTTATGGAGTTCCAGCAACAGATTCTATTTTTCCAACTTAGTTACCTGATTAGGTCCTGCTCTGTGCTGGTGTCAGTGAGGTGTCCCCTCATCTCATCTGTGCCTGGCAGGTAGCCCCAGATGTATGTGGCTATCTACCCTGTAATCTCCCTCTACTACACCAGTGATTACAGAAGAAATATTATCTTTAAAGATGATCTCCCCAGGTTGGCCACTTTGAACTTCAACCTCCCTTTAAGCCAACTGGTTTTCAATTCTCACACTCCATCAGAATGAAAGTCGAAAGCATGAATGCTCACGGCATGATTTTTAGATTTAATTCTCCAGGACTGGGATATTTCACCATAAACTCTGACTGTGCCATTAGAAAGGGAATACCCAAATTGGCTGCTATCCATGGGACATAGAGGTGATTATTTCTGTTTCTGTCATTTCTGCCACAATCTTACCTTTTTTAAAAACTTGCTGTCAAAATCCTCAGACCCAACAGGAAGCCCTTTCTTCTTTCCCATCACCATCAAAGTCATACAAAGCCAAGGAATGAATACTGTCTCCAATAACCACCCAAAAGTGATCATTTCTTTCATGACTGAAACCATGCAGGTCACAATTTCCACCAGTAATTGCAAGAGAGAATGTGTTTCTCATTGTCCCCAGCACATTTGCCCCATCTGCTACCTCTCTGGAGATTAAATCTGAAGTATTGTAGACATGATAGGCCAAAAAATTAGTCCATGTCCCCACTAAAAATGCATCACACTCAAGCTCAAGTTTCAATACTCCTGCAGTCAGGCAGCTGACTGCCTGGTTAATGTTCAAGAGAGAAACTTCAGATTCTAGTGGGCTCAACTGGTCTGTCAGGGAAACGCTGGCTCATTGTAAGAAGATAGTGAATAAAAACTTTGTTTTGGTAGTGGGTGCCAGAATCATAGTTGTACCCTCTGGTCACCATTTGGGGTGTGATTTTGTGGCACAGTTTCAGGGAGAACACAGGCAGCACAGTGGCCACAGTGGCTGAGAGAAGGACTAGTACCTCATTCACCTGGGTGAAGGACACGGGGAAAAGATCCACTTGGCCCAGTTGCCTCAACAGCGCCAGACCAAGCCTATACTTTTCTCTTTGTGTAATATCTTTGGCTAATTTTAAATGTACTATCTTTTTCTAATTTTAAAAATGTTGGCACTGCAGAGTGACTGGAGTGTACATTCCTCACAGTTACGGAGTTCCAGCAACTAGCATACACTTAAAATGTGGAACTAGACAAGTATTCCAACTTTCACCACTTTTATTCAACACTGTACTAGAAGTTTTAGCCAGAGCAATAGGACAAGAAAAGAATTAAAAGGTATCCAAATTAGATGAAAGAAAGCCAAATTGTCTCTCTTTGCAGATGACATAAATTTTAAAACCACCAAAATCTGTTAGAACTAATAAATTCAGCAAATTTGTAAGACACAAAATCAAAATATAAAAATCAGTAGCTTTTTGAATACCAATACCTAATACCAATAGCTAATTATCTAAACTAGAATCAAGAGAACAATCCCATTTACAATAACTACCAACTCCCCCAACCAAAACAAAACAAACAAATATGAGAATAAATTCAACCAAAGAAGTGAAAAGTCCTCTGTCTTGAAAACTATAAAACACTGTTAACAGAAAGTGAAGAGGACATGTACACACATGCATGTACACACATGGAAAGGCATTCTGTTTGTGGATTGAAAAAATCAGTATTGTTAAAATGTCCACATGACCCAATGTGATCTATAGATTCAATACATTTCTCTCAAAATACAATGACATTCTTCACAGAGCCAAGAAAAACAATCCAAATATTTGTATGAAACCACAAAAAGGAAGAGCCAAAGCATTCTTGAATAAA
This sequence comes from Chinchilla lanigera, assembly GCF_000276665.1. Taxonomy (NCBI): domain Eukaryota; kingdom Metazoa; phylum Chordata; class Mammalia; order Rodentia; family Chinchillidae; genus Chinchilla; species Chinchilla lanigera. Next base: position 9,759,826 of record NW_004955423.1, on the reverse strand, counting down.
AATGACAAAGGCAGGAGACAATATGCTACCAGACTTCAACATCTAGTATAAAGCTGTAGTAATCAAAACAATACAGTAATGGCAAAAGAACAGACATATAAACAATGAAACAGAACAGTCTAGAAGTAAGTGCACATATCTACAGTAAATTGATTTTTTTGTTTTGTTTTTGTTGTTGTTGTTGTTGTTTCCGGTACCAGGAATCAAACTCACCACCTCACACTTGCCAGGCAGGCGCTATGCCGCTCAGCTAAATCCCCAGCCCCCAGTCAATTGATTTTTGACACAGGCACTAAGAATAAGTGTTGGAGAAAGAACAGTCTATTTAATAAATGGTGCTGGAAAAATTGGGTATTTCCATGCAGATTGAAACTGGACCCATAACTCTCATTAGTTACAAAAAACAACTCAAAAGAGATTAAAGATTTAAATATAAGACCTAAAAATTTGAGACTACTAGAAGGAAATATGGAGAAAATGATTTAGGACATTGAAATGGGAAAAGATTTGGGGAGAAAATCCCAAAGAAACAGAAAACAAAAGCAAACTGTCTCAAACTCCAAAGCTCTGCTAAGAGAAGGAAACAATTAATAAAGCAAAGAGACAACCTACTGAGCGTGAGAAAATATTTACAAACTATTGGTAAAAATATAAATTAGTATAATAATTATGGAAAACAGTATGGTAACTAAATTAGAAGTGTCATAGACCCAATATTTCTTCTACTGGGTATATGTCCAGAGGAAATGAAATTAATATGTCAAAGAGACATTTTTACTCTTATATTTATTGCAGCACTGTTCATAGTAGCCAAGTAATGGAAACAACTTAAATGCCCATCAACTGATGAATGGATAGAGAAAATGTGGCATACACACACACACACACACACACACACACACACACTGAAATACTATTCATCCTCAGAAGTAATAAAATCCTGTTATTTACAATAACATGAATAGAAGTAAAATGAGCCTGGAACACAAAGACAAGGACCACACGAACTCATTTATTTGTAGAATATAAAGCAATTGGTGTCACAGAATTTGAAGGCAGAGCTTACCAGAGGCAGAGAAGATCAGAGGGAAGGGAGAGGTGAGGAAAGGTTGGTCAATGGAGATTAAGTTGTAGTTATATGGGGCTAAGAAGTTAGGGTGGCTATTGCACAGCAGAGTGACTCTAGATGACAATAATGTATTGTGAGTTTCAAAAAGTTGGAGGAAAGGAATTTGAATATTTTCACAAAAAGAAAAGATGAATGTCTGAAAAGATAAATACACTTAACCTGATTTAAACATTATACAACATACACATATATAAAAAGATCACAAGGGGGCTGGGGATTTAGTTCAGCAGCACAGCGCCTGCCTGGCAAGTGCAAGGTTGTGAGTTTGATTCCCGGTACCGGAAAAAAAAAAAAATCACAAGGTGTCCCATAAATGTATAATTTTCACATTTTGTTTGTCAATTAAAAAGAAAAAGATATCTCATTAAGAAAAGATATTTGGATTAGAAGTATGCACAGAAGATGCTCAAAATTGGTAGCTGTTGGTAAATGTAAATTATAACCAAAATGGTGTATTACTACACACTTGTTATAATGTGTAAAATTAAGAAGAAAAGAGTAATTATATTAAAGTGATGGCTTAGTCTGCTGGGAATGTAAAATGAGAGGGTATTTTAGAAAAACAATTTGCCAGTTTCTTTAGAAATTAAACATACACATATCATATGATCCTGCCATTCCACTATTATAATTTACTCAACATTGAAAGCATACTCCTATGCTGTGACATACACAAAAATATTGAGTAGCTTTAATTGCTCCAAATTAGAAACAGCATCAAATGTTTATCAATAGGTAAATGTATGAACCAAGCTATGCAATAGAATACTACTCATAACAAGAGCAAATAAATTGTTGAAGCAAAATGAATTCATCTAAAAAATAATTATGTGGAGTGAAAGAAGCCAGAAAATATGTGCAGTTTAAGATCTTTATTTAAGTCTTGTAAAAGGCAAACTAATCCATAACAGAAGGCAGGTAAGTCATTGTCTCTGACTAGAGGGCAAAGAGGGTCAGGAGGGAAGTACCCAAAACTTTTGAAGGTGATAGGTATGTTTGCTATTGTGATTATGGTGATAACTTTGTATTTGTGTGTGTGAAAATTTTTGAAAATCGTTTTACATTTAAATATGCCAACTACTTTCAGCAGAGCTGAGAAAATATTGAACATATCAAAAATACTATTAGGAAAATGGTCAAGCCATGACTGGGGAGAAGGTAATTAGAATTTTGGTATAGCTTATAAAGGATTAGCATTCAGTAAGTATGCAAACCTATGAATCAATATGAAAAAGACTAACAATATAAAAATGTGTAAAAGTAGTGAATAGAAATTATATGTAAAAGTATGCATAAGCGGGTCTCAAATATATGAAATTATACTCAATTACTTCTGTATGTGAATTCAAAGTACTTCCCAAACTGGTTAAAATGGAAAAAATGAGATAAAATTAATAGGTGAGAATATGGAACAGTAGAAATTATTATCCATTATTGGTGTATACACAAGTAGCTATTACCACTTTTGAAAACAGTTTGCTATTACCCAGGAAAATTGAACATGTTCAAACTCTATAAACACTCACTTCCTTTATTGACTATGTATTCAAATAATTTGCTGAATTTGTATGCTTACAATTAAAAAAAGAATATTTACAGAACACTATTCAAATACAAAATATTCTACAGTGTACATGTATATTCAAATGTAGTGGATACATAATTTAATGATTATTCATACAATAAGTATTCATAAAATATCAAAGACTTAAAAGAAAAATTACAGTACATATATCAACATGATCATATCATGAAAACAATACTGAATAAGGGCAGCAAGTTACAGATGACTTCTTACAAATTCTATTTCAAAAACAAGCAAAAATGCAATGTATGTTTTTCTAGAGGTATGTGCTTACATAGGAAAACAACAAAACCCAACAAACAAAGCCATAAAAATTATAAAAGAAAGCAAGAGAATGACTACTTCAGGATATGGTTTGTCTGGGTAAGGACAAAGAGAGATGGTCATAGGATATATTTGAAGTATGAAAATATTTTGTTTCTGTCCTGGCTATGGAAACATGGATTTTCCTTTATACCATTACTGATTTCTACATTTATATTTACATGCTCTTTGTTAGGTATGATCTAACTTACAATTTAAGAATATTTATTACAAGGAATGGGAGAAAGCTGGGACACTAAGCAGAGGACTAGTTACAAGGTTAGTGCAGCTACCTACACAAAAGAAATTTGAAAACGTAAGCTATGAATTTTTATTATTATTGTACTAGGTACTGAACCCAGGAACTTTGCACTGAGCTATATCCCAAGCCTGCCTTTTTTTCTTCCTTCCTTCCTTCCTTCTTTCCTTCCTTCCTTCCTTCCTTCCTTCCTTCCTTCCTTT
>NW_004955423.1:9748976-9756247 GCF_000276665.1 Chinchilla lanigera | reverse complement strand
TTCCTTCCTTCCTTCCTTCCCTTCCTTCCTTCCTTCTTTCCCTCCTTCCTTCTTTTCTTCCTTCCTTCTTTCCTTCCTCCCTCTCTCTATTTTTATTTTCGTAAGTTGCCCAGGCTGGGTTCAAGCTTGTGATCCCATTTGCTCCGCCTCCCAGAGTTCTGGGATTGTAGGCATGTCATTTAATGTATCACTTAGAAGTGGGAGAGGGGACAGTTTAGAGAATTATTTGGGATTAAATGAATGAATATAAATCCCTTTGTTATGGTTCAGATCTAAAACGCACCCCCCCCCCCCGAAGTCTTCTGTGTTCAAAGGCAGGGCTTTGGGAGTGACTGGTTCATGGGAACGCTACACTCATCAATGCATTAACCCACTGAGTTCATAGCTGAATGTATGATTAAAGGCATGGTTCAGTTAGAGGAGGTGGGTCCCTGGGGGTATTCCTCTCTCTTTGCCTCTTCCTGCTTTCTTTGCCTCCTGGCAGCCACAGGCTAAGCAGGCTTATATCATGTCCTCATGCCATGATATTTCTGCGTTGGAGCCAGCCAACCATGGACAGAAACCTCTGGAATGATGATCCAAAAATAAGTTTCTCCTCCTTTAAGTCTCAGGTATGATTTTTTCTTTTTTATCTCAGGGATAGGATAGCTGACTGATACAGCCTTGCATAGTTATATAACCTGAAGTAAAACTCAATGATTAGTAATTTATCTTCAATATTTTTCTCATTGATACTCCATATTATACATGTGTGTAAGGAGACAGGAAAAATATACTGGATATATTTTCAGCACTGATTCTAAGAACTCAAGTACCTTCCTAGATGCTCTCAAAGTTTTCCTGACCAATCCTGTGTTAGAAGTGAAAGCCTAGGGCAGTTAAGACTTTAGGTGCAACAAAATAAGGCAGTGCTTCTGAAACTTAAGCATCATAAGGATCACATACAATCACACTTTATCAAAAGGCAGATAATTTGTGATCCACAAGAAAGATTTAATAGGCTTGAATAAAGCTTAACTTTGAGTTAATAGGTTTGGATGGGATCCAGGAATTTTCATTTTTAAAATAATCACTCTCCTATTGTATCGAAAATGATTTAGAATAGAGTTTTGGAAACATTAGTCTTATTGGTTATAGTTCTAGAATTAGACTCATCTGGGTTTAAGTGATATATGTGTGTGATTCTGCATTTCCTGGGTGTGTAAAACTTTGGGCAGTGATTTTATTTGTCTATGCTTCATTTTCATCTTGTGAAATTGGAGTATCATAGTTCCCACTTCATAGGATTACTGTGTGAATTATATAAAGTGATATATTTAAAGAGTTTTAGTGTAGAGCCTGGTACATAGAGAACCAATTTTAAATTTTAGTTATCATGATAAACATTTTTGGTGACGGCTGTGATTTTGTTGAACGGTGGTCAGCTGGTGTCATCCAGGTACTTAACTTTCTGACAAAAAAATCCAAATCCTCGCCATACAGATTTTAAGATGAAAACTTCCTCATAATTTATATACATGTCTGATAGCTTTATATATTTATAGAGCCCTCTGGCTTTGATTTCTTGCCTCAGGAATCTTTGTTCTTTCTTCCACAATATCTTATGGTGATTTGTTTCTCTGCCATAATTTTAAGAGAAAGGCAAAAATGATCCTTTATACTTTATCATTTCTTTCAGAGGAAACATGAAGGCAAGGCATATATGAGAACTTTAACTGATGATTTTGAGGTCACCTTAAGTACACATAGGAAACAACTTAGAATCACTTCCTTTCTGCAATTTTGAATTTTCTCATAGTTAGGGAAATCAGTTCTATCTAGTCATCTTAAATTTTTTTCCTCTTAAAAAGAAAAATCCTTTAGTAAAGTTCATCATCTCTAAGAGAACTGTGGTGATTAATATCATACAATATAAACTAAAGTGGAAATGAATATTGAGTAGTAGTTGTTAAAGGAGAAGGGAAAATGATAATGAAAATTACGTTTATTGTCTACAATGGTTTTTGCCATATCCTACAGACTGTGGTTAAATAATCTTTTCAGTTTTTAGGTCACAAAAACTAAGAAATTATTTTTGACTTCATTTTCTTTCACTGGACTCTAGACCAATTGAATAGAATAATTTAAAAGAAAATTATATATGCTTCTCATTTTTTGTCCTTTCTGTGTTTCCAAACAATCATGAGGTTTAGTGGTAGGAAATTTCTAACAACTTGGAAGTTCAGTGGACACCAGTTTGGGAACCTAGAGCTTTGGTCAATTTAGTAAATCACTTAACCTAACTCTACTTTTAATTTGTAGTGAGGTGTATTAGTTTACTGTTGCTGCCACAGCAAGTTACCATACATTTAATGGCTTAAAAGAACACAATCTTACAGTTTGGTAGATCAGAAGCCCAACCTGGGCCTGAGTGAGATGAAATTAAGATATCAATAGGGTCATATTTCTCTCTGAAGACCTTAGAGGAGAGTTGTTTTCCTTGCTCTTACCATTTCTGGAGGCTGTCCACATCTGTTGCTCTTGGCCTCCTTTCTCAATCTTCAGTGCTAACAATGGTGAGAGTCCTTCTCATTTCACACCACTCTGATCTCCTTCTTCGCCTGTTTTACCTTTAAATACTCTTGTGATTACATTGGGCCCACGGGGATTATCCAGGATAATCTCTTATTTTAATGTCACCTAATTAGTAACCTTAATTCTCTTTGTCCTAGAGGTAACTTATGCACAGGTTTTAGGAATTAGGACATGGACATTTTGGGGAATGACATTATTCTGCATATCACATCAGAAAACAGAAAATCTTTAATATTTCAACAACAACAAAAAAACTATGACTTTGTGATAAAGTCTACCACCCTTTTCAGAGGGAGAAAGGAGTGCTCTATGGCAGCTCCACTGAGAAGAAATACTTGTCTTTCTTAATGTTGTTAAATAAATCATCCATTGTGGACATTTTTTTAATTGTTCAACTTGGATTCCATCCTCTTGATGTGATAGGGAATTTCTGCTTTACCATTGCCAAGTGTTAGGATGCTGCTAATGAGTTGTCTTGTCTGGGTAAATAACAGAAATTTAAGCCATGATAGGTCAAGTGAATTTTCTCCTTAAAAGTTCAATTGTGGAAAAGGAAGAAGAAAGAAAAGAACTGGAGTTTTTTCTTTGCTTTGAGTCCATTGACTGTACCAAGGGGAAACAATGAGCAGCAACTCCTTCAACATTTTGGAGTTGCCTAATTCCTGAGTATTTCTGAGTTTTGTTCCTGTTTTCCTTCCTATAATGATCTCCATATTCTTCCAATGAATTTCTGTTTTACTAATGTCAGAGTCCATATCTAGCATGCAACTGAATTCATATTCCTTTCGTTTTTGAACTTTATGACTATATTTTCTGGCCATCTTTCAGTTTGTCTGACCACTCCAGGGTCCTAGTTCAACAGCCTCTTTTTTTATTTTCTTCTGTGCTTTATAACTTATTGCGGGGAGCAGTTGAAGCTGGAGAATGATTGCACATGAGGGGCTGGAGCAAGACTGGTCAGAGAACAAAGAGCACCTGAGGTGAGTCACGTGAACAAGCTACTCCAGACCAGAGAACACCAAATACCCAAGGTAATCCAAGCAATGGGTTACTAGGCAGAGGGGTGTCACATGACACCAACCTATGAAATTTAGAAATAAATGCTATGGTAGTTGAGTAGTTCCTTTCCTCCTATCCTGAGGGAGGGCTCCACCTGATCCAAGCTTTCTGTATCCTCATTCTTTCACCTCTTTGCTGCCTTTCACAGTCCTCAGCCCAGGAAGTTTGAGAGTTGCATGGGCCTCAACACATTATTTATCTTCTTTGGTTTCTTGTCTACATTTTCTATTTCTGTTTGAAGATGTGGCTTTGACTGCCACCTTTATACTGAATTCACACTCTTTGTTTTGACTGCTGTTCAACATCCCTGACATTTATGTCCTACTACCAAGTCAAAGTTGGCATAACACAAATCACACATCTTGTTAATTTAAAAGCCACCTCCCTGTCTTCATTTCTGAACTGTTACTCTGTCACAGGGCAGAAAATTGATTAAGAACTTTCAGTATTACTACCTTCATACTATAAAATTTATTTATCTTTAATTATTTTACATAATTACTTTGTCACATGCCTATCTTGCCTTACACAACTTCCTGAAGATAAGGTACAGATTTTATCTTCATACCTCCTAGAATGCTTTGCATGTAATAGGAACTCATTAAATTTCTTGTAGCCAAATTTGATAGTTATTAAGACAAAAATAACAATCTTGTGAAGGGGTGGGCAGTAAAGTTATAGTTACTGAATGCCTATTATACAAATCCTATGTGATTTTCATGAATTATTTAATTCATATAACTTCACACTTTGGGAAATTAAGGCCAAGGGAAACCAAGTAATTTATACAGAGGTCACAAATAGTGGATGTCATGGTTTGTGTCTGGTTGTCTCCCTAAAGACACATGCAGTCATAGGGAGGGCTTTTAGAGTTTATGATTGATTTATGGTGCAATGTTAGAATTATGGATGTGAGTGCTACACCTACCCTGGGGTGGGTAGTTTGCATTACAATGTAAGGGAGGGAAAGAGGCTGCTTGCCTCCACTCCTTCTTTTGCTCTTGTTGCTTATGCTATCTTCCACCCATGAATGGTTGCCCTCTGCCATGTCCCACCCTGCCTTGGAGCCAGCTGAGTATAGACTGAAACCTCCACAGGCTGTGAGCTAAATAAACCTTTCCTTCCTTAATTCTGGGCGTCAGGTATTTAGTCTCAGCAACAAGAAAAAAGTAACTAAGACAGTGGAAAAACCAGAACATGGACCCAGATTTTTCTGTCTGAAAGCTTAAACTGTTCACTTTACACCACTCTATTTGGCACTATCAATATTATGAATATGATTTTAATTAATTGAGTGGCCCAGAATTTCCCATTTCAACTTTGTAAAAGACAGGCTCAAATAACAAAGTCGAGACTCCTTAAAAGCTCTCGTGCCAACTTTGCTGATTTTATAGGGCAGCAAAGGTTCTACAAATCTTTGTTTAACTGATACATGTCAAAGAATGCACAGCACAATGTAAAAATACCAGATTCATATTGTTTTGACAAATACACTAGTAAAATCAGAATAATCAAAACAAACATAAACTTTCTGAATGTATCACATATTTAAAAAGGAACAAAATGTTGTTTGGTTTGTTTACCCCTCCCAGTTTTCTCTTTTTTTTTTTTTTTTAACACTTTCATTTGTATTCTAGGCTGCCTGCAAAAGAGATAAGATGTAATTCCACTCCAGCACTAACTCATTTTTGTTTTCTTTGAGCAGGTTACTTGACCAGTAAACTATGTTAGTTTCCTTATATATAAAGGATATCCAAAGGAACATCCAAAAAGATGAATTACTGCCCTTCTTTTCTTATTAAATCTGGTCTATAAAATGGCTTATTTTAAACTCTTCACAGAGGACAGTATGTATAGTCTAGAATTTTAGAAATATTCTTTCCAGAATAGATAAAAAATTTGGTATAAGACAGTAAAACCTAATTTTTTGTTATTTATTTATTTACTGGACACAGTGTCTTGTTATGTAATTCAAGCTGTCCTCCAACTCAAGATCCTCCTGCATCAGCCTCCCTAATGCTGGGACTATAGGCATGTACAACCATACCCAGTTTCAAACTTAATCTTCGTGAGGATTGAGGGTATATCTGTCTTGTGTCTGATGGCATATAACCTAGTGCTCTTATTTTATCTGTGAGGATTAGATAAAATAATAGCAATAATAGCTTGTGAACATTCTTTTTTTTTTTTTTTTGAGACAGGGTTTTGCTATGTAGTTTAAGGCTGACTTTTGAACTCATCATGTAGCTCAGGCGGCCTCAAACTCACAGAAATCCTCCTGCCTCTGCCTCCCAAGTGCTAGGATTACAGATGTGTACCACCATGTCCGGCCATATGTTCTTAACATAATAGAAAATAAGAAGCAAATCATTTCCAAAGTGGCTACCACTGGTAGTTTTTCTTACTACACAATGCTGCATGTTCTCACATTACCAAAATTATACGGAAGAGTCAGTCTTTGTACAACTCCCTTCTTCCTGTGGTTGCTTATCTAGGGAAACAAAATACACTTGTACTTCTATACTTATCTATAGTATACCACCTTAGTACTCATGTGGACTCTGATTGGATCTAGGCACCATTAATACAAGAGCTGATTAACCAAAAAACATAACATTTCTATTAATTTTACATGTATATGAGGAGTTTCAAAGAAAAGTGAAGTTTTAAGAAATGACCAATGTACCATTCCTTTATATTTTTTAGATCAGTAGTCCACAATCCCTAGCCAGAGACCTGTACTGTCCATAGTCTGTTAGGAATCAGCCCACACAGCAGGATGTGAGTGGTGGTCAAGAGAATCGGTCTTTGTTTGTATTTACAGCCACTCTTTATGGCTGGCATTACCACCAAAGCTGTCTCATGTCAGATCAGCAGCGATATTAAATTTTCACAGTAACATGAACCCTACACACATGCAAAGAATGTAGGTTGTGTACTGGTTATGAGAATCTAATGCCTGATTAACCACGGTGATCTGAGAAGATGCTAGCACAGTGACTCATCTGTGGAAAAATTGTCTTCCGTGAAACTGATCCCTGGTGACAAGAAGGTTGGGGGACTTCTGTCTTAGATAATTATAAATTTGTGCAGGAATGAAGAGACAAACGTATTTCAACCAGGGCAATAAATTGTGGGGATGTTACTAAAATATATATGTGGAAGGATAGAGAAGCTACTATAGTAGAAGTCTTACATCAGCAAGTCTGTTTATTCAGGTTTATTGGTAGTCTCAATTACCAATGTCTGGTGATCAAGGTTATTTTCCATCCTTGGTATGTGAAGGACATCCCTCCAGGAAACAGTATGGCTTGCTGAATGTAAAGACAGGTCAAACGGCCCTTTCTAAAGTTACAGTTTCTCAAGTGATTTCACCTTGAATAATCAATATGCCAATATGATATTTTCAAATGGCACACCAACTCCTTCAATTTAAATCCCACTTCTATCAGATGACAGCTTGTGAAACTTTGGGAAAGTTACTCCTTTGTGCCTCAGTTTGATCATAAGTAAAATGCTGCTAGTTACACTACCTATTATATAGCAGTCATAGGATCAAATGAGTTACTATTTGTATAGCACTTGGAATACACTATATATGTATATGTAAATATACATTAATTTAACAAAATTGACCG
>NW_004955423.1:9730428-9747820 GCF_000276665.1 Chinchilla lanigera | reverse complement strand
CTGCTCGCCGCCGCCGCCGCCGCCGCTACTACCGCTGCCACTGCCTGGGACTTCGCCGAAGCCCTTGGCTCGGATCCGGCCCGGTCTTCCCGCGCGGACTCCCGCTCGCGGAGCCGGGCGCACTCTTCGCTCCGAGCAGTGCAGAAGCGGGAGTTGCCGCGGACTGTGGAGCGGCGGGGACGGCCCCGGCCCCCCCATTCCCCTCCCTGACCCCTTCTTGCCATCGCCCCGTCATGGGGAACGCGGCGACCGCCAAGAAAGGCAGCGAGGTGGAGAGCGGTGAGTCGAGGGCTGGGTCTGGGTTCCCGCCGGGCGGGGATAGATCCGAGCGCCCCTCCGGGTCGGAGCCCCCGAAGCCGCGGGCACGGGCCGGGCCTACAGCGGCCCTGGAGAGCGCTCGGGGCCCGGGCCCGCCGCCTTCCTCCCCGCCCCCGCCCTCCCCTGCCCCGGCGCCCGGCGGCACGCAGGGAGCGAGGCCCGAGCGGTCCGGCCGGCGAGTCCCTTTGGCGCTGGAGCGAGCAGGACCGCGCAGTCTGGAACACTTCCCCAAATATGGTCCTGCGAGAGAAGTCCCTTGTTCCCGCACACCTCTTTTGTTCCACCCCCAATACCCGATCCCCTCTTGGAGCTACAGGTAGTGATGTGGGTGAAGTTGGCTCTTCTCCCTCCATCACTTGAGTCCAGCCCAGTCTTCTCACAAGGCGAGGGCTGCTCCAGTCTGCAGGTGAGGTTAATCCCGAGTCTTAGCGATCTTGCTTCTCCTCAGATTTGGGATGAAAACATAAGCCCAACTGCACCTATATCCATTATAGAAAAAAGCGAAGCAGGTTTGACTTTTCTGTAGACAAGCGAGAATCTGCTGTGATTGCCTGTAAAACTTAAAAGTCTTTTGGAGTTGGAAGTGCTTCCAGAACACGGTTGATTTCTTCAGAAAGCTGAAAGCGTGGGCATTCTACAGTTTACATCCAGCAGTAAAAAAAAAAGAAATAAAAGTCGAGTTTCTGTATGGTTTTATATGTAAACACACAGATACATATGTAACAGAATGGTTGTGAAAGAAAATGGTTTGCCTTTGTAAGAATCAGATTTGATTTTGTAATTCAGAATGACTAAATGACAGTATTTGCTGTTTGTTGTATATCACCAGGAGTAAATGACATCTCAGTAATAGAAGTGAACCTGGTAATTTACTCAAGTTCATGTAAATAATATTTCTCTGTAAAAGAATAAGGCTAATTTTATAAATTAGCTTGAAGAAAGTAGCTTTTAACTGTAATAGGATCAAGTAAGATTTGGTCATTCATTTTGTTTAATGTGAATAATGAGATCAGATTATGGTATGTATGTCGCCAGTAAGATTTGTTAATTTTTACGATCTCCAGAAAAGTGTGATGAACTATTATACAAACTATTAATAAAATTGCCTAAGTATGTGATATAGAGAGTTTTAAAAGCCAAGGTAGAAGTAGAACTTATTTTTAATTGCTCACATGTTGTAACCAACTGTACAAAACTGTAAAGAATGCAGAATTATTTGTATCTGACAAATTATCATTTCCCTGTTAACGGTCTGTTAAAGATAAAACTTGTGCTAATTGTGTTATAAAAGTGTTTGGTAATTGAATCATGTCCGTGATTTTCATCTGCACGTGTTGTCCTATACAATGTTTATAATTTCAGTGGACACTTAGAATAAACTAAGAAATATAAGTGATCCCAGAGATCAGCCTGTGTAGTCATTCCATTTCAAAGCCAATGTGTGTGACTTCTGAAGAAACTGTAAGTGAGATCATACTGTTAATGACAGAGTAAGGAACAAGTCTGTTACCTTGACTCCATTTTGCATCACTAAATAATCTATACATGTACTTTCAAAATATTTACCAAGTGTTTTAGTTGCAAGTAGGCATTTTGTAAGCAGAAGCTTAAAAAAGTTAACCATCTAGTGTGAGAGAGAGATGTCCATGTAACAGTTAAAGGCAAATGTTTCACTGTTAACGGTATGAAAGTGAACTTAGAACTCTGAAAATTATCAGTAGGGAAATGTTTAAAGAATTGGTTTAAAAATGCCAAGTTGATTAAGATTTAAGGTTTGTTTAGGGCGATGTCTCGCAGACAGGTGATTATAGAGCTTAGTTCTAAAAATACTCTAGAAGAATAAAATACTCCACAAGAATAGAGATCATTGAGAAGGGGTTTGGTTGACTTTAACTATCTGGTGTCTGTATTGTACTGTATTCAAACCAGCTTCTCTAATACATGTGACGATTTCCTGGGCTAAGATGTAAAAACCAGGAAAACTCCATTCTCATCTCCACAGTTTCTGGAGATAATATTAGTTTGGATACCTGTTCTCGTGTAGCAAGCTAGGATACTGTATTGATGTTGCTCACACATTATTGTAGTGGTTAGAGTTAAGAGAACGACTTTCACCATACCTGTTCTATGTGGTTTAAAAGTTACTCTTGAAAATCAGTGCCTTTCAAATTTGAATGGAGTTAAATATCGCCTAATATATAGAAGCAAAGAAGTATAAACTTTTAGAAAAAACATGACAGTTCAATTCTGAGATATTGTAAACCCTTGTCATCCAAGGTTGTTTTACTTACTCTGCCTCTTACTTTTTACTCACGAGTAGTCACCAACACCGAAAACACGTGCAATTCTTTTAACTGGAGAGAAGTTTTAATTTTCTTTTAAAAATTATTAGGTCTACAGACTGCCTATGGGGCCTTGTACTGCACATTCATGGAAAAGGTATTGGGGCTTATGGGTGAGAAATGTTGTTAGAATTTTGGAGGTAGATTCTCCCATGATTGCAAGTGATAAAGCCACCCTGGAGCCTAAGGGTTACATAATAGTCTTTGATTGTTTTTCCAGAGAATCTGTGTTTCAGGAGCCTGAAGGGAAATAGAAATTAACCAAAGAAAGTGACCAATAGATTATGTTCAACAAAAAGACAAGTTTCCTAACTAAAATTTTTTCAGAACTAATAATGTGCTTGGTTCTCCAATTGCTTCATGTGCATTATTCTACATAATCTTTCCAGCTTGGTGAAGTACCTCAGTTATTTCTTTGAAGAGTTTAATTTATTTAAGGCTGTAGGGGGCTGGGGATTTAGCTCAGCGGCACAGTGCCTGCCTGGCAAGTGCAAGGTCGTGAGTTCGGTTCCTGCTGCCGGAAATCAGCCCTCACCCCCAAAAAAGGCTGTAAAGCTAGTAGGTCAAAGAGCATTATTTGAATTTAGGCAACCTAATCTCAAAACCTCAATTTCAAACCACTATGCTAAACAGTCTGTATATCCAATGGAAAAAGCAAGTTCTAAGTTTCATGGAATAGCTTAGACTTTGTTTTAGTTTATTATCAGTTATCACACATTTTGGTTGCTTTCAGTAATGACTTTATTTTAATATTAAATATCTTAAATGAGAAAGATTATTTTTCCTGTACCATTTTCTGCATTCATTTTGATCATCTGCGAAATGATGAAATTACCTTGAAACTCTTTTCAAATTCAACATAGTAAAATTTCAAAAATAACCATGTGGAATTAATTTTATGTACTTAAAGCCTCCATTGCTACTTGTGTTTTCTCATTTTATATAAATATATTTATTTAAATATATATACTTAAAGTGTTGCAGTTGGCTTCAATATGAGCTCATAAATATGAGATAATATATTTACGGAAAAATTTTAACCTGCTTAAAGAATGAGAGTCTCAAAGTTGTGCCCTAAGAAATAAATTTATGAATCACTGTACTGATCTTTGAAGATATTCTTATATTCTATTACAGGTAAAGGAACCATCTAAATGTTGGCTAATAAAGTATTCTACTTTATACCTTAGCATCGATGTAGTTGTATTTTCCATGTAGCAGAATCAGAGAAAATGTAGGGGCAGTTTATGTGAGTAGGAAAGTGGGAAGAATACTGTATGAGGATAGAATAAAAAAATAGAACTCTTCAATCTGGAAAAATTGGGGCTACACAAAATATGTAAAACAAGTGGAATAGGATGAAAAAAGTTTGAATTGTTCACCAAAACTTCATACACTAGAACCCATATACTATTCTTAAAGACTTAATACAAGGAGTTGTAGTGTAAATGAAAGGAAGTATGTGGGTTTGAACTGGACTTTGAGAATATATTTAACTGATTAGTCATCACTTATGTTCAAAGGTGAAAACATCAGCGATTATAAATTGAGGTAGTATTTTAACAGTTTAAAATGCTAGACAATTTTGATGTTCTTCAAAAACACTTTTGGTAAGTTTTATAGTTCCTCTAGTATCCATACATCTTTCAAAGTAATCATCAATATTCCTAAAATAGATAATTTTCTTGCTAATATTGTTTGCTACTATTATGCAAATGATAAATTGTTTCCCTTGATTTGGAGGTATAGCTCAAGTTGCGTTTAGTGTATTTTTAGTGTATGGGATAGGGAAAGAGTTACCTTCATGTAGTTCATAGTTGAGGGAAAGATTTGGATATATAAAGACCCAATTATAATGTTACAGGAAGTACAATATAGGATATTTTCTGTAGTAATTTGTTTTTCAACTTTCTGTTATGATATAAATTACATTCAGTACTCCTCTTGTATCTAAGTAGATTATTAATCAAAATTTGAATTATTTTAAAGACAAATACACTAATAGAATTAAAGAACTAGCATAATTGAAATTAGCTCTGCCTTTTAAAACCCAATGTAGATGCCATATCTTTTGCTGTAACAAGGTTTAAGTCCTAGGCTTTATGGCCATAGGTTTATGTTGTGTTCACTCTTGTCTGCAGTTCATATGTTGATTGTCTTGGTGATTTCACTTATTTTTTTAATCTTATAAGGTAACTGTTGCATCTAAACCTTTCGTATTTGGCAAATGTGCCTTTTCAATCTGGACTTTGTCCTCAGAAAATTAGAGAGACTATTTAAGATTTGATTGGTTTAGGGTCCAGCTTTGTAAAATGAGTTCTGCAGTGCATTTTTCTTAAGTAAACTATCATATAGCAGCAGGAGACTATTGTGTATAAGCCACAAACTTGAGAGATATACTAGTATACGAAATACCTAGCTGTTTTATAGTAGCTAGGTACACTGATAATTTACCTAATTCCAGCTCAGTTTCTTGATTGAGTAGGAATCTTGAAAGATTAAAATGAAGAAAAGTTTAAGTTCCACTTCAGAATTTAGTTTTTAGATCACTAAATAAGTCAGTCTTCAATTCAGTGACACAGAAAACATTCATCACTCATTCATTGTTCAGTTCTTTGGTCCTTGTCAATCAGTACTTTATGTAGTGCCTGTTTTGTGTCAGGCAGTCTGCTAGTCCCTAGATGCATATAAAAGTAAGATTTTGTTTGTTTTTTTGGTACTGGGAATAGAACTCAGGACCTTGGGGTTGCCCAGCAGGCACTGTGCTGCTGAGCTATATCCCTAGCCCAAAAATAAAATTTGATTCCTGTACCTAAAATGGATACAGATATTCACCATAATGAGTACAGTGGTAGCGTAGGTGCCAGAGATTGATAGCAGTGTAAAAATGAACATAGAAGTTTTGGAGTAAATACATAATATCTGAAGTAGTGAATTCATTTCAGAAATTTTTACATCTGTAATTGTAACACTTATGCCGCATTTCTTTCTCAGCTCTTTCCTCGACTACACAGTATGATATGTGGCACAGGAAACTATATCTGCTTGTTTAGTGTTTTAATCACCAGAATGTAATACAATTCTTGGGTTGTGTTATGGTACAAGCTAAAGTCTTGGATAAATGGATAGAAAAATTCTGTTCAACTCTACTTTTTAGAAGCATTCCACTCCCAGTTAGAGGAACGTTCTTCAGAATATATGTATAGTTTAGGGATAATAGCTGACTTACCTGATAAGAGGATATCGCTTTTCCTCCTCCTATTAGCACAGACTAGTTTGACACTTATAAATATAAGTTATATCACTTTTAATTGGGAGAAGATTGGCCTCAGGCAGGAAGGGAGACACTGGGTTACAAAAAAAAAAACTATCGTGCTCTCATCCTTTTGAAAAATCCACCTTTTGAGGCCTATTATCAGTCAGTTATACCATCTTGTTCTCCAGACTAGGGGCTTCTAATCTCTTGCTCACTTCTTATTCGTCAAAAAACTTTGGCACCTGTCACGTCTTTGTACGCTAAGCCATGCCTGCGTTCATTTTGGGTGATTTCAAATTCAACTGACTTTGGTAGCCAGGCTGGTACTTTTAGTGTGACTTGGTTAATACATGAGACCAGGGGAAAAAGGAAGAAGAGGGTTCTTTTTTTTTTTTTTTTCCTGCTATACAGTATCTACTTATAATCAAGATACAGAGGACTCAATCTAAATTTATCACAGCCCAGTGTTTATTTTTAATTAATTAATTATTTTTGGTACTAGGAATTGAACTCACGACTTTACACAGCCCAGATTTTAGAATACAACATGTTGGAAAGTTGTTGCCTGCCTGTTAATATTGAAGTATTTAACATTAAGTTGTATTAAGAATATAAAAACATTTAAAAATGCCAAAGTGTGTTATGTGCACAGGCTATTTTAATAAATAGGAATCTATCCTCAAAACATCTTCTTAAGGTTCTTTGACTTAATCTCTTGGTTTTCTTTATGGTTGGTTTTAAACTTCTTGTTCTGTTACTCATTCAATTTTAGCATGAGAAGCAAACATTTTAATGACTTTATCTGTAGTTTTCAGTGACTTTATCTGTAATCTTCACTGTACTTAAAGGCAACAGTGACTGAACACTTCAAATTTCTCCCTGTGATTTCTATGACAAAAGTTCAAACTACAGTGGAGGTAAAAGGATAGGTTTTGATTTTTAAGATCTACTTTCTAATGTTTTGTGAAGTAGAACTGTGAGACATGTAGTAAGTTTAAGTAAAAATATCTTAATGTAAATATAATGTACATTTCAAAAGTTTTCAAAGATCATAATTGTATAGGTTGAGTTGATAAAGACTCATGTAAAGTATCACCCATATCAAGAAATAGAATATTGCTGATACCCTAAATGTTTCTGTTCTGCGTTACCCAATCAGTGTTAGACTACATGATGAGGAACAGCACACCATGTATTCCTTTCTGCTAGATTCTTGCTTTTAGCATATTTGTGAGGTTTTCATATGTTTTTATGATAGTAGTAACTTACTAATTTTCAAATAATAGTTGAGTATACCATTACTTGAGTGTAGAAGTTGTATTTATTCTATTTGTGATAGAAATTAGAATTGTTTGAGTTTGTGACATTTATGAATAATATTATGAATACTCTTCTATGTGAGTTTTGGTGAATGCATGTATTTTCATGAATATGTATTTGGTGAATATGTTTTTATATGCACACACACGTACACTGTGGCAACTAAAGCTTAATTGTCATTTTGACTAAGACTAAGCAACTCCTGCAGAAGTGATTGGATCATAAAGACACTATGCTTATCAGTGGATTAACGTACTGATGTTCATGGCAGAAAGTTATTAGGAGGTGGGGCTTAGTTGGAAGTTGATTCCTGAAGGCATGTATTAGAAAGTATATTTCTTGCTGACACTTACTCCATCCTTTTCTGCTTCTTGACCACTATGAAATGCATAGCTTGGCTCCAAAGCACCCTTTTGTTGTGATGTTTCTCTCTCTGATGTTGAGCCAACCAACCATGAACCAAAACCTCTGAATCCATGAACCAAATTAAACCTCTCCTCTATTTTGTTGTGGGTGTGAGATGTTTGGTCCCAGCAACAAAAAGTTGACTAATACAGAAAATTGGTACCAGAAAAATGGACACTAAACTGAAACCTCTGAAACTATCAGTCAAATTAAACCTCTTTATTTAGTTGTGAGTGTCAGATATTTGATCCTAGCAACAAAAAGGTGACTAATACAGAAAATCGGTACCAGAAAAATGGGGTTGTTGCTGTGACTGTGCCAGACTGTGTGGTTCAGAAGTCTTTTAGATTTAGTTTGGAGGTCGACTTTGGAATGGTTTAGAGATATGGCCTAGACAAATCCTTGAATGCTGTAAGCAAAGATTGATGGGGAATTCTTGCTTGACCTCAAAAGGCCAATATGCTAATAGGAATGCAGACAGAAAAGGCCAGGCTCAGGAGGGTCCAAATGGAGACTCCATTGGAAATTTGACTAGAGACTATGCATGTTACATTCTTGCAAGGAACTTGTCTACATTTACCCGTGTCTTGAAACTTCATGGAAGGTTAATTTAAAAGCTTTGAACTAATTGACAAGGTGGAGGAAATTTCAAGATATCTCAACATTCAGACTGTTGCATGGGCACTGCTGGCTGCTTTTTGTCAGATTTATATTGAGAATCAGAGCAAAAAAGTAGAGTAGATCTATTGAAAACACTTATGTTTTGGTCTGAAAGTTACCATGTGTAAAGGCTGAAGGAGGTGTGATAACTGTGTAATTAGTAGTATTAAAAAGAAATCAAATACACTGAATGAGAACCTAACTTCTTTCTTCTAAGCCAATTCTGGTAGTGACACAGGCTGGTAACCAAACCTTTAACAGATTGACCTTTGAGGGACATTTAAAATGCAAATGAAAATCAGACTACACTATTCTCTGATTTTGACAGTGAATTTTTGCCCCTTTCAATCGCTATAGGTTTTTACTTTGCCTTATTACACTGGTTAAGATTTTCAGTATAGTGGTATATTGCAGTAATGATAACAGGCATCCTTGTCTTAGTTCTGGTGTTACTTAAAAAGCTTTCAGTATTTTGGCATTAGGTGAAAAACTTTAAGATATCTTTTATCTGATTAAGGGGAGTCATTTCTAATATATATATATAATATAAATATAGATAATATAATTGAGAATAGGTAATTTTATCAAATGTTGTTTCCTATATCTGTGGGTTTTGAATGTTAAACCCAATATTGCCTACCTAGAGTAAACCCAGCTTGGTTTAAACTATTATCCTTTTTGGGAAACAGTGAATTTGGCTTGCCAAAATGTTTCAGTTCTAATTTCTATTTTGATTTTTCTCTTTGACTAATGGCTAAAACATTTAGTTTATAGATATTTGAAGTTTTCTAATTTAATTTTATTATGCTGAGAACATGGTTTGAATGATTTTTCAGTCCTTTGATATTATTATGGCTTGCTTTGGTGCACCCTATAATTACACTGTTATTTGTGATAGATGCTCCATATACTTTGAAAAGAATGTATATTCTACTTTTTTTTGCCTATAATGTTCTCTCCCTTTCTTCCTCACTCTCCTTATCCACTAAACACACACTACCCAAGTTAAGACAAATTTAAGACGAGATGTATTAATTAGTATTCTTTATCCATATTGATGATTATTTCCTTTTTATATTTTTGTTATACAGAAATATTTAAAGTCGCTCACTGTGGATTCATCTATATTTCCTTTGAAAATGTCAAATTATGCTTATTTTAAATATTTCAAAAGTATATTTTTCTCCTTATTTAATGCTCCCTTTGTCTCTTAAATGCTTATTTTCTTAGTCACATATTAGAATACCAAAACTGTCATTCTTATGAGAATTTGTATAGCATACTTTTCTTAATATTCTACTTTTGACTGTTCAATACTTATCTTTAAGGAATGTCCCTTGAATAATTGAGATTTTTCTAATTTCAAATCTAATGATCTTTATTGTCCAATTTGAATAGTATAAACTATTTAAATATATTTGGTTTTATATATACCATGGGGATTTTCTGTCCTGCCTATTTTGTCCTTCCTTTCTTTTCTTGCTTTTAAAGTAATCAGATGATTTTTAGTATTCTAAGCATCCTTTGTACTTGCTTATTAATAATTACTCCTCTTAGCTTTCTTAGACACAACAGTATGTATCCTTGACTTAATAAGTGTAATATAAAATAATTACTTCTCAGATAAGGTCTTTATAGAGGTTGTAATAAACCACTGTAATTCCATTAGACATCCTCTCATCTTACGTGGTTTTATTTTCATGCATATTAATTCTACATGTATTTAAAACTCCATCATGCATTATTATGATTGCTCTTTGTTATCATTGTTTATTTTATAATTATCCACATATTTATTCTTTTTGTGCATTCATTCCTTCATGCATTCCTATAGGGATTTCTCCAATTACTGTATATGGCTTAAACTTAAGGAATGTTACATATTTCTTTTAGTGAAGGTGTTCTGGTGATGAATTATTGTCTATTTGTTATAACATTGTAAGTACAGTACATTCTTGGTTGAGAATTCTTCTCTGTAAACACTTTTGACAGTGTTTCAGTGTTTTGTTTTCCATTGTTCTGTTGAAAAATCAGCTGATTTTAGCCTAATAACTATAATGCCTATTTAAAAATTCTATACAAATCTTAGTTAAGTATTTTAAAAAATATTCATCTTTAATTTTCAAATGAAAGGGCAGTGTATTCAATATGTTTTAGTTGCATGAGTTTTCAATTAATAGTGTGTATACAAAGACAAAGTAGTGTCTTGATTATATAGTCTGTAATACTATAATACCTCAGTTTAAATATGTGTGTCTTCTTTTATGCCTGCATAGTTGAATGGAAATAGATACTTATTTTCTATGGAGGTACAATTTTAATTATCAGCAAATATAAATTTATCTAATTGAGAAAGGAATTAAATTGGTCTGCCTCCTCCAGTTTAACTAAATTTAATAATTTAGAAGCTAGCTATTCAGGAGAACTAAGGTTATTTATTTGGGCATTTAATATTACTGACCTTATGTGTAGCTCACACAGAGAGATAAAAACTGATAAAATTGTACTCAAAGAAGCAGTAATAGGTATCAGAGTATTTAACTCTGTAAAATGGAGATAGTTCCTAGTTGTGAGGTGTAAAAGTCACATACTGTTTCTCTTGGTCCTCAAAAGATGATCAATAAATAGTAGTTATTGCTTTTAAGGGGAATTCCCAACCATTATCTGTATTGGTTAGGCTCATTTTTAACAATGTGCTAGTCCATCTACAAATAGAAATGGAAAGTTAACCTGCTGGAATTAATGCTGTGTTGATTTAATGGTTGGTACATTGTGTCAACTTGAGAAATTTAACTAAGTGACTCAGCAGGGAGCCAGGGTTCTTACCTTGTAACCAGCCTCATCCTGTGCAAGAGGAGGGAATGGAGATGGTGTGAGTGCTACACCTGCCCTGGAACAGGAGTAGTTGGCTTACAATATAAGGAAGGAAAAGAGGTTTCCTTTCCCCCTTTTGCTCTTGCTTTTGCTGTCTTCTGCTGCCTTGAACTCTTGCCCCTGTGCCATGCCACCTTGCCTTGGAGCCTGTTGATTATGGACTGAAACCTCTATAAACTGTGAGCTAAATAAACCTTTTCTTAATTTTGGGTGCTGAGTATTTTATCTCAGCAAGGAGAGAAAAGTATCAAAGATAGTTGACTTATAAAGCTGATTTGTATTAATAACCTGACGATTACTGAGAATCAAAAGATGGGGGAATCCTAGAAATCCATCAAAGGTTTAATGAATGTAGTTTATAGTATACAGATTGAAATAGAGAGATCTTTGCTTACTTGGTTAAATTTTTAAGTGTTTCATGTTATTATAAGTGGGATTATTTTCTTAATTCTTTTTAGATGATTCCTTGTTAGTATATAGAAATGCTACTCATTTTCTTAAGTTGATTTTGTGTCTTTCAGTTGCACTGAATTTACTTATCAATTTTAACAATTTTTTGGTGGAGTCTTTACCATTATCTATATAAGGTGTTGCCTGCACATAGAAACATTTTGACTTTATCCTTTTCTATTTGGATGTCTTTTATTTCTCTCTCTTGGCTAATTGCTCTGAGTAAAACTTCAAGTCTTATGTTGAATGGAAGTGATGAGAGTGGATATCCTTATTTTTCACCTTAGAGAAAATGTTTTCAGCTTTTCACTATTGTGTAGCAAACCAGCCAGGTCTGGCCTAGTGTCAAGTCCCTGCCCACATGTCACTTGTGAGGAGCCAGCCCACTCCTCTGAGTTTTCTCTGTCCAAGGCAGCATTTGTAGTGATGTAGTCCTGGTCCTTGTTTGTTCCTCTGACCAGGGGGCAAAGAAGAATGAATGACAAAGGGACACAGAGCATGGGGGCAGCCAGGTGGGGTTGAGGGTCTTGCCTCTAGTAGGCAGGGGAGCCTAGAGTCTTTGGCTTGTCCTTTTATTCACCCAGACATGGGTACAAGCAATTAAAGTAATGCAAGATTCATCTGTCTCATGTTGTCCATTAGTGCATGCTCAGGTAAACAACTCAATTTCAGCTATATAAACTTTCCCTAGACCCTACAATGTACCATCACCCCTGCATGATGTTTTTGTCCTTTGTGCTCACAGAGGAAGAAAATTAGGCCTTAGTTTTCCTCTGGTCTCCCACACTATTGAACACATTAGCTGTTTTATTGTTATATATGGCCTTTTATTTCATTAAGGAATACTCCTAAACCTAATTGGGTGAGTTTTATCATGAAAGGATGCTGAATTTTGTCAAATGGTTTTTCTGCCTTTGTTGAAATGATCATATGATTTTTGTCCTTCATTTTGTTACTGTCATTAAGCACATTTATTGCTTTTATATACATTGAACCAGTTTCCCCAGGGTAAATCCCATTTGATCACAGTGAGTGACTTTTAATGAAGTGTTGAATATGATTTGCTAGTGTTAAGGATTTTTGCCGTCTGTGTTCATTAGTGATACAGAATTGGAGTTTTTTTTTTTTTTCCTGTAGTGTCTTTGGATTTGGTGGCAGGGTGATTTGGGAAGTATTATGTTCTGTTCAGGTTTTTGGAAGACTTTGAGAAGGATTGATATTAAATTTTTAAATGTTTAGTAGATGTCTAAGTTACTTTTCTTGTTGTTGAGGCAAATACCCAATACCTAAAGTTAAAAGTAGAAAGGTTTATTATAGCTCACAGTTTGTGCAGATTTCAGTTCATAGTTGGCTGGCTCCAAAGCAGGGTGACGTGGAAAAGGGGGATCACAGAGGAGAAATAGTTCATGGTAGGCAGAAGGCAGCAAAGCAATAAGAAGCAGCAGCTGGCCTGCCTTATTTCTGTCCATTTATATCCACCCAGGCTACCTGTCC
The DNA here is from genome assembly GCF_000276665.1 of Chinchilla lanigera. Classification (NCBI taxonomy): domain Eukaryota; kingdom Metazoa; phylum Chordata; class Mammalia; order Rodentia; family Chinchillidae; genus Chinchilla; species Chinchilla lanigera. Next base: position 9,734,701 of record NW_004955423.1, on the reverse strand, counting down.
TTTGGGTGGTGCCACCCAAACCCAAGATGGGCCTTCCCATTATCCACACCATAGATAATTCCAGCCAATCAGTGAACTGATTTAATAATCACACACCCTTAAACCTAGTGTCACACACTCTAGATCCAACCACCTCTGGAGTGGCAAATCTAGACACAAGCCATAAATGTAGAATTCAGCTATGCAGACATCTGGTCCTGAGTTTTATTTCTGGTACAGGGGATTGAATCTCTGGAGCTCTGAGCTTCAGCTCCGATAGTTTTAATCTGTTTTTCTTTTTTAGAGACAAAATCTCACTAGGTCTCTGAGCTGTTAGGAACCTGGCTGCACGGAAGGAGGTAAAGACCAGGCCAGGGAGCTGGCCAAGTTTTGTATTTACAGCTTTTCCCCAACCTCACAGTACAGCCTAGGATGAGTGAGAGCCCTGCTGGGAACTGCCCATGCACCTGCCAGGGATCTAGGTTGCTTGCTCAGCTCCCTTGTATCATCTAGAAACAACCACAAACATCTACATCCCCCCATACCACTACCCCCCGCTGTATTCAGCTCCCACCCCATCTATAGAAAAATGGCCTTCCCTGAAAGGTGAAAGTTTCTCAGAAATTATCCACTTTTCTTTCTAGATTGTCTCATTTGTTGGCATAAAATTGTATGTAGTACTCTGTTACGATCTTTTGTATTTCTGTTACCAGTTGGAAGGTCTCCTCTTTAATTTCTGATTTTATTTTATATTCTCTCTTTGCTTAGTGCAGCTAAGAGCTTATCACATTTGTTTATCAAAAGACCCACTCTTATTTTTGTTTTGATCCTTTCTATTGTTTTTCTAATATTTTTTGATTTATTCCTGTTCTTTGTTATATTCTTTCTACTGCTAACTTTGGGCTTGGTTTGTTCTGTATCATTTATTTCTCAAAATAACTGTATATAGTATTTACTGTTGTTATCATTGTTTCTAGGAAGAAAGCTAGGGCTTAGAGAAGATAAACCTGAGCATATAGTTAAATGCAGAGCTGTTATAAACACTTCAGAACTATTAGGGTGAGTTATATTCCTCTGGCATACATCATCAGTAATCCTAGAATTCTTTCTGTTTTAAGCGTTTTTTTTCCCATACTGTATAGCAGAGATGGTGAACCTATGGCATGCATGCTGCAGTGGCCTATTTGTTATCATTGAAAGCTCTAAAAGGTTTGCTAGCACTGTTACAGTGTTTCTTTCCTAGTGTTTCCTCCAAGTGAGTTATCTACTATTTATTCTAAATATTGCTCTTGTATTATTTTTTGTCTTTATGACTAAGGAATACCTCTCTCTGAACTCTGGGCCTAATTTTTACTGGATGCGATTCTCTGAGATTCAAATTTAAGAAGTTCCCTTTTCCCAAATTCTTTATTTCCTATTTTGGTAAAAAAGGTGAATTTCTATAGTCACGTAAATCAGAAATCTAGGATTCATCCTAGATTGTTTCATTTTCCTTGTCTTCTACCTCTCCCTGATGATTGAGCCTTGTCAACAGTTTCCCCCTTATTTGTAATTTCTTTACTAGTAGTTTAATTCCCTTTCAGGATATCCATACCGATTTTTTTGCCAATCCTCCTGCCTTAAGTTTTCACAGTCAATCTTCCAAGTCTGGTAAGAAAAACTGGTGGTTTAAAATTATCTTTATGGTGTGCCACTATATGGAATAAAATCTGTTTTTAGTGTAATGCCTATTATAAATTAGCCCGTTTATCTTGTATGGTTTCCTTCTGATTACTCTTTGTGATACTTTTTAAGGCACAATAGGATGTTATCATTATAGCTGCACTGATAATATTATAGACTTTAATATCAGAAATCCTAGTATTTAGAAATATGCCCCAAACAAAATGGATCTTTCTGTACTACTAGTTCATGTTTACTAAGATCTAATAATTTTTTTATCACTTTGATCAAATCAGCCAATCTCCTGTGGAAAAAATATATTGGGTTAGTTCAAAAGTAAATCAAAATTATTTTGTGTGCTATTTGTTGATTAAGAGATATAGTAATATCTTGCACTAGTATGGGTTATTGAAGAGGTACTCTTTACTTGTATCTTTTTCATTTTTCATTTTTTGGAAGTCTCTTTACCTCCTTCCTTTTTGCCAAGTTAACCATTCTATTCGTTATACTTGAGGAAGGCCTTTTCTGATCTTTCCATAAGGTCTGCTGTTGTTTTCATAGAATCATGCAACACTTCACAACCCAGTCTTTTGCTCATTACCGAAATCTACTATATTACATGGTACTTGCCAAATAATGAGCACTCAGAATACTTGATGAGTAAATGTGTGTAGTTTCTTTGATAGGCAAAAGAGGGTAGATCTGAGATATTTTTGAGAGAGATACTTGTTTTACATATTGTCATAGCAATTTAGGTATATCTGAAAATTACTGTAAAAAATGTCTGTTGGCACTAAGTAATGTAACAAGTAGTATTTACAATTGTTGTATTTATTTCTAATACAAGATTGTGAAAAATACCACCAAATTAATTTTGCTTGGTGGTAGAGAAGACTGTGTCCTTGGAAATAATTACAAGTGTGCACTTCAAGTCCAGGCTTACTTGTTAGTACATTAAAAACAATGCCTTAATGAAAAACTAATACTGCAAGTTAGTTTTATGAGCTTGACTCAAAAACACAATATGAAATTGTGATTATTTTTGTGAAATTGAGACTGTTACTGGTAGAGATGGTGTTACAGGTAAGTTTCCATTTCACAGTGCACAATGTCTCAGTGGACTGCATCTGAACTATGTCTTGCCCCCTGCAATTCCTCCCTTAAGTTAGTTTTCCAGACTTGTTATCTATTTATTTTTTATATACTCACCTAATAAATTTATTTTCTGTTTATAATAATTAGTGTCAATTCTTTTCTTTTTAATTTTTTTCAACTCATCACCTGGACTGGTACAGACACTAAAGAAGATTCTGGTTTGCATATGCTCTCAGAAAAGGAAGCTAGGATACTTCTTTATTTGTATGTATATCTGATAGGGCTTCCAGGAAACCAATACAAAGTACTCTGGTTGAATAAATTCTTTGACAGTAGAAATCAGGGAGCCTGTGAGTCAGATTGACAGGACAGAAATGTTTCAGTGTGGAGCAACTCTTTAAGACAATGTTGAGAATTCCCAAGAATGAAGTATTGGCAGGAAACATTTTCAGTCCGTAAAACAGATGACTAAGAAGGAACATTTTATAAGCCAACAAAGAGAGACAAAAAATGAAAAAGGAAAGAAAACCATAGGAAAAAATATGAATAGCTATACTCTGAAAATGAAATTCAGTTGATCAATTGATATATGAAAACATAGTTCACTGTACTTCTAATCAGTGAAATGTAATTTTTTAAAAATGCCTTTTTAATTCAGATTAGCAAAGATGAACAAGTCACACAGTATCGTATATGACAAGTGTATTGTACGTAAATTGGGTTACACACTTCTGAGATAGTTTGGTTATATCAAATAAATTGAAAATGGGAATAAAATATGATCCAAGAATCTGCCTTTTAGGCATCTTCTGAATAGAAGCACCTATACATGTGATAAAAGAAGCATGTAACCCCCTGATAAGAGACATATATTGATGAGGATATGAATGCAAATCCACGCATTGCTGTTGGAAATATGAAATGATGGAGGTACTTTGGAAACAAATTTCTCAGAACACTAGAGATTGAATTACTATATCCAGTAGTTTCACTTTTGGGAATGTATTCAAGAAAACTAAAAACATGTCTACACAAAATTTGTACATTAATATTTGTAGCACTATTATTCATAATAGCAGTAAAGTAGAAACTGCTGAACGGACAGGTAAGCAGCATATGGCATACCCATCCCATGGAATACCATTCAGCAATAAAAAGGGACAGAATATTGAAACATGCTACACCATGGGTAAACCCCAAAGAATGTGACAAATGGAAGAAATGAGATGCAGATGACCATATATTGTGTGATTTTACTAACATAAAAAGGAAAGATAAATTTGTAGAGACAAAAGGTTAATTAATGAGAGAAGTAGAAGTAGGAGTGACTGTGAATAGGCATGAGTTTTTTTTTTATTTTGGCAGTGGTGATAGGAGAATGTTCTCTAAAATTAAGTAGTAGTAATGATTGCACAACTCTAAATGTACTTAAATCACTGATTTATATATTTCGATGAATTTTATGGTACATAAATTTCAACTCAATAAACTAAAATACTTAATAGCTAGACTATATGTATATATATGTATAAAATAT
>NW_004955423.1:9636297-9730328 GCF_000276665.1 Chinchilla lanigera | reverse complement strand
TTTTTTTTTTTTTTTTCCTGAGTACCTTTCCACTGTACCCCCAGCCCATATTTTGAGATAAGCTCTCACTAACTTGCACAGGCTGGGCTCAGCCTCCCAGAGTGCTGGAATTACATGTGTGCCGCTATGCTTGGCTTCTTTATAAGTATTAGCACAGCCTGAGATTATAGACCAGCATTTGTGTGGAGAATACCTGGAAAAATCATGGCTAGAGGTATATCATGACATTAAGAGAAATAAAATGGAAACAAGGGGTGCATGATGTATATTGCCAAATTAGTTATAATAGTGGTAACTGCAACTAACCTAAAAGGCCATCAATAGAAAAGCAGGTTTAAAAATATTCTACATTATTAAAAATAAAAGGAATTCACAAAAGGATAAAGCATGACATCATTCATATATTTTTTAAAAGACAGCAGTACTGTATATATTTTCTGTGTAACTGTGTGTGTGTAGCATAAAAGATTTGAGGACTGCAGGCCAATGTAGAATAGTGGTTGCTTCTAGGAAGTAGATTAAAAGAATCAGGGTAGGGGTAATAATCAGGAGGGCTGTTAGTATTGTCTGTGGTATTCTAATTTCCAAAAAAAGTCATAGTTAAAGTTATATAAATTTTAAAAGTATAAACAAAAATCCACTCAAAGCAAATATTTTAAAATATTAATAGTGGTACCTCTGGCTATGGAGAACAAGAGGAAAAAAATAAAATCCAAGAAACAAATACATTAAAAAACATCATTTTTTGGTTACCTAATGTAAAGCTGTGAAGTGAAGGAGAAAAAAACCCCAAAACAATGGCAGTGGTAAGTGTGAGCCCAAAGCAGACCTGAGGACAGCAGCAAGAAAATACAACTGCCCTTTAAAGTCACTGACTTCAGAACAGTGTCAGTGACTGCAGCAGGGAAACCTAGGATTCTACAAAGGGATCTTAAGGATCACCATATTTTTATTGGCAAGGTCTACAAGGTTGTAGTAAGCCTTCCAGAGGAAAATATTTAAACTTTTTATAGCCACATGTGACCCTTGCCATTCTCCATCTCTTATTCAACAATAATCTTCACATTAAATTTGTCTGGTTTTCATACCACTTCCTTCAGTTGAAGTGAGAAGTCATTCCTTTCATTATCTAGCAGCTCTTAAAAACATAAGCTTATTTGCAGAAAGCAGTTTATGTAAGTAGGAGAATCTAAAGATTACCTGTATTCCTGTTTTTTGAATCTATACTTAAGTTTCTTTCAGTTTCAAGTGGCAAAAACCTGATCCAGATTGATTGAAACAGAAAGGGGAGTAATTTTCTAAAATAATTTCAAAGTTCAAGTGTTAAAATGGACTTTGGGGGTTTGCAGTATCTAGGACCTCAAATGACCATTAATTTATGTCTCTTCCTTTCTCCCTGTGTTTCTGCCTCTTTCATCTCTTCGTCTTTCTTATAGTACTGATATGATGGTGATGTCATTGTTCAGAAGCTAAAACTGGAAGTCATTGAAATCCGTCTTCTGGGAAAACATTTCTATGACCTTGCTTGCAAAATGTACATTCTCAATATCATAGATATAAGACTGTAGGAACAGGGAGTGTAGGAGGCATATTTTATAGCTTTCCAGGCCCTTGTAGTATTACAGAGAGGAATGGGAAATGTGCAGAATGAGCCATTTTGTGGCACTGAATGTCATTCACTCTTTTTGGCCACTTAACACTTCTTTATACCCTTCTACTGATGGTTCCAAACCATAAGAGCAATCACAATGTGCCTTACATAATGCTAGCTACTGTCTTTCATATAAATGAAAATACACTCAACTTTTAACCAAAAGGAGAGTTCCAGAATTTCTCCTTGAATCAATTTCTGGATGATAGTCACTCATGTCACTTAGGCATAATATCACCTTGAGTTCTGTAGTCCTCCTACTAAATTATAAAGTTAATTTCTGCAATCACCCCATAGGTAAAATTACTGGGGAGACATTTATAACTTTATTGCTTACTTCATGCTCCTGCTTCCAGAGTATAAACTGCTTTTTCATGGCATTAGTCCAAACCATCCTTCCTGAATCAATTGAGACTTTTGTTTTCTTTACGTGTGCTCAAAGGCTTATGATGAGGTTACAGCCTTGTAAACACACTGTAAGTTGAAAATACTGTAAGTGGGAAAATGCGTTTAATACAACTAGTCTACCAGACATCAGACGTCGCAGTTTAGCAGTGCAGCATGTGGCAGAGAGTCATTTGTTTACCCAGATTATCACGTGACATATTGGGAGCTGGGGCTTGCACCACTGCCCAGCATCTCAGGAGAGTATCCTGTTGTGTATTGCTAGCCTGGGAAGAGATGGAAATTTAAAATTCATAATGCAGTTTCTTTGTATTGTTTCTGTACTATTGTAAAGCTCAGAAACCATAAGTTGAATAATATGTCAGGGGCCATCTGTGTTAGGTTGCTGAAGTCTGTTTTTATCCCTTAGTATATATGGAAATTACAGGAAAGTACTCACAGGATATCCATTCCTCTCTGACTCCACTTTATGGCAGGAAACTGTATCTAAGTCACACCCAGGATTAATTGCCCAAACAATGATATTGCCCCATTTTTGCCTGTTATTGCAGTGAAATGAGACCAGGGTGCCCAGGTGGCACTCTGTTTCACTTAGTTCAAGGTATTCATTGTTAGGTCTGTTTGGTTGAAGCACCCCTTCCATGGGTGCTAAGTGAAATTTCTAAACCATTAGAGTTCAAAGTTTCAGGGGCTAAAACAAAAGTGTTTCAGGCGGATAATTAAATATACTGTATTTCATTAATTCTACATAAATACTTTTTTCACATTTTCTGTCTCTGACACTAGCATGCTTCCTAAATTTGGTGGCGTCTTGTAATCTTGGTCTCTCAGGCAGTTCTTGTGACATATTTTCTTTGTTGCATGCATACTCTTGAAGATGGGTATCAGCAGGTTAGAGGAAAATATAGGAGATAGTAGAAGAGGACTTGAAGAGATACTTAAATATCCCCAGTATGTTCTGTATCATAAAAGACAATTATGTAAAAACCCAACAATGATGATAAGTCAAACAAAAAAATGATTTGGAGGCATTAGTCTTTGTGAAGAATTTTAGAAATTTCTAAACCTTTTTTCTTGTTTTTTCATGAAATGTGTATAGAAGACATAACATAAAAAAGTGTTAAATTCTAAATGTCTTAAATTCTAAAATAGTTTTCCTAATAAATAAAAATTAAAATTTAATATAGCACATAATAATTGTTAGACTTTTTTCTTTTTGATACATAAAATAATACTTGCACTGATAATGTTAGATTTAATGAAATAAAACAATGAAGTCTACCACCTCGTTTCCACCATCTGGTTTCAAGGTATATTCTTGTGGTTGAAGAAACACTATTTACTGATCTCAGGCAAGTTTCTTTTGTATATGAGCTATAATATTTCAGGTCTTCTTACCAATATCTAATCTTAAATAATTTTTGAGTACTAGTATTTACTAATAACATTTCCATTACTCTCCTACAGGCCATTATGAATTTTATGTATCTTTATTATTGTTAGTACTTTGTGTTAATCATCAAGATTTAAAAAATCTTTTTCTAACATGTTCATATTCTCTCCATTAATTACATTATGAAACAATCAAAATATTTTTATTCTGAGTGGAATTTTCCCCTTTTAATCATTTTGTGCTTTTCAATGGCCTGCATATTTTTTGTTATGGTTCATTTTTCTATGCAGGAATATTTTTATTGATTTTTACGGCTCATCTTTATAATCTGATATTTTGTTACATTTTTCTCTAGATATTTTCTTTTGGTTTTTGCACATGTAAGTTAGGTATTCCTCCTTAAAGTTCCAATCAGGGGTCTATAATTTTATACCTTTTTATTGAAAGATTCCAGAGTTTTCCACTTACAGCTAAGATTGTCTATTTCTGTCTCATTTTCCCCTTAGCAAAATCTCCAAAATGCCTGCAGCCACTTCATTAGCCCCTGACACAGGAAAAAGTATGAAGGAGTGAAAAGTGACAGCAATTTTTACCAATTTAGTTAATATCATATATTTGTAAATCTTACAGAAGCATAGATCACTGTAAGCATAATGCTAAAGTCTCTTCCAAGGGGTTAGAAGCTTCCCCTGCACTTTAGTCCTGAAAGCTTATTAATTTTCTCAATAAATCTGCTATGGACTTCTTATTTCAGTTCCCTTTGTGAGGGAATACAATACCTCTGCTCTGGCTGCCTACACTCCTTTTTTGTGGTTAGTGAGAAATGGATGTATTTCCCCCTGCTATTGCAAATGGAGCTCTCTCTGGAGAAACTTTTTGCTCTACCACTGGGCAGAGGTATTTTTATCATCTACTTAGTACCTTTACATCTGGTATATTAAGTCCCTCAAACAGCCCCTAACTCGTGGACTGTAGTGAATAGAGTATGTGTCAAATCTCAAACGGGTTCCCTTGAAGCCCCTCAGTGTAAGACTAGATGGAAATACTTCTTTCCCTAGATAGTGCTGCAGCCCTTACAAATCACTCAACAACTCTTGGCCTCACCTTCTCCCTCTGATGTAAATGAGCTAATGTTGGTAGATAGGGATTTATAATCTCTTAGTTTGTCTGAGTAGGTGGCTCAGTCCATACCTGAGGACAGTTACCACATACTGTTTTTAGTTTGAGAGGTCTGGTCACCTGGTGGATAATCCAAAAGAGCTATTTAGAGTTTGGTGTTGTTTAATTATGTACTTTTACTTTTCAGTTTTCTCTTGGAAATTTTGTACTCAGTTAAGCAAATTATTTTAGGGTTTATGTATTTTAGTAGGTACAAGGTATGCATAATCAGTGGATCCATTATAAACAAGTGAAATATGAAGAGCAATAATATTAAACCATAGTTTCTGAACCTCTTTAAACAAAGTCAACGTAAAAACGACTTTTCTGTCACCTTGCCAATATTATAGTAACTGTTACTAACTTTACCAAATTAAGTATTATATAATGCAACATTTGCTAGTAATTTTCCATTAAATAATCAGTAAATTTGAATGCAATATTGAAGTGATATGGAGGACTTTTTTTGGTAGAGTTACATAGTACATATATGAGAGGGAGAATGGGGATTAGTCCCTTGGGATGGTTGTCTACGTGAGAATTTTATAGTTTGATTTATAAATATGAAATAATGTTCTTGCATATTTCTACTACATTGTTATTTGTATAAAAACCTAAAATTGTTTTTCATATAATTCCCAAACATAATGTGATGAAACTAAAAGATTATTCTGACCTTATGTATGTAGCCTTAACAGCCCCACTCTGCCACCTTCTGGTTGAATCCATATATAAAACCGCAGTGAGCTAAGAATATCTATTCCTGCCACATTTGGCATTGATCATTTATTTGGGGGCTGAGCGATTTTAAATGAAGTCAGTTTAAGCTATAACATAGGCCTTGCCTTAGGCTTATATTTATTTCTCAGTTATAAAATGCTTTTAGAGGTTATTGATATATGATATCACATGGTAATAGTGGTTTGCTGTATAGTACATAGTTATAGCCACTTATTTGAGTTTTCCACAATACTAAATTTTTCAGGTATTTCTTGATATTGAAACAGAGGGGGGCAGAGAGAGGAATGGGAAGTAAAAATGATTAAGATGTAATATGTATATGTACCAATTCTCCAAGATGAATGTAATTGCTATGGATCACAAACATACACTAATAAAAATACATTACTTAAACATGGTATCAAGTTTGTTAGCTTTTTATCACAACGTAAAATTATTTTAAGAGTGAAATAGAAATGAAAGGTACTAAATTGTTGCCAATCTCATAAGAAAAAGTGTTGGGTTCAGTGATCACTTCCTGAGCTACAAAATAAAAGAAACCATTTGCATGTTAACAAAACGTCAGAACTTTATATTCCTGATTTTGTGACACTTTATTGTATTTTTGCATGTTCAAAGTATTTCTTAGTTATAAAGAACTTGGGGGAAAGGCTTTTAAAATACAATTTATTTAAAAGAAATTTGATATACTTCTTGGAGGATTATAGGAACAAGGAATAAAAATACTTTATAGGATATTACAATTTTGTAACTTTTTGTAAGATACTTAACCTCTTAGTGCCTCTGGAAAATGGAATAATAATACCTCATTTAAAGGTAGATTGTTGTAAGGAATGAATTCATTACTTTATGTAAAACACTTGAAATAATGCCTGACGTATAATAAATTGCGTTATAATCACCAGTCTTAAACCACTGAAAATGTATTACATGATCTAATATATTTTATAAGTAGATTCCAAAATATTCTACCCAATAAGTTTTATAATTTCTTACTGTTGTATATCAAATATTAAACTAAAATAAAGAAATTGAAAATGATGGAAAGGCATAGTTCCTTAAAGTAGTGCAGAAATATTTGTAATACACAGTAACCTAATAAAGGCTCTGTATTTCTGTCTGACACATTTTTGACTTGAGATACCCAAAACTCATATAAAAGAGCTATCACGGTAAGGTTTGTGTCTGATGTCCTCCCAGAGCCTCATGTGGTCAGGCGGGGGTGGGCTTTTATAGCTGGCTGAATAGAGTTTCTGATTGATTCATTGTCTAGTGCTGGGATTGGCAGTGTGAGTGCTGCACCTGCCCTGGGGTGGGCAGCCTGCATACAGTGTAAGGGAGGGAAAGAGGCTTGCTTCTATTTTGCTCTTGCTGCTTTTGGTGTCTTCTGCTGCCATGAATGGCTGCCCCTTTGCCATGTGCCACCCTACCGTGCAGCCAGCTGATTACGGACTGAAACCTCCACAAACTGTGAGCTAAATAAACCTTTCCTTCCTTAATTTGGCGTGTCAGGAATTTTGTCTCAGGAACAAGAGAAAAGTAACCAAGACAGATATCTATGAAATTAATTCAGAAACATTTTTAAATGATATGTGATTGCCATTATGTTGGATTCTGAAAGTACAAGATGATGTGAGAATCTCAGAGATTCTCATGTAGGGTTAAAAGTGTAAACATGTAACATCTTATAGTGTGGTTAGCACAATAATGTGAGGGTTTATTTTAGCATTTTATTTTTCCACCTTTATTATTAAGTTTGTTGTACATAATGATTATGCTCCCTTTTTTCCCCCTTCCCTCTATCCTCCTTTTATTTTCCCAGTATCAGATTCATTTATTCATTTTATAAGACCTTATAAAGTTAATTATCATATATACAGACTAAAAACCAGAGTAATTGTTTAAAGAGCATATAAAACATGTAAGACAATTGTACTAAATCAAGGTACACTTTTAGATAAATTGTCCACACTGGGTTACAGTATCTTTTGTTTTTCCTCTTTTTTCCTATGTTATTTTGTACTTACATACGTTGAGTTTTTAAGCTTCTGTGTCTTGAATTACTTCACTTAACATTATGGTCTCAAAGTGTATCCATTTTTCTACAAATGATTCAAGTTATGCTTTTATATGGCAGAGTAGTACTCCACTGTGTATCAATACCATTTTTTAAATCTGTTCACCTGTTGATGGATATTTAGGCTATTTCCAAGATTTAGCTATTGTAAATTGTGCTGCTATAAATGAATATTCATACATCACTGTGGTATGATGTTGTCTTCATTACTTTTCTCTTGTTGCTGAGACAAAATACCCAACGCCCAGAATTAGGGAAAGAAAGGTTTATTTAGCTTACAGTTTGTGGAGGTTTCAGTTCATACTTGGCTGGCTCCAAGGCAGAGTGGCACATGGCAGAGGGCAAATGTTCATGGGGGCAGAAAACTGCAAAGGCAACAAGAGCAAAAGGGAGGCAGGTCAGCAAGCAGCCTCTTTCTCTCCCTTACATATGCTAAACTACCTATCCTAGGGTGGGTGTAGCACTCACACCCATAATCCCAGCATTAGATCATGGATGGATCATAAATTCTAGAAGCCTGCCCCCATGACTGCATGAGGCTTTGGGGATACATGCAGACACAAACCATAACAGATGTCTTTAACTATTTTGAGAAGATATCTAGATGGGCAATAGCTGGGTCAAAGGGAATTTTTATTTTCAGTTTATTGAGGAATTCCGTACTGATTTCCATAGTGGTTGTGTCAGTTTATAGTCCCACCAACAGTGGAGAAGATTTCCTTTCTCTCCAGAGCCTCACCAGCATTTGTTATTTGTTGATTCCTTGATGATAGCCATTCTTTCTGGAGTAAGATGGAATCTCAATGTTGTTTTAATTTACATTTCTCAAATGGCAAGTGATATTGAACATTTTTTTCATATAATTATTGGCCATTTGTATTTCTTCATCTGAGAAGTATTTTTTTCACTTCAGGTGCCTATTTTTAAATTACATCTTTAAATCTCAGAGGTTTACTTTTTTTGAGTTCTTTACGTATTCTAGATATTAGTCCTTTGAGGAGTAGTTGCCAAAATTTGCTTACCCCATTCTGTAGGTTATCTCTTTAATTCTGTTAGTGGTTTCCTTTGCTGTGCAGAAGATTTTTAATTTGATGTGACCCCATTTGTTGATTCTTGGTATTATTTTTGTGCAACTGGGGTTTTGTTCTCAAAATCTTTGCCTACACATATGTCATAAACAATTTTACTTTTTGTCTTCCAGCAGCTTGTTTCTGTTCTAGTATTTAGATCTTTGATCCATCTTGTTTTAATTTAGTGCATAGTGAGTTTTATGGGTTTAGCTTCAGCCTTTAGATATGGATAGCCAGTTTTCCCGGCACCATTTGTTAAAGAGGCTCTCTTTCCTCCAGTGAAGGGATTTGGGCACTTGTCAAAAATTACATAGCTCAGTGTGCCTGCAGTTGTTTCTTTTCTTCTGTTCTGTCCCACTGATCAATGAGTCTGTGTTTTTTTCTTTGCCAGTACCATGCTGTTTATATTACTGTAGCTTTGTAGTATAACTTAAGGTCTGAGATTGTTACCCCCACTCCAATCTTGTCTTTGTTGCCTAGAATTGCTTTTGCCATTCTAGGTCTCTTTTGGTTCCATATAAATTTTAGGATTGCTTTCTCCAGTTCTTTAAGGAATGTTATTGGTATGCTGATTGAGATTGCATTAAATCTATATTACAGTTTTGGAAGCACAATAAGTCCCTGACTTACAAACAAGTTTCATCCTGGGAGAATGTTCTTAAGTCAGATTTGTTCGTAATGTGACAAACAAATCTTACACACTATACCTGTGAGTCTTACGTAGTGTACTTGTGAAAGCTCACAACATGGATGTTTGTAAGTTGGGGACTTAACTGTATTTAGAGAGCCTCCTCATGGGTATTTAGTTGGGCTGCCTGGCTATTATGTTGGCTTATGGGTCATAGGTTAATGAGAATGTTTTTATCAGTTGTAACGGCTTTAAGTGTGAGAAAAACATTAAAAGAGTTTTGTATTTAAGAAACTTATGATTAGGCACTGCATATTTCCATATTTTATGTATTTTGAAACATAATGTCACGTTTCCTGCCCCTGTCACTTTAACATTGTTGGGATGGGGCGCCTGAAGGAGTATTTTGCTGGTGTGGTCCCCAAAGAAACCACGTGAAAGAGACATCAGCAACAACAGCAAGCATCTTAGTGTCCAGCCCTTATATGTGTTGTTGTCACACATTTACATTCTTGTATACTTACTTAACCATGTCATGTGTGTGTAGTTCCTGTGCTAAGTCATAGTTATATAAGCGTATTCCACTGAGTGCCTGCACTAGATAGTGGGGTCATGTCAGCACATGTCCTCAGGCGCTCCAGGCTTCAAAGCAATCCTGAAGTGGCTCCCCATAAACATTTAAAGGGGTTTTTTTAGGTACTGAGAATCGAACTCAGGACCTTGTGCTTGCCAAGCAGGCTCTGTGCCTCTGAGCTATTTCCCCAGCCTCGAAACTCTATTCTTTTTTTTTTTTTTGGAACAGGGTCTCAGTATGTAGTTCAGGCTGGCCTTGAGCTCACTTTGTAGCCCAGGCTGGTCTTGAACTCCCAAGTTCTCTGCCTCAGCCTCCCAAGTGCTAGAATTATAGGCATGTGCCACCACACCTGGCTAAAGCTTTTATTTGTTTTCTATTTCATAGGAAATTATCATAAACAGTGATTTAAAAGAGTACTGTTTTTATCTCACAATTCTGTAGGTCAGGATTCTGACAGGCTCTTACCTGGAGTTTCTGGGAATGAATCTACTTCAAAGTATATTTATATTTTTTACAGAATCCAGGTTTTTATTTTGTGTGTGTTTGATAGGATTGTGGTCTCTATTTCCTTGCTGGTTGTCATTTAGGGGCTTCCCTTAGCTTCAGAAGCCTTTCTGTGTTGCTTGTTCATCAGCACTAATATCTCAAAAGCCAGCAAATGTGCTTTGAATTCTTCTTTTTGGAATTTGATGGCTTCTTGCCATTTTTCTACAGCTTCCAGCTGGAGAAAGTTCTCCACTTTTAAGAGTGAATGTGATCAGTAATCCAGTTGACTCTGTTTTAAGGTCATTAATTAGTAACCTTAATTGAAACATTATGCACAGGTTCCAGTGAATAGATGGAACCAGTGAGAAGTCCTAATTCTGCTCATGTGTTATCTCTCATGTCTGATTTTGAACCAAAGTGGAACATTTTATGTGCAGAAGCCTAGAGTTAAGAAGGGACTTGCAGTGCTGAAAAATGGCAGTCAAGTTAATACTGTTGTTTAAGATATAACTGGGTGAAATGGAACTAAATGGTGGTTTATTTAATTGATAAGGGGTGATTATTGTGTTAAGCACTTGGACATTTTAGGGCAGGATAAGTCTCTTGAATATTATAAATATTTAACAATATTATAATATTTAACAAGAGTTTAATCCACTTTTAGGTTGCTATGTATTTTGGGATTTATTGCTATGTATTATTTTCGGGGTTATGGAGAAACCACAGATACAAACTGTGGGGTGTGATTGTAAAAATGTTTTTAGATAGTTGATAATATATCAGTCTTCAAGGTGAGAAAGTGGATTCCATATTAATAATTGCTCCGCCTTTGTTATTATAAACAATCATTAAGTTTTGTATAAAAATTACATTTTCCCATCCAGGTGTGGTGCATGCCTGTAGTCTCAGCACTTGAGAGGCTGAAGCAGGAGGGTTGCCAGGAGTTTAAGACCAGCCTGGGCCACATACTTCAAACCCAGCCTAACCTACATAGTGAAGCCCTGTCTCAGCAAAACAAAAGTTACAGTTTTCAAAAAATGTGTGCATTTATCTTTTTGCTAAAAAAAGTTTTGCGACAGAAGTACTGCATCATGAATGTGGGTTCAGACAAGTATATGTTAATTTCACACTGAGATCAAGGTAGCACATAATTGAAGGTCAAGCTGTATCTCTTAAAATTTTTATATCTAAATCTATTATTAAATTAATAAAATTAAAACGATGGGATTGGTTTCTAGTTCTCATTGAGATGAAGCAAGTACACATCACTCTCCCTCTCCTACCGATTACACCTAAAACCTTTGTTCAGAATATATAAGGTAGCTATTGAAAGACTTTGAGAAATAAATACTATAACAGCAAACAGATTGGGAAGGGGAATCAAAATCTGAAAAGAGACAGATTTGATAATAAATTTTATGGTTTTAAAAATTTCTTTCTGTAGTGCCCACTTCATACTCAAAGCAGTCTTGAGTCCAAAATCTGTGCAGTGGATTCAAGTAGAAAATGTCCCAAGACAAATCCTCTTTTTCTGCTTGAGAGAGAGGAAGTCCATGCAGAAAGGAAACAAGGTTATCCCTTTTTTTCATTTTTGTTCTGATCGAGGCAAGGCACGTTACTGAGGCACATTACTCTTGGCATTGATGACAGCAACAGTGACCACATGGATGTCTAAAACAATGGGAGAATGGAGGTGACACAAAAAGGAGTGAGGGAATTAGGTTAGACGTTTCCTATTTTGAACAATGGGAGAACAAATAAGCACCTGTGGTTCAGTGTAAAAATGTCTAATACATAGGTCATTGAAAGCACAATAGGAGAAGAAATAGACTGATGCAGGGAAGAAACAGTAAGACTTTAGTAGCAGAAATTTTACCAAATCTGGCAAAAGTCATAAATTTACAGGTCCAGGATGAGCAGTGAAACCCAGGAAAACCACATCCAGTACACCATAAATCAGATTATTAGAAAACAAAGATAATTCATTACTAGCATTCTTGCATTAAAAGAAATACTAAAGCAAATCAAGCAGAGGAGAAATTATACCAGGGAGAGAGAAAGAGAGCAAGTAAGTGAGAAAGATTTGGAACTTCATAAAAGAAAGAACAACAGAAATGATAAATTTCTAGATAAATGTAATAGATTATTTTGTTAGTTTCATTAAAATATGTATAATGATGGAAATAAAGAGTGATAACATTGTATTGAGGGTTTCTAAAGTACCTAGACATTTGTGACCGTGACAATATAAAGAGGAGAAAGTTTTAAAAGAACCAAATATTCACGAGATTTATAAATTTCCCCATAAAGTGGTAAAATTGTAATTCTAAGTAGACTGTGAAAAGTGAAGTACATATACTATTGAAATCTATATTATCAAAAAACAACCAAAAAAACCTCTAGCACACTAAAAAAAAATTAACTGTGTAATATGCAGATATTCAAGTAATGCTAAATAAGAAAGGAATGCAAAGTAGAGGAATGAAGAGCAGAGTGAAGGACTCAGGATTCAGTACTGGCATGTAAAGAACCTAAGAGTTGCCATGCCTTTTCTTAGGAGTAAAAAGTTAATAAAACTGAAAATCGATGATTTTTTTTCTATCCATTAGACAAAGGAAATTGAAGGGTCACTACCACTCTGAAATCTGGGGGAGATAAGCAGATATGAAGCAGAGATCTACTTATGTGGAGAAATCACTAAAAACAGACTGGTGGAAAGTTTTAAATGATAATTTTGGCAAATTCCTGGATGCTAAACGTGGGCTAACATGGGTGTATGAAACCTTAAGGAGGGGCAGTCTTACGAGGGGCCCCAACACTGTCGTGGGTTTTACCACTGAGAACTCCAATCAGGCTTTAAAGGTCAAGATCATGGGAAAGGTTCCCCTCTTGATCTTCCAGAAGGAGGGAGTGTAATCATTATGAAATATGCCTAGAGTATTCTCCAACAAAAGTGTGCTCTACAGGAGGAAAAGACTTTACTACAGCCCATTCCATTTTGGGGAGGGCTCCCTCTAGCCGTCCTTCATGTTAGAATTTAAGGTTTGTTTGGGGAAAGAGGAGTGATCTGTGCTACTAAAGAAATACCTCTGAAGATGAGAGCTCAGGAAAGGAGACAGAGTTTAAAATTTATACTTAATCCTAACATTAGATAGTTTTCATCTTCAAAACCTTGTACCATTCCAACAGAGCTAGACTATAAGTGTTTTATAGCTGAAAGAGTACTCTTATTTGAGGAGAAGTACCAAGGGAAACCCAGTCAGTAGAGGAGACAAAAACAAGGGTACCAGAGGAACTTGAAGCTTTCAACACCTAAAGCAGATATTAAATACAGCCTGCCTCCTGGTGAGGTCAATAAATCTACACAGTAAATCCTCATTTTTCTATTACCCAATGCATCAGGGCAACTTAAAAAAAATAATAAGGCTTTCCTAAAGGGAGCAGTCTGAAGAGTAAAAAGCAACCATAATTTGAGCCAGATATTGTTTGTTAGAATTATAATTTTTAATGATAATCATGATTAATTTGTTTAAGAACTCTAATGAACAGAATAGACAGCACATAATATATGTGTGATATAAGCAAAGAGATACTCTTATGAAAGGGTCAAAAGAAAATAATATGTAAACTTTAATAGGAAGAGATTGCTTGTTATGGGATCATCAACAGAATGGACATAGCTGAGGAAAGTTGATAAAGATACCATATGTCCATAGATACTTTCTAAACTAAAATGCAAAGAGAAAAAAAAAAAGTGAAACAGAATAAACAATATCCAAGAACTGTGGGACAATTTCAAAAGGTGTAATATGAAAATTACAATATGAAGAAGATATGGAATAGAAAAGAATTAGAAGAAATGTTTATGGATGGAGAATGTAATAAGATTATTGATAGATTTCAAAAGACAGTTATAGGAACCTCAGAAATTAACGAGTAAAATAAATACCAAAATAAGCAAACTTTGTACATCATACTCAACTACAGAGAGACTAAGAGAATTTTGAAAGATGGCAGAAGGGCTGGGTGTGGTAGTGCACACCTGTAATCCCAACACTTGAGAGACTGATTCAGGAGGATTGCAGTGCATTCAAGGCCAGCGTGAACTACATAGCAAGCCCCTGTCTCAACTCCCACTCCAAAAAAAAAAAAAAAAAAAAAAAAAAAAAAACAAAAAGAGAGATAAATACAATAAAAAAACTACCTTACCTAAAGATGAACCAAGTAAGAATTATGGCAGACTTCTCATAACTTTGCAAGCCAGAAGAAAATGAAGCAAAATATTTTAAAAATTGAAAGAAAAAAACTCCACTTATCTAGAGTCATATATCCAATAAAATTATCCTTCAGAAGTAAAAAACAAAGACTTTTTTAGACAGACAAAAGCTCTGGTTCTTCATTGCCAGCAAAGAGAAGCGATGAATTTTTCAGGGAGAAATGATATGAATTAGAAGCTGAGACCAACATAAGAAAAGGAAGAATATAAAATTGTATATTTTTCTTGTTCTTCGTTGATCTAAGATAACCATTGAGCATGTTAATAGTAATAGTGTATTGATAAGGTGATAATAGCTTACAGACAAGTAAATGATAATGTCATAAAGAATGAGAGAAAGGACTTAGGAATACTTCTGTTACAAGGTACCTGTACTAGAAGGAAGCTACATAATACTATACTATTTAAAGGTGGAGGCAGATTAGTTAAAAATGTAAATTGCAAAAATTTCCTATAAAGAGGTATTGATATACTTAGAAGACTGTGGAATTATATAAAATGTTCATTTAAAATGAGGTGGCAGGAAGAGATAAGAAAAATACAAAAAGAACTAGTTACAAACATGATAGATACTAATCTGTGACAATAGTCATTTTTAAGAATGATGTGAATATACCAAGTAGACACCAGATTATCAGAGTAGTTAATAATCAAGACTCATAAAACAAACAGAAAATGAGATCCAGCTTTATGTTGTCTGTATGTAGTTCACGTTCAATATAAACAATTGAGTAAAAAGTAAAAGGATGGAAAAAATATACTATGATATCACTAAACAAAAGGAAGTTGTAACTTTATTAATTTTAGAGCAAGCTGATCTTGGGACAGTGAGCATTCTCATGTTTAGAAAATGGGTATTATATATTTATTTGGCACTCAATTTCCCAAGAGGACTTAATAATCCTAAACACATGCACTTAACAACAGAGTGTCAAAACACACGAGGCAAAAGCTCATAGGGCTGGAAAAAGAAATACAGAAATCCACTATTACAGTTGGAGACTTCAACATTTCTCTTTTAATAATTGTTTGATCAAGGAAGTTGGAAATTCAGTAAATGTGTACTTGACCTGAACAATGCTATCCATCAACTTAATTCAATTCATACTTGTAGAATATCATTCAACAATAGCAGAATATGCCTCTTTTCTCCAGCTTATATGACACATTTACCAAGGGAATTCACATTCTAGGCCATAAACCACACCTTTACACATTTTAAAAATACAAGTTATGGAAAGTGTGTTCTAAGGCCACAATGAAATTAAGCTACAAATCAAAAGTAGAAGATTGGGTAGTTTCAAAATACAGTAAAATGTTGGTTTGCGAGCATAATTGGTTCCAGAAACATGCGTGTAATCCAATCCACTTGTATATCCAAAGCAAGTTTCCCCATAAGAAATTATGGAAATGCAAATGATTTGCACCACAACCCAAAAATATTCATAGAAAATGATTACAACCTGTAATATAATACAACATAATAAAGAAAATAAATTAACCTGCATTTACATTTAAAAATCATGGCTGATGTGAAGGAGATAAGAGAGAGGAGGGTTGTTGTGTAGTAAGACTCACTAATGGTATCTGCTATCCATTGGGTCAGTGGAAACTTTCTTTTCATACGGCCTTAACAGGGAACCTACCAATGACATTTGCTTTTGTGTCCTTTTGAGGATTTCACAGAAATATGACACTGCATTGTTGTTACACAGATTCACTGCTTGCACTACTATAGCCTTATTTGGGTGGTGCTTTTCAACAAAATTTTGTACTGTTTCCCACACTTTATGCATCTCTCTAATCTCATTAGAAACGAGGAATTCCACTCCCTCCCTTTTTTGATTCAGTTTATTGGTACATTTTTAGGTATAACATAATGATTATTACATTCATTATAGCTAATTTGTGCCTGTACATGATATAACTTTGTTCTTTTTTTCCTTTCCCCTACCCTCCATTCAACCTTTCTTCCTCTCCCTATCTACAAAAACTTTGTTTCCATTTTTTCCTTCTTTCCTCATTTTTTCCCTTCCTTCCTTTCCCCCTCCTCCCTCTGTAGTTCCCTTCCCCTTTTGGACATTTTCTTCCCACCTAACAATATCTATTATACATTTTGGTCCTTATTTACATTTTCAGTTTCACATACCAGATAAACAATGCAGTATTTGCACATGTGTGTCTGATTTATTTCACTTAAGAGTATGGCCTCATGTTGCATCCATTTACCTGGAAATCTCTCAAGCTTATCCTTCTTTATGGAAAACCAGTACTACATTGTATAAAAAAACATACATCTTTATTCAGTCATCAGTTGCTGGGCATTTAAGATATAGCTATTAAAAATTGTGCTGCTATAAACCTGGGTATGCATTTATTGCTATGTCTGATTCTTTTGATTCTTTTGGGAAGATACCCAGAATGGGAATAGCTGGGGCAAATGGGACCTCTAGTCTTAGTTTTTTGAGGTATCTCCACACTGATTTCCACAGTGGTTGCACCAGTCTACACTCCCACCAACAATGGATAAGTGTTTCTTTCTCTCCACAGCCCTACCAGCATTTGTTATTGGTTGATTTCTTGATAATAACCATTCTTTTTGGCGTGAGATGGAATCTCAGAATTGTTTTAATTTACATTTTTCAAATGACCAATGATGTTGAACATTTTTTCGTATATTTATTTGCCATTTCCATTTCTTCATCTAAGAAGTGTCTGTTCATTTCAGGTGCCAACTTTTGGATTGGATCTTTAATGATTTTTTTTTTGAGTTCTTTAATATTCTAGATAGTAGTCCTTTGAGGAGCAGCTGGTAAAAAAACTACCACATGGTCAGTTGTCTCTTCACTCTGTTGGTGGTATCAATTCCTGTGCAAAAGCTTTTTAATAAGATGAGATCCAAGTTGTTTATTCTGTATAATGTTTCTTTTGTGGTCTGGGTTTTGTACCATTCTGTTTTTATCACAGTAGCTTTGTAGTATAATTTCAAGTCAGTGATTGTGAAGGCCCCTGTCTTGCCTTGGTTGGCTGGTATTGCCTTTAATATTCTAGGTTTCTTCTGGTTCCAAATGAATTTTAGGATTTTTTTCTAACTCTCTGAGATACACTATTGGAATTTTGATTGGGATTGCAGTAAATCTGTATAGCAATTTTGGAAGTATAACCATTTACACTATATTGGTTCTTCCTACTCATGAGCAAAGGCTATCTTTCCATTTCCTGATGTCCTCTTCAATCTCCTGTTTTTGGAGTACTGTAGTTTTTAATGTAGAGGTCTTTTTACTCCCTTCAGTAGATTGATTCAGTGTTATTTCCCCAATTTCTGTCTCAGTGAGTTTGTTATTTGTGTACAAGAGGGCTATGGCTGTTGATTTTTGAGTGTTGACTTTGTATGCAGCTATGCTACTGAATTTGCTTATTAAATCTAGAAATCTTTTGGTGGAGTTTTTGGGGTCTTCTATGTAGAGTATCATGTCATCTGCAAATAATGATAATTTAACTTCTTCCTTTCCTATTCATTTTCTTTTATTTCTTTTCTTGTCTAATTGCTCTGGCTAATGTTTCCAGAACTATATTAAATAGGAGTGGACATCCTTATCTTGTGAAAGCTTTCAGTTTATGACCACTTAGTATGATGTTGGCTGTTTGTTTATCATATATGGCCTTAATCAGACAAGATAAAGACCATCTATTTCAATTGTGTGTTGGGATTTTATCATAAATAGATTTTGGGCCTTGTCAAATGCTTTTTCTGCATCTGTTGAGATGATCATATGGTTTTTGTCCTTGGCTTTGTCAATATGGTGTATTATGTTTTTTGAATTTTTATGTTGAACTATCCCTGCATCCCTGGGATGTATCCTACTTAGTTGGTGTATCAGTCAGGGTTTTACTAGAGAAACAGATATAATACAAGATATACAAATGTATAAGAAATTACAAGATTGGCTTACAATGGTCAGCCAGAGTTGGATGAGGAAGGAGACTGAAGGATTCAGTCCAGAGTCTGAAGTTCACTGCTGTGTTCTGTGCAAGTCCGTATCAGGAGGCCGGTGGGTCTGCAACAGAAGGCTGACAGGTCTACAGTGGAAAGCTAAAGGATCCAAAGTGGAAGTTCAAGAGTCTACACTAGAAGCTAAGAGATGATGTCCAAGCTGAAGATGAAGACTGGAACTCCTCCAAACAATGGAAGCCCCTCTGTCCTTTCTCATTTCCCTTTTATATCATCTAGGTGATAAGCCACCCTAGGGTGGGTCTTCTATACCCTAGGGAGTAGAATTGCTGAGCCAACTTAGTTAACTTCTAAACCTCTCCTGTTGACACAATAAATCAACCACTACAGTTGGTGAATAATCTTCTTGATGATTTTCTGCATTCTGTTTACCAGTATCTTATTGAGGATTTTTGCATCTATGTTCATTAGGGAGATTGGCCTATAGTTCTTTTCTTAGTTGGGTCCTTATTTGGTTTTGGTATAGGGTTGTATTTCTTTCCAGGAATGAATTTGAGAGTATTGCTCCCTTTCAACTTCATTAAAGAGTTTGACAAACGGGGCTGGGGATTTAGCTCAGCGGCAAAAGCACCTGCCTGGCAAGCGCAAGGTCGTGAGTTCGGTTCCCGGTACCGGAGAAAAACCAAAAAAAAAAAAAAAAAAGAGTTTGACAAACAATGTTATTAGGTCATCTGTAAATATCTTATAGAATTCAGCAGTAAATCTGTCAGGGCCTGGGCTTTGCTTTGTTGGTAGGTTTTAAATTACATCTTCAATTTCATTGATTGATATTGGCTTATTTAGAATTTTTATATCATCTTGATTCATCTTTGTTAATTCAGATGTATCTAGAAATCTGACCATTTCCTCTACCTTTTCCATCTTATTAGAATACAGGTTATCAAAGTAGGTATAGATGATCTTTTGGATTTCTGCAAGATCTGTTGTGATTTCACCCTGTTCATTCTAATTGTATGAATTTGAGTCTTTTCTTTCCTTTCTTGATAAGATTGGCTAAGGGTTTGTCAATTTTATTTGGTCTTTCAAAGAATGAACTCTTTGTTTCATTGATTGTTTGTACTGTTTTCTTAGTCTCCATTGCATTAGTTTCTGCTCTGATCTTCGTAATTTCCTTCCTTGTATGAGCTTTGGGCTTGACTTACTCTTCTTTTTGTAGAAGCTTGAGGTTCAACATTAAGTTGCTTATTTGAACTTGTTTTGTTTTCTTGATATGGGTATTCACCACTATAAATTTCCCATAAATTCCCTCATTGTGTCTCATAGGTTGCAGTATGTTGAACTGGCACTATCATTAATTTGTAGAAGCTGTCTAATTTGTTCCTTAATTTGATCTGTGTGACCCATTTTTTTTCAGTAGGGTGCTATTTAATTTCCATGTATTTATGAAGTTCTTGTGGTCCCTTTTACCATTTCCAGTTTCGTTGTACTATGGTCTGATAATATGCATGAGATAATTTCATTTCCTTTGCATTTACTTAAGCATGTTCTCTGGCTACTATGTGGTCTATTTAGGAGAATGTCCTATGTGCAGCTGAGAAGAATGTGTATTCTGATATGGGGTGGAACATTCTATAGAGATCTACTCTGTTCCTTTGTTCAAAAGTTTGGTTCAGTTCTAATATTTCATTGTTGACTTTTTGTCTAGATGATCTATTGTTGGCAGTGGGGTATTGAGATATCTCAATATAATTGTACTAGTGCTTATTTGATTTTTCATGTCCATTAATATTTGTTTTATATAGATGGGTGCACTGGTATTTGGTGCATTTGTATTTATTATTGTTATCTTTTTCTCTTTGATTGTTTGCTTTACAAGAACTTAGTGACCTTTGTCTCTCTTAATCAGTCTTGGCTTGGAATACACTTTGTCTACAAATTGAATAGCTACCCCTCCTTTTTTTCTGGGTTCCTGTGGCATAGAGTAGTGTTTTCCATCCTTTGGCTTTCAGCCTATGAATTTCTCTTTGACTTAAATGTTTCTTGTACGCAGTGTATTGTTGGATCTTGCATCTTGATCCACTGTGCCAGTCTGTTTCTTTTCATTGAAGAGTTGAGACCATTAACATTGGTCATTATAATTGATATGTATTGATTTAAGGATAAATCCTTACCATAAAGGATAAATCCTTACCATAAAGGATAAATCCTATTATCCTTACCATATTATTTTCCTGTTGTTGGCTCCCTTATTTTTATCTCACTGTTTGTTTGCCTTGCCCAGTAGATTCATTCTGTTGGGGTTCATGGAGCTGTAATTCTTGTTATCCTTTTTTAGAATGTCCCTGAGAATATTTTGGAGTACTGGCTTGGTATTCATGAATTTCTTCAGGTGCTCTTTTGTCATGGAAGTATCTTTTTTATCCATCAATTTTGAAAGATAGTTTTGCAGGGTACATCAATCTGATTTGGAGGTTGTTTTCTTTTAGGGTTTTAAATACTTCACTCCAAGCTCTCCTTGATTTGAGGGTTTGTCTGCCATGATTCTGATGGCTTTTCCAGTATAGGTGACTTATTTCTTTTCTCTAACAGCTTTTAATTTTCTATTTTTGTGTTGAGTTTCTGGAATCTTGACTTTTGTATGCCATGCTACAGGGTTTGTTGGACCATGGCTAATTGGAGTTTGATAGGCCTCCCTCATATATATGTAAAATTCTTTTTCACTGCCAAGGAGGCTTTCTGCCATGATGTCCAAACAGATGTTTTATGTCATTTGTGCTGTCTCCTGCTTTTTTATTGACTCCAATCAATTTTATGGTACTCTTCTTTGCATCATCTAGTAGTTGCTGGATTGATTTCATGTGGTCCCCCACTATTTTTAAGAAATCTTTCTCTTCATGATCACTTATATGTAACTGCAATCCTGTCTTCTATATCTGAGATTATGTCCTCACACTGGGTAATCCTGTTGTGTATACTTTCAGTGGAATTTTTAATTTCATGGATGTCTATTTTAATCAGTTTTATGGATTCCATTTCTTTCCTGTATTGGGTATTTATGGTTTCCATCATTTTTCTAAGCTCCTCTTTTTCTTTTTATCTGTATCTGCTCTAGAGTCACTAAGCATGCCTTTCATTATGGTCACCATCTCTTTAGGTATCTGAGAAATTGTTTTTGGTTTGATTTTTTTTGTAGAGCTTCTTTCATTTGCTTTTTTGTTACTGCTTCAGTGAGTCTAGGGGGAGGCTTTTGGCTTGTTCCACCTCACTGCCTCTTGGGTTTGCCTTTGCTGAGCTGAAAGTCTAGGGTTTCATCTTGCTTAAGTGTCTTCTGATTTTGTATTTTTTAAAGTTCATTTCCTGGGTTGATGCTTGTAAGTTGTCTATGGTGGGTAGCTTTATTGCTAGTATTTAGAACCTTTAAGAAGTGACTAGTTTCTCAAAGGTGACTTCCAGATGTACTTGGTTTTTGGGTTTTGAGTCTATTGGAAGATCCTACTTCCTGGGGCCAGGGATATAGCTCAGTGGCATAGTGCCTGCCTGGCAAGCACAAGGTCCTGAGTTCGACTCCTGGTAACCCCCCTGAAAAAAAAAATCCTACTTCTTCATTTTATTGAGGATGAGAAGTTGTTCCCTACTTGGCCCAGTCCCTGTTTCTTTGGCACTGGCCTATAGTATTTTTTTATAACCCTCACACAGTCTCAGTCTTGATATACCAGGAAAAACAGCTGGTTAGAACAGTTTTATCCGCCTAGGTAATGTGGCACAGTCAGCAATAACAGTGGTGTTAAACACAACCTAGAAAATGACAAACTGAGGTAACTATTAATTTGCCACCTTTGACTTTACGAACTTGATTTGTGCTTATACAACAATATGCAGAAAATTGTATGCAGTAAATAAGCCCTCAATATGGCAGTTTTACACTCAGAAGAAAATTTAGAAGGGGTTGACAGAAAAATAAATAGAAGAAAAGTAAGCTATTAGAAGTAAGGCTGGAGTACAAAGGTGGATCCTGCAAACTTTGCAAAACTTGTGCAGAAGACAGGGAGGAAAGAGAGATGGAAGAAATAAGAATAAGAACAGAACAAAACATGAACAAACAATAAGGAAAAAACAAAAGAGAAAGAAAGTATAGAATCTAAAGAAAAAAATTTTTTAAAGAAAAGAAAAAAAATACTCCCTTTCAAGGTTTGTCTCTGCTGCCACTGATACAGGACATGGGCAGAGTCCAGATCAGTGTAGATCAATTCCCACAAGATAACAGCAGCTCCACTGCTGGGTGGAGACTAATCCCAGCAAGCCTGCACCCCTATTTCCACTGAAGTTCAGGCTGGCCTCTGGCTGTGAGCCTAGAACCAGACCCACCCAGCCTGCAGCAGTCTGTTTCCACTGCTGGCTCCGTTGGGAGCCACTAGGTGGAGCCAGCATCTGCCCAGTGTTCTAGGCTCAGTTGGCTCCTCTCCAAGATGGCTCCTAGCCAATCATCCTCTCTCGTGGGACATGTGACTGGGACAGTTCGCCAGCACTGCAATCTGCTGCTGTCCACCACACCACTCCACTTGCAAACTTCTCCATGGGGGCTTCTAGGGTGGCCAGTCTTTGGGTTACCAGCTCTGGGGTCGCCAGCAATCACCCAGTGACTGCGTTTTCCACCTACCCCTCCCCCACGGTGTGTCCAAGCTCAAGGAGAAAACACTGACTGCCTCCACCTTCTTCTTTGAGGCTTGTCTCTTCACTGTCCCTGTGGGCTTCACTTCTTGCTTCAGATCCTTCTTGGGTCCCAAGGAGCCACTTACCTTGTGCTTGTTTTCCTCATGTTGCTATTTTCCAGTGTTTGGCCACCACTTCTCAGAGAGGTTTTCTCTGCTGCTTGCCACTCCACCATTTTCCTCTCACTCCTCCTCTGCCTTTTTCCCCTCCTCTGTAGATGACCTCTTGCAGAGGCAATTACCCACAGTCCAGAGGTGGGGGGACCCAATGGTCAGTTGGGCCTGTGTTGTCTAGCATCACATAACGCTTGTATCACAAGACACTGCTTGTTTATCAAGTTAAAATGTGTGCTTGTCTTCCGGAACACTTGCAGAACAAGTTACTAGCAATCTAAGATTTTACTGTATTTGGGAATTAAGGAACAAAACTTCTAAAGAACACATAGGTGAGAAAAAAGTCTCAAGAGAAAATTTAGATATTGTAAGTTAAATGATAATCAAGTTGCAATATTTGGAACTTAGCAAAAGAAATTGATTGCTTTCAATGAACATACTGACAAAGAAGATCATATGTCAGTAATATAAAGTACTCCCTTAGAAATCTGAACAGAAAAGAGCAACTTAAATCCAGTGCATGAACAGAGGAATAAAAGGAGGGAGGGAGTTAGAAAGTGACAGAGGAAAAAGAAAAAAACAAGCAGAAACCATCATACTGTTTTTTTTTAAATTTATTTTAAAAATAAAAGAAGGAAAAACATATTAACAAACAGACATCCATTTACAAAATAGCATAAGAACAATACAGACAGTACAGAGTTATACAGACAAAGTGGTAGGGAATTAACAATGGCTGTTGTACTACTTATTGATATCTTCAAAGTGGTTTCTCAGGAAAACAAATAGAGACATGCAAGATTGATCAAATAAGTAATCATTAACTTCCTTTCAGCAAAGTGATAGAAGTCAGTAGTACAACTATGTTAGCTATCCTGTATATACATACATACATAATTACCCCTTCTTTCTTTTCTCTTTTCCCTCACCCCAGTTACTCTTTACTTTTGAGCATTTTCCTTTCATTTCACAATGTCTATCATACCTCCTCATTTTTATTCACTCTTTCAGGTTCTTACACTATGAGACAATACGCTGCTTACACATGGAGGTCTGGTTTATTTCACTTATGCATATGGTCTCTACCATCATACTGTTTGATTTCCCTTTATATGACACTCTGGGAAAGACAACTCTGGGCAGTGATAAAAAATGAAAAAGATCAGCAGATGCAAGGATCAGGGAAGCACAGGAAAGGTTTATCCAAGTGGTAAAATTATTCTGTATGATGCTATAATTGTGAATACATGACATTGTGCATTATACATAAAAACCCATAGCACTTACATCACAAAGAGTAAAATTTAAATGCCTACCAACTTTTAAATAATCATTTTGAAGTTTGGTGCATCTTAGGATGGGATGCAGATTTTGACAGATCAATTTGTACTACAAGTGTATGAAGCAATCTCATTGAAAGGAATGAGGATAAAAGGTGTTAATCTAACTTTAAAAATAAATGAAATCCACAAGACTAGATGTAAAATAAAATGTGTATGGTGATATATTTTAGTTGATGAAGTTGTTCCCTTGGTAGTAAAGTTGTTGACTCACCAGGTTCACAATTCTGATATTGCTATATGTGTATCCTGAAACTGAACAAGTAAATGGACGATCTATAGTAGAAGCCAGGGTTTCTCACTGTGAGAGTGGGAATTTATAGATACAGTTGGGAAGGAAGCTAAAAGGAATCATGCAGTAATGGATTCAAGTTGGAGGTAGAAGAATGTACTTCTGTCTAGCTTATAGACACAGATTGCTACATATAGAAATACTTTAGATAAGGGAATATTGTTAGTATACTCATATTATTCTGCTCTCTCAACTACGAGGATCTAACAGTAACAATACTCCAATAACATTCTCTGATAAAAGGATAAAGGACTGGTTGGAGAAATTCTTGATTCTAGGACTGGCACAAGTCATACAAAATGAACATGGTACATATTATAGTACTAAAAAGTGAGGATGTACTTAAACACCTGTACACACATGCATGAACACACAAGGTAGGGGTGTATGAAAGGGATACAAGGAGCAAATGAAAGAGCTCCTTCTGGCCAAATCTCAGTAATATAGTTGGATTATAGCACAGCATGTAAAAATAAATATACATGAGTGTATACTGATGTAAATAAATGAATGAGTAAATAATAAATGGGAGAGAAGAGACACATTCTTCATTCAGATGAATTCCACTCCGCCCTCACGGAAGTGGAGTATATAACTCCTTAAAGGTGTGCTGTACATGGTGACATCCTTCCTAAATAGTTTAGTATGAAAAGGGGAAGAAAGGAGCTCCTCTCCAGTGGAGACACTTAACAAACACTACCTCCATCAGGTGATCAACACCAGCATCTAGAGTAATGTCATGTTGATAGCATAAATGTTTGATAAAATGTGACATAAATGGTACTATATCATTTTGATCTTCCTCTTCATAACCCATCATTTTGGGTAATTGTGGAGATCAGGAAAGTCCCTGAAATTCCAGTTCAGGAAACTTGTACAGTGTAGCTGATCAGTACTCCCTGCATTTGTAAAGATGGTCAAGAGCCAGGGAAGTTTGAGAGACTGTCATAGAGAATAAAAAAACCAAAGAGAGAAATGAATACTAAATGTAAAGTGGTATACCGGAACAAGAAAGACTCTAGGTGAAAACTAAGGAAGTCTGCATGACCTAATTCACTGTAGTGAATCAATACTGGCTCATTAATTGTATAGCTCTAACATATCAAATAAAATATTAATAAGGGAAACCAGTTATGCAGTATATGATAATTCTCTACTAACTTTGCAATTTTCCTATAAACCTAAAAGTATTATAGAGTAAAAACTTTACAAAAATAATTCTACTTAAAGTTCACAAAATATGAAATATCTGTATTATTAAGAAGCATCAGTTGTCTGGGGATTAAAATGGTATAGGGAGAAATTAAAAAGGAAGCATGAGAAAACTGATGAGGATGATGGATATGTTCATTATTTTGATTGTGGCTATGATCTCACAGTTGTGTTACTATATCAATAATTATTACATTCTATAAAATGTAAACTTCAAATATGTGCAGTGTATGTCAATTATATTCACTAAAACTTAAAAAAATCAGAGGGGGCATAAATACCTTAAATGGTAAGCCTAAATACAATTATATCAATATTTACATTAAATGAGAGGGATCGCAACAAGATACAGTATGTACTGTGTTCTTGTCCTTTCAATGTTTTGATTTAGACTGTTTAAAAGCAAAAAGATGCCACACAAACACTTATCAAATGAAAGCAGTAGTGGCTGATTAGTATCATGCAAAGTGGACTTCAGAATAAGAAAATTTATCAAGGATTAAGAAAGACATTTATAATGATAATATTGTCTGTGCAGGAAGATGATAAAACAATTCTAAATGTGTATGCAGCGATTAACCCCTTCAAAATAGAGGTAGCAAAAATTGATATACTTGGAAGAGAAACAAATTTAAAAACTCTAATCTTCAAAGTTGAAGACTTTTGTAACCATTGAAAGAGAGAACCCAGAAAGATACAGAAAACCTAAATACCATCAACCAAATTGATGTTACTGACACTTAAGTTTTATTTATTTATTTATTTATTTATTTATTTATACCAGGAATCAAACTCAGGACCTTGCACCTGCAAGACTGGTGCTGTGCCACTGAGCTACTTCCCCGGCCCAGTTATATTTACTTTTAACAATAATAGAAGGCCGGGCATGGTGGTGCATGCCTGCAATCCCAGCACTTGGGAGGCTGAGGCAGGAGGATCGCTGTGAGTTCGAGGCCAGCCTGAACTGCAGAGCGAGATCCTGTCTCAAAAAAAAAAAAAAAAAAAAAAAAAGAGAGAGACAAAAAAAAAAGCCAAACAAACAATAATAGAAAAAATTTTTTACATCTGTTTACAGAACATTTGCCATAGAAAATAATATGTTCATTAGACAAACCTTAACAAATTTGAAATAATTAAAAATCATACGAAATGTTCTCTGACCATACTGCAACTATCTGGAAATCTTCAGAAAGATTGGGAAAATTTTGGGATACTTGGAAATTTAAACAGGACACTTCCAAAGGTCCTGGTCGAAGACAAAATCTTAAAGGAAATCAGAAAAATTTTGAACTGAGTGAAAATGGAAATATGATACATCAAAAGTTTGTCAGATGCACCAGTTCAGGGAAAAACATATAGAATTGGGTTCATATATTAGAAAAATGTCTTACTATAACAATCTAAGCTTCCATATTATGAAACTAGGAAAAAAGGCAAAATAACATCAAAGAGAATAGAGGGTAGCTGATAAGAGCAGGGTGTTACCTGATACAAACCAGACACACAAGCTTAAGTATTGCATGTTTTCTTTAATGTGAGAAATTTAAAATACAAATAAAGAGCAAAATAAAAGACAATAGGAAGTAGAGAGATTTTTCTCAAAAGGAAAGGGGATCAAGAGATGGGGAGAGGGAGAAAGGAAAAGAGGGGAAGGGCTGAAAAAAGAAATTAAGATGTGTTAAGTACATGTGCTAATTCCCCTCAAAGAATTTAAACATATACCTCAAAGATATACTAATAAAAACTGCAAAAAGAAAAAACAGGAATCAATAAAATTGAAAACCAAAACATGATGAAGAAAATAAATGAGAACAAAAGATAGACCTTTGAAAAAAATCAATAAAATAAATCAGGTTAACCATGAAGTTGATTGCTCTCCAGTTTTAAAATGTTGCATTATTTAAATATAAGATAAACTTTCTCAACACATTTTGGGTATACACTAGACACTACAGTACAAAATAATATTCCAGAAATGCTATCAGGATGAATAAAAAGTAGTAGACTTCTAAAAATTAATTTGAATTATATAAGAAATTCATAGTCTTATTTAAAATTGTAGTTGTTTCTTTCTAGCAGTAGATGCCAGTAGAGTTCTTCCTTTTAATAAAAATCACATTGCCTAACACTTCCATGGCAACAACTTCCTAATCGCATTACCATGTATAGCAACATTGCTCTAAGAAGCAAATATTCTATTTTTTTTAGGAACTTTATAAAAACTAAAGACAGTTTTATTGAAAAAGTGGACAAATTTCAAAATACATTTTCAAAATTCTCAGCTAGGGAAGCTTACTTTGGTGTAGTAATTTTGTTTTAAAGCTTATCTCGTTTTAAATAAGGTAATCTCAATGTTCTGGTTATGAATGTGAAATTTCTGTACTTAAGCAATGTTGAATATACATAATACTGGCTAGATTTGTTAAAAATGTGGTCAGGCTGAAATGTTAGAGTTAGTTTGTATCTTTTTATTTTATTTTAAAGAGAATAAAAACAATAAAAATGATACAGAATTTCAAAACAAGATGATAGGAAATTAACAATGGTTATTATATTTTTATCTTTAAAGTAGTTGCTCACATTACCAGATATAGGCATGTAAGATTGATCAAACAGTATAAACAATAACTGTTCCTTTCAATGAACTAATAGAAATTAGTAGTACAGTTATTTTAATCTTAGCTAATATATATATATATATATTCCTTCTTTTCTCCTTTCCCCAATCCCAGTTCTTTGTTTCTGAGCAGTTTCTTTCCCTTTCACAATATCTGTTGTGCCTTTTAGATCTTATTTATTCTTTCAGTTTCTTACAGTAGTGAGACAATACGATGTTTATACATCCTGTACCATGAGTGTGATATCTTTTAGAGGGTAACATGTCAGAGAAATGAGTGATCGATGAGGTGACTGGGGGTGGGGAAAACAAGATTGTTTTAGGAGGAAACATTTGCACTGAGTGAAAATGGAACTCAGTAAATAAAATTTAGCCATGAAATGTAGAGAAAAGAAGAAATCCAGTGATGTTACTGCCATTACTGTGTACAGGAAACAGATTTTTACTTACAGTATGGTCTTATCGTAAGTTAAAACATTTTCAGTATTTGAAGATTCTTAAGATTTTTAAGTTATTAAAAGTGAATGGATACGTCACTTAATATATTTATTGAGTGTCTAATAACATGCATTTATGAATTTAATTCACAATTTAGGGACATACAAAGTCATTAACAGCCAATTTTAACATAAAATCCTAAGATCAGTGGAAACAAGAGAGCAATTTATTTTTTTGTAGGAAGTATGTGGCAGACTTCATTGAAGAGTTGATATTTGCAGTGAGCGTAGAAGATTAAAATTTCTGTTAGGGGGCTGGGGATACAGCTCAGTAGCACAGTGCCGGACTGGCCAGCACAAGGTCCTGTGTTTGATTCCATACTGAGTTAGTCCATGCACTATGGATACTGTATTTATTAACATGCTGGACACTTATCAGTGTCTGTTTTGTGTAAGGCACTCTCACATGTTCATAACATATATATATTATACACATTATTTATATGGAAAGCTACAAATTTAAGAAATAGTCTTACAGATACGCTTTTCTGCTTTATTTCAACAAACAGTGCATACAAATGAGCTATGTGTTACATGGCACAATTCACTAGTCAGTGTTTCTTTAATGGACTTTTGTGTTTCTCTAATTTAATTACAATTTTCCACTTACTCTATTTATCATTATTACTCCTATTATATTTGTCACACAGTTGGCAGGAAATATGGACTAAGATATTTTTAGAAAGATTTTTGAAGACTGTTGCTTTTCCTTTTTTCCCCGTTATATAGCACTTTCAAAGAGAAAACCACACGTCTCATCCTTTAATTGGTGTCAAAAGACAAATACTCAAGATTCTTATTAAATGGCATAAGTAACTTTTTTTCCATACAAATTGGTGATGGCAAATTTTATTAATTAAAAGTTATGTTTCTAAGTGAGTTACTAAATCAGGATAGATAAGGCGTAATCTTCTGGTGTTAAGATTTTAAAATTAACATGCTTCAATTAGAAGGAATTGTTTTCTCTCAAATGAAATTTCTTGATATGGCTGTTATGTTATGTAATTATAATTTACATTTATTTTAGGATTATCTTATATAATTTTAAATCTGAATTTTTAAACTTTTTTCAATTTTAGAGTGTTTTAAAATATTCTGCTGGTAGGCTGACACTTATCAGTAGATAAATTTGATAGGTAATACTGATATGCTAAATTTCTGTAGTTCCTATATACACTAGACTTAAGTCAATGATTTAGCAATATTATATTTTGTTTTGTTTTTTTTCAAAAAGTTATTTCTTTGGACTTTTTCTTAGTTATAGCGTGTTTTCTGTCTGTTTTATAAGAGTCTTGTCTTAGCCATTCCATATCAGTTTTTGAGGAAAACATAATTGCTCATAAAGATTCATAAATCACTCATATTAGCTGACTTCTTGGAAAAGGACAAGTTGTATTTTTAATGTGTTCTGTTTTGAGGATGATTTAGCCTTCATTTGTTTGCATAGGGTTGTAATACATGTTTAACTAGTTTCCCTTTTAAAAATATGTTCAACCTATTCTCTATATAAAGCTCTTTAATGCTCTCACTAACCTTATATTAATATTAAAACACTCAAGCATAAATCCTCCTGGGCAGTTATTGCAAGTTTTTAAAACCCCCATCTCTAGTTGAGATGAAAGGAGTTTTGATAAGAAAAGCTCAGTAATGTGCTGTTTTATATTAACAGGAAACAGAACAGCAGTAGTGGTTTGAATACCCTGCAAACAGGAAGTTTGACACATGCATAGCTCTTAGCTTCTGTGTAAGAAGTTGTTGAGCTCCTTCTGGAAATATCTTTAGTCACCTTAAGTAAAGTGTAAATGTACATGAATGGCAGCTTATAGAGAACTGCCCTGTAACCAGCATACAGGTACATCTACTGCTCTTCAGAAATTGGAAGGTTTTGCTAACCGGTTATTTCACAGACACTCTAAAAGTACTGCACATGATCAGAAAACAGCTCTGGAAAATGACAGCCTTCATTTCTCTGAACATACTGCCTTATGGGACAGATCAAGTAAGTTTTTTTTTTTTCTTAAATGATAGATTTTAACTAGCTAAAGTATTAATTGAAGCGTTAGAGTCAAACTTAGATATGTTTTGTTTGTCTGTTTATGATTTGCACCAGACCATTTTCCAAGATGAAGTTGAAAGAATTCTACAAAAAGTTGATTATAAGTTAAGCTGAATCACGTAGTTTATTGTTTTGTTTTACACACGACTAAGTTCTGAATTTCCATAAGAAAATTTCCTACAGTATTCTGACATCATTTCTAGTAGATGTTACTGTGTGCTCCTTTATTTTTGTATAAAAATGAAAAATTTTAAAACTATAACCTGTATTTTTAAAAATTCTTATGTTTATGAGCTTTAAACTTTGAACGAAGCAAGACTTTCAAATTTGCAGTTAAATTTCTGTTATGTTTATTATCTTTTATTTTTAAATGCATGTGTGAAAGTTACCTCAGTTTTTACAAGCAAGATTTTTAAAAATAAAAGCACAGTATGATTATTTCATGTAAAATCTTACATTTATAACGTCATGGATATTAAAAGCTTTCATAATTGTACATTGTGTTTTTTGTAAATATGGCTAAAATTCAAAAAAGTTGGCATGTTTGCCTCATATTCTTTGTAGGCATGTTAAAAATATTTGGACTTACTGCTTTGCTAAAAATGGTAATGTATTTTGCGAGCTATGCGTATTAAAAGATAAGTTTCCTATGTAAATAATACCAGCACCCCCATTCCAGTCTCACCTTGGAGCTTCCCCAAGGTATTTTTGTCACTTTGATTAAAGGAACAGTAGAATTACCCTTGGCACCCTTGCCCTTTTTGGTGTGCTTGTTTGATCATTAAATAGTACTGGTGTTTGCCTTTGTGTTTATATATACTGAAGTAATTAAGGAAGAAAGCTGAGCTAAAAAACTAATTTACAAAATTTACTCCATGGTTTCTATAGTAGTTTAGTAGTTTAGCAGACCTTTATTTGAATTATTGTTTTATACATAAGAATTTTTAAAATCCTCTTCAAACCATTTTAAAGAGAAAGTGAAGAAGAATATGCATTTGTGCAGATTTTTTTTTTAACTCAACAGGTTTTGGTTATTTATAGTTGGTCTTTACAGAAGATTGACAGGTGAAGAATGTCATATAGCTTCAAGTTAGGGAAGTGGGAATACTGAGCTAATACCACAAGCAAAAACTTTTTATTCATTCTATTTGTCCTATTCTACAAAACTGCAGTCTCCTACCCCCTTTTGGAAATCATTGCTGTGTATTTCAAAGATATCCTAAAGTTAGATGAGGAACAAGGACAAAATTGAATTAATTTCTTTTTCACCAAAGGAAAAATACTTGTATTCTAGTAAGAATAATAGACATAAGAACTATTAAGAGAGAAGCTAAGTATTTATTAACTATTCCTCCAGTCTGTTCTTTTCATATCCTCAAATATTATGTAGACAATAATATTACATAATAAATACAGTGCTTTGTATTAAAGAAGAGTTTGGTAAGCATGGAGTGCTCGTTTCCTATTATGAAATACATTTATATGGAGGAGAAAACACTGATATGGCAAAAACAGGAATCCTCTCATTTCAAAATTCCAGCGTTTATTTTCGTGGTGAAGACATAAAGTTTTATTCATTTGTGCAGTGAGATGCGGGAGTTATGACTATATGAACTTTACATACAAAACACATTGTTCAAAGCTATTTAAAGCAGTTTACTTGCATGACTTGTTTGACAAGAAAAAGGAATGTCATATCTCCTGATGACAAACACTGGATATACTTGTTCCAAAGTGCATTTTAAGAAATATTTTAGGGATAAAAGCAATATGTAATTTTTTAAAAGTTAGACTCACAAACTATTGAGTAAATATCACCAGTGTAGACGTATATGAAATGTAACAAAATTTAACAGAAATTCTTTCTCTAATGGCATAGTAAGTGGAAAGATATGTAGGATAAAAGCCATGTAGTGGTTTCCAAGTGTTTCATCTTTTTTACTAGTAAGTTAACAGGAATTCCTGTTGATAGCATAAATATGTAACAGCTAACTCCATGCACATGTAACTGTTTGAAGGTCAGAGGAAAAGCGTAGAGGAATTCTGCTTTTTGTTCTGATCCAGAATGAATGGGAATATTGACGTTCATTGAGTTCTCTTTGTAGCAAATTTGTTTTGGTTAGCTTGTCAGTCTTTCTTTAATCATAACTGGTCTGTTGAGTTGTATGATCTGAAATTAATAGAAATTCTGCCTGTTTTAAATCTTTGGTTTTACATACTTAATATCCACTGCAACATTTTTAAAGAAATACATAAATCAATACCGTGGGACACTTTGCCTGTTCCCCCTTCCCACGAATTCACAGGTTATTTCTCTTGACAGTTTCAAATCTATTTGAGGGAATCTTAGACTTAAATATCATATTGAACAAATAAGCACTTTTGAATACAGATTTCCGCAGGTGGGATTAAATAGCTACAGTGATTATAAAACATCACCTTACCATGTCAGTTGACCTTTCTGATTACCTTTCTGAAGTTCATGCCATCTTGCAGACAGTTTAATTCCCATTTGTTAGTCCACTGCATTGTAACTCTTAAACTAGAAAACTACTTTCCATGTTATCGTTTTTTACTGATTACTATTTGCAACTGTTTTATAAGCTTATTGATAGTAATTAATTTCTGCTGACTTGACAGACTTTCTTTGAGTATTTCCTGCATCACAGTCTCTAAGCAAGGTTCTGAGAAAATAAAAATCTAGTTTCTATGCTCAAAAATAAGAGTTGGGAAAGTAACCATGTAAACAACATAATTTTCAAAGCATAGTGGTATTAATATTCAGAATTTTGGACTACAATGGGGAGCCAATGCAGTCTGTTAAAGTGGAAAATAATATAGTGCAACTTCAGTTAAAAGTCAAAAATCTAAACTAGCAAAATATGGGATAATTTAACTTGCTTTTTCCCTACAGAAAATGTATATACAGAAATGTATTTAGCTACCATACATTTTCTATCTGTGCTGGGCCCTAATTTGAAACTAATGCTTTTGACACTACAGTGAACACGACAGTGAATTGTTCTATAATAGATTCCCTTCATGATACTGCTTATTCAAGATACTTCTCTCTGGAATTGCTTTTTCCTACTTCTCCCAATGGTGAAATTTGCTCACAGTTTAAGAGTTCTCTCAGGTATCAACTCTGACACAGTAACCAAGGCATCCTATTCCTCTATCCTTTGTTCTTATTAGAATTCATGGTCTCTTTCCTTATGCTCTCCTATCACCTACTTACTTTTAATAAGGTTTATTTTATCTTTAAAATTATATTACCATTAGTTCTTATATTGTCTCTCTCCCCTGTTTTGGTGTTAAACTCTCTGATGATACAGAACTTACTAGTTCATCTTAGCATTGCTAACACTGTTCTTAATGTTCAGTTGTTTGTTAGATTAAGTATACTACAAATTTAATGCTAATGAACTTCCTTTAATTTATTATACTGTGATCTTTGCAATTTGTTTTAAAGGCCAATGTGTAGTAACCAAAAAGAGCAAAATGCTAACCTGACCCATGTAAATACCACGTTTCAGAGGCATTGAAGTTTTCAATGATACCTGTGTACTTTATATAATGTTTTAAAAATAAGAACTGGAATATTCACCAGAGTTTATAGCAAAGCTGAAGTTATTGGGATATTAAATAATTTGAAATTAGGATATGTTTTCATGGGCTATATAGCAATACCCAGTACTATATCAATTATACCCATACACAGAGAAACTTTTAGCTGCTTTTGCTTTGCAAAAAATAGTCATAGAATAGGGTTAGAGAAGATGGCAGATTACACATATGTATATGTGCTATAGTGCCTCAGAGTGTGGCACAGGCCCAGCATCGTTAACATTACCTGAGAGCTTGTTAAAAGGGGAGATTTTCAGGTCCCACCTAAACCTGCCAAGTCAGTTTTGTATTTCAGCGAGATTCTGAGCTGATTTCTGTGCACATTAATGATTGAGGAGCACTTATTTTCTAATAACATTTTAAGCTGATTTTCAGGTAGTATGTTCACAAAAGAATTTGGAAACCATATAGAACTACAAAGAAAAAATTTAACATTTCATACAATCTTGCCAAAATATAACCACTATTAATATTGGCATGTTTTCTAGCTTTTTTCTATGTATTTTAAAGTGCTGTGATAAATATCCTTGTAGCTAAATCTTTGAGCATGCTTAAGAGTATTTTTCATTTTATGGAACAAACTTAAAGAATCCATTTGCTGGGCCGGGGATATAGCTCAGTGGCACAAGAGCCTGCCTGACAAGTGCAGGGTCCTGAGTTCAATTCCCAGTACCAAAAAAAAAAAAAAAAAAAGAACCCATTTGCTAATGAACACTTAGGTTAATTACATATATTGGCTGTTGTGAAGAATGCTGCAGTGAACATGAGAGTGATATCTCTTCAACATATCGATTTGATTTCCTTTGAATAGCTACAGGAAAGAAAAATTGCTGGGTCATATAATGGTTCCTGTATGTTCATTTTTTTGAGGAACTTCCATACCATTTTCCATAATGGCTGTGTTCATTTGCATATACCCCAGCAGTATAAAAGAGTTCCCTTCACATCATCTCTGATATTTGTTATGTTTTATCTTCTTTATTATAGCCATTTTAGCAGCCATGAAATGATAATCTCAAGGTGCTTTTAGTTTGTGTTTTTCTGAAAATCAGGGGTGTGTTGAGCATTTTCTTTTTCAGATACCTGCACATCTTCTCAGGTATATCTGTTTAGATCCTTTGCCCTTTTTTTTCATTTGATTATTTTCTTGCTATTGAATTGTTTGAGTTCTCTATAGATTTTGGATATTGACCCCACATCAAATGTGTGCTTTTACAAATATTTTCTCGTATCCCACAGGTTGTCTCTTCACTGTTACTTTCTTTGCTGTCCAGAGGAGTCTCAGTGTGATACAATCCCATTTGCCTATTTTGCTTTTGGAATCATATCTAAAAACTCACACCAATGACAAGAATCTTTCCCCCTATGTTTTCTTCTAAAAGTTTTACAGTTTCATGTCCTACACTTAAGTTTTTAATCCATTTTAGTTGTCTTTTGTAGAAGGTATGAGATAAGGGTCTAATTTCTTTTCCATGTGAGAATCCAGTTTTCCCAACACTAGTTGTGTGAGGCAGCTTCCCATCACTGTGACAAAATACCTGAGAAGGTCACAGCGGGAGAAGTTTATTTTGGTTCATGGTTTCAGGGTGTGGTCAGCAGGCTGCACTGCTTCAGGCCTAGGGGGAGGCAAAACCCTTATGGCTGGAGGGCGCAGCACAACAAAATTGCTCACCTAATGGCATCCAGGAAGCAAAGAGAGAGGGAAAAGCCAGATAGGAAAGGTTGGGAACAAGATACAGCCCTCCCCCAAGGTCACAGCCCACTGCACACTTCAGTTAGGCTCCACCTCCTAAGTTTCCATCATTTCTCAATAGCTCCGTCAAATTATAACCATGCATGGTTTAATCACTAATAAAGTTAGAGTCCTCAGGAGCCAGTCATCT
This sequence comes from Chinchilla lanigera, assembly GCF_000276665.1. Lineage (NCBI taxonomy): Eukaryota > Metazoa > Chordata > Mammalia > Rodentia > Chinchillidae > Chinchilla > Chinchilla lanigera. The sequence goes on along the minus strand of NW_004955423.1, from coordinate 9,693,570 downwards.
TCCCAAAGCCCCATTTCTGAGCAGATGGACGTTTCAGATCCATACCATTACACTGTTTATTGAAGAGACAGGATGCTTGGCACTTTTATCCAAGATAATTAGCAGTCCATGCTTCAGTTTATGGCTGATCTTTTTACTCTATTCTCATAGTCTATGTGTTTGTGTTTATGCCAGTATCATGCTGTTTTGATTACTGGAGGTTTCTAGTATATTTTGAGGTGATGAGAGGTGGTTCAGCTTTGTTCTTTTTGCTCAAGACTCTTGGGAAAAACAAAAAAGACTCTCTTGCTGTCAGGCATAGTGGTGCACACCTGTAGTCCCAGCACTTGGGAGGCTAAAGCCGAAGGATTTCTGTGAGATCAAGGCCAGCCTGGGTTGCATAGTAAGTTCAAGGCCAGCTTGGACTACATAGTGAGATCCTATCTTGAAAAAAAAGAAAAAGGAAAAATAAAGACTTTTTTAGCTGTTAGCATCTTTTGTGGTTCTATACATGCTTTATAATATCAAAAATATATAAGAAACTACTGTGAATTATTATATAGCATTAAGTTAAATAACCTAAAAGAAGTGAGTAAGTTCCTAGAAACTATAATTTACTAAACTGAATCATGAATAAATAGAAAATCTGAATAGACCAATAGGAATTAAAGAGATTAAATCAATAATCAAAAACTGAAGAAAAAAATAAAGCCCAATATTTTATGGCTCCATAATTCCAAACATTTAAGGAAGACTCAATACCAATCTTTCTCAGACTCTTCTGAGGAAATTAAAGATGAGGCAATGCTTACAAACTCAAATTCATTTTACAAGGCCAGCAGTACCCTGATATCAACTCAGACAAGAACACTGCAAGAAAATTAAATTATAAGCCAATATTTCTGATCAATATAGATCCAGAAATCCTAAATAAAAAAAAACAGAAAACTGGATTGAGCAGCACATTACAAGGATCATAGACCATGATCAAATGTGATTTATTCCTGGGTTGCAAATTTACTTCACTGTATACAAAGCATGTGTGATACATTACAAGTAAAGGATAAAACTTGTATAATCAGCTCAGTAGGTGGAGAAAAATCATTTGACAATTTTCAGCATCATTTCATGATTTAAATGAAGACTTTGAAGAGAAGATTTGTGTAGAAGGACATAACAAACTGAAATTAAAAGAATATGTCCTAAAATATGCTGCTTTTACCTCTCTAGCCTACTTATTCTTATTTAATGCCAGGGCCTACTTGGGATACAAGTAAGGTCTCATCTTTTAAATATTCAAAGTAATCACGGGTATACCAAGTTATTCCAGTTAGCATAGTTGCTCTTTTCTTTGAGCTCCTTTCAGCCTGCTTTAAGTTTTGCTAAATTCCTGTTTACTCATTCCAAAGAGACTCTTTTCAAAAGTCAGGTGAAGAAAGAGATAGGTATTTTAATTAGCATATGAGCTAGTGATCTCATTTTGAGCTGCTGTTGATTTTGCCATTGCTATATAAAGGATCACAAATTCAAGCCCCGCCTGCAAACTTAGCAAGGCCTGTGTTAAAAAATAAACAAAACAAAAAAAAAACAGGCTGGGTATGAAGCTCAGTGGGAAGGATGTAGCTCAGTGAGAATACCTAGTACAGAAAAAGAAAGAAAAGGAAGGAAAGATGGGGAGGGAGGGAAAGACGGGGAGGGAGGGAGAGAGGGAACAAACTACGCCCAACAAAGTTGACATATCCTTGCTTTTGTTGATGTGATGCCATGGATCCTTGCAAAGACCTCACTGATTCTTAATGTCATGGTATTTTATTTTCTTAATTTATATCATATACTGAGTCATCCTGGCTTCTCTGCCTGATGAGATGTGTGAGAAGGTACTTTGAGCCAATTTATACACTGTGCCAAAGTGAGCCCATGAATAGAACACCAGTGGCCTGTTACCCTAATGAAGTTTGCAAGTATGCTTTTCTAATGCTCATGTGAATTTTTAAATAATTGAATTTGACACACACACACACAAACACTATGTTGTAAGTCAGTGGATTCATATAAATATCTGCACTTCATACTTTTGAACCCTTAGAACTGCTTTCACTGGCCTCTTATTCTCACAGAAAAAAAGTGGACAGCACTGCATAACTGTCTTCTTTAACTAGCCTCATGCTATCTGATTTGTTCTCACCTTCAGTACTTCTGTTGTTTTACCTGCCTGGCTTTGGATTTGGACTATGTCTGTTGTTGAGTGCATATCACCAACACAGATTGTCTTTTCTTCCTGGGCCACATACCTGTGACAGTTATGTCTAGATCTCCCCACAAAGTCTCATGCAGTCATAAGTGGGGCTTTTTCAGAGGTGGCTGAATCTAGAGTGTGTAATTGATTCATGGTGCAATGCTAGGATCAAGTGTGCTAGGATTAAGGGTGGGTGATTACTAAATCAGCCCACTGATTGGCTTGGCATCAGCCTAATTCTGGTAGGCTGGATACAATGAAAGAGAAAGAAAGAGGCTTGCATTGTTCCTTTTTTGCTTTGCTGTATTCTGCCAACCATGAACTGTTTCTCCTTTGTGATGTTTGTCTGCCGTGCCATCCTGCCTTAGAGCCAGCCAACTATACGCTGAAACCTTTTGAAACTAAATAAACCCTTCCTGCCTTAACTTTAGGTATTGGGTGTTTTATCTGAGCAATGAGAAAAAGTAAATAAGACAATGACTAAACTTCATGAAAGATGTTCTGGTAATTCTGAACCTAAGAAAAGATGGGTATAAAAACATCACATTTTTTTAGCCACTCCTTGGTTGATGGGCATTTGTGTTGTTTCCAAGATTTAGCAATTACAAATTGTGCTGCTGTAAACATGGGTGCACATATATCGCTGTGGTATGATGTTTTAAATTCTTCTGGGAAAATACCCAGAAGGGGAATAACTGCGTCAAATGGAACCCGTGATCCTACTTTTTTGAGGCATCTCCACACTAATTTCCACAGTGGTTGCACCAGTCTGCACTGCCAGCAACAGTAGAAAAGGGTACCTTTTTCCTCACAACCCCTCCAGCATGTGTTACTGATTGATTTCTTGGTGATAGCCCTTCTTACTAGAGTGAGATGAAATCTCTATGTTGTTTTAATTTGCATATCTAAAATGACCAATGATATTGAACATTTTTTCACATATTTATTTGCTGTTTGTATTTCTTCATCTGAGAAATGCTTATTCATCTCAGATATATACTCATAAGTGAAATAAATCAGATTCACATGTGTAAACATCATATTGTCTCCCTAGTATGAGGAGCTGAAAGAGTAAATAAAGTGCAAAATGCACAATAGATATTGTGAAATGGGAAGAAATTGTTCAAAATGAAGAAAGAAACTAGGACGAGGAAAAAGGAAAGGAAGGAAGGAAAAAGGAAAAAAATATATAAGATAGTTATACAGCTAATTTCTCTTAGTTCATTGAAAAGAAAGGTTTGTGCTAATATAGTTTGGAGAATTTTTTATGCCCACATCTTGTACTCTGATTAACTACTTTAAAGATAACAGTAGTCAATGTATTAACTATTGTTATTCTCCTATTATTTTGTTACGAAATTTTGTTTTACTTTTTTCCATGCAATAAAAAGAGTCCTTTATATATTCTGAACAGTAATCTCTTGTTTTCTCCCCCCGCCAAAAAAAAAAAGAAAAGAAAAAAATGGGGTAGAGAGTTTGACCTTTCCCTTTCGAAATTCTTGTTTTAGTTTTCATTCAGATCTATTTCTGTCTTTCCCCTTACTTAGCTCTCTTTACCACAGTTTTGAGAAGGAACTGCTTTTACCAAGCCCCAGAAGGTTTCATTCCCTCACTGCCTCAAGGTAATGGGTTCCTATAAGCCTTTCATTTACGTAACCAAGTAGTCCACCAATGTACTTATTCCCACAGCAAAGATCTGCTTCAAGCAGATTCCTGACATTTTAAAAATTGAGATATATTTACATATCATAAAACTCACTCATCATAAGTCAAAAATTCAGTGTTAATTAGTAAATTCATAAAGTTATATAGCGAGCATGATTGTTTTAAAACATTTCTATAAACCATGTATTTCTTTATGCCTATATAAAGACTAGCTATCCCTACTTTCACCCTAACTTATAAATATTGATCAACTTTCTTTCTGTATACTTTTACAATATGTATAATTTATAAATATTTCTTCCTAGTCTGTAGCTCATCTTGGCATTTTTTAAATGATGTCTTTGAAGTGCAAAAGTTTGCAATTTTATTTTCCATATATGTTATATAATTTTAGTTATGCAATATGTGTTCTATTGTTTTTGGCTTCTTTCACTTAGCATAATATTTTTCTGATTAATCTGTGTTGTAGAACATATCAGTAATTGGTTCTTTTTCTTGCTGAACTATACTATGTTGTGTGTATATAACACATTTTGTTTATTCTGCAGCTGATGAGCAGCAGAATTATTTCCAGTTTTTGGCTATTTGAGTAATGGTACTATAAGCATTTAAAAATATGTCTGTGTGGACAAATGTTTTCATCTCTCTTGGGTAGGTATCTAGAAGTGGAATTATTGAGTCATAGAAGTTTATGTTTAGATTCTTCAGAAACTGCCCAGCTATGTTTCCAGAGTGGCTGTACCATTTTATGTTCCCATTGTTTGGGTGTGAATTGGTATTTCACAGTTGCAGTTTCACTTTGTGTTTCCCTAACAACTACTGATCATATTTTCATGCTTTGAGATACCATTTATTTGTATTTTCAAATCTCTTCTCCACTCTCAAGATTGTCTTTTTATCATTTTAAATATCAAATGTTATCAAGTCTCAAGAATTTTTATATGCTTAATGCAAGTATTTTACTACATGTATAATTTATAAATATTTCCTCCTAGTCTGTAGTTCATCTTGGCATTTTAAAAATAATGTCTTTGAAGAGCAAAAGTTTGAAGAGCAAAAGTTTGTAATTTTAAGGAGGTCCAATTTATGTTTCTTTATTTTTTTATGGAGTATACTGTCAGTGCCAGAGCCTAAGAAATCTTTGTCTAACCCAGAGTAATGAATATTTTTAATTTAGGCTTCCTCCTAGAAATACATTGCATGACTTAAGTTTTTATTTGGTGAAAGGAATGGATCAATTTTTATATATGTATATCTAATTTTTACTGCCTTATGTTAGAAGTTTCCTTTCTCCGGTGAGTTGTCTTAATGCCTTTGTCAAAAATCAATCAACCATAAATGTATAGGTTTATTTCTGAATTCTCAATTCTGTCCCAGTGAACTCCATATATGTATCTATGCTTGCTAGTTTGTTTTTTTATTCTAGTAGCTTCTTTGTAGATTCCTTAGAATTTTCTCCAGATCGAATTGTGTTGTCTTCATTTAAAGACAGTTTTCTTTCTTATAAATGTATATGTTTTTAGTATCTTTATTTCTTACTTCATCTCACTGGTGAAAAACTCCAATACAAAGTTGTATACAAGTGCTAAGTATGTATGTCAAGTGTTAAGGGGAATACATTTCATATTTCAGCTTTAAATATAATGTAAGCTAGTAGTTTTCTTCTACCCTCTACATACCTTTCGTAGTTTGAGGAAGTTCCATTTAGTCTTAGGTGTTGAGAGCTTTTATCATGGCTACTGGAATTTGTGTAATGCTTCTTCTGTATATTTTGAAATTATTACGTGCTTTTGTCCCTTTTAGTCTATAAATGTTATCAGTTGACTTTCAATGTTGAATCAATGTTGTCTTCCTGGGATAAATCCTATGTGGTCATGGTATATAATTCTTTTTAAATTCTACTGCCTTACAGGGGCTAATATTTTGGTAGAGATTTTTGAATCAGTGTTTGTGATAATGGTCTAGAGTTTTCTTTATATCTTTGATATCAAGACTTCCAGAATGTTTCCTGCTTTGAATTATAAGAGAGTTTTTATAGGCTTGGCATTATATTAGAAAATATCATATAATTTCTGAAGGAAGCCATCGGAACCTGAGCTTTACTTTATGGGAAATACTTTAGCCACTAATTCAGTATTCTTATTTGTTATACATCTATTCACACTATTTCTTCTTGAATTAGTTTTGTTTATTTGTGTCTTTCCCAGAATGTATCCATTTCATCTACAATATCTTACATGATTTGGCATAAAATTATTTATAGTATTATCTTGTAATACTTTTAATGTGTCTCTAGCTTCACTGATGGTACTATCTTTTCATTTTTTATTTTGGTAATGTCTTTTCTGCCTTATTTCAGTTTTCATTCACTCAAAGTATAGTTTTATCAATGACTTTTGCTTTTCTTGAATTTTTCTCTATTTTTTTTGTTTTTAAATCCATTGACTTTTTTATTTTTTATCCATTGTCTTTATTTTTTTTATCCATTGTCTTTATTTTATTTGTTTTTAAATCCATTGTCTTTCTCAGATTTTTCTTCATTTTTGTCTGTTTTTATTTATTCCTCGTTTTTTAGTTTATTAAATTAGAAACTTAAATTGTTGACTTGGGACCTTTCATGTTTTTTAATCTAAGTGATTAAAGCTATGAATTTCCCTTTATTACTTTATTTGCATCTCATATATATTGATATAGTATAGGATTTTTCCCATTCAGTATAAGGTATTTTCTAATTGCCCTTTGGATTTTTTTGGGATTTAATATCCAAATATAGGGATTTCTGAATTTCTTTCTGACTGAATTTACTGTAAATTATTATTTTAATTATGCTTGATCAGATGATGTATTTTAAAACATTTAACAATTCCCTAGAATTAAATGAAATTGGTTATATTGTCTAGCATATGATTAATATGGAGAATTTCCATGTGTACTTTAAAAGAATGTATATTCTGTTAATGTTATTCACTGTACTTCAAAAATGTCAATTTTTATGGATTTATTCAAGATTTGTTTATACTTGCTAAGTTTTTGTCTAGCTCCCATCAGCTATGTGGAAAAAGAGTACTGAAATCTCTGACTGTAGTCATGTTCTATATCACTAAGTCTCAGTGAATGGTGGACTGTTTATTTGAAGGTAGTGTCATAAGATTATAATGAAACAGATAAATTCCTTTTGCCTAGTGATGTTGTAACTATCATTTCATAGTGAAATGCATTACTCAAACGCTGGTGGTAATGCTAGTGCATTGCTAGTTGTATAAAACTACATTGCACACAATTTATAGTACATGATACTTGATAATAAACAATTATATTAATGGTTTCTATATTTTTTATACTATATTTTTTATCATTATTTTAGAGTATATTCATTTGGCTTTTCTATTTTTTATTTTATCTTTGTCTCAATCTGATTAAAGCCATCTATGGCAAGCCAACAGTTAACATTATATTTTTTAAATTTTTAAATGATCAAAATTTAATGTTAAAATGATCATTAAATCACTTAAAATTAAAATTTAAAAATTAAACTTAATTTTTAAATGATCAAAATCTGAAAGTTTTTACTCTAAAATCAGAAACAAGACAAGGGGTGCTGGGGATTTAGCTCAGCGGCAAAAGCGCCTGCCTAGCAAGCGCAAGGTCGTGAGTTCGGTTCCCGGTACCGGAGAAAAACCAAAAAAAACAAAAAAAAAAAAAACAAGACAAGGATGCCCGCTATCACCACTCCTATTTAATATAGTTCTGGGAATATTACCAGAGCAATTAGACAAAAGAAAAGAATAAAAGGAATAAAGATATGAAAGGGAGAAGTTACATTAGTGTTATTTGTGGATGACATGATACTCAATATAAAAGATCCCAAAAACTCCACCAAAAGATTTGTAGATTTAAGAACCAAATTCAGTAGTGTGGCTAGATACAAATTCAGCCCTCAAAATCAATAGCATTCCTGTACAAAAACAACAAATTCACTGAGAGAGAAATTAGGGAAACCGCACCCTTCACAGTAGCATCCAAAAAAATGAAATACTTAGGAATCAATCTAACAAAAGATCTACATATTGAATATTATTCACTCTGAAAAAGGAGATTGAAGAGGATATCAGAAAATGGAAAGATATCCCCAGCTCATGGGTAGAAAGAACCAACATAGTGAACATGGCCATACTCCCAGAATTGTTATACAGATTTAATGCAATCCTGATCAAAATACCGTTTGCTTATCTATTTTTAAAAAGTTTACTGTAAAATATTATGCTGAGTTAAGCTAGCAGCAGCCTCCTTCATCTCGTGTATGTTGCATCTCTTGATTATATCATTTTCTCTTGTGTTTGATTTAATCTCATGTTGTTTTGTTCATCATGACCTCTAAGAATATAAAGTCTACTAGGAATGCTCCCATTAAGAGGTCATCATGACCTCTAAGAATATAAAGTCTACTACGAATGCCGCCATTAAGAGGCCACATAGCCAGGGTGGTGGCACACCCCTGTAATCCCAGCACTTGGGAGGCAAAGGTAGGAGGATTGCCATGAGTTCAAGGACAGCCTGGGCTATATAGTAATTTTAAGCCCAGCCTGAACAACATAGCAAGATCCTATCTCAAAAATACAAAACAAAACAAAACAAAAGAGAGGCCATGTGAAATGGCTGGCCTGGAAATGAAAATAAATTGATTAAGAACTATGTGGGTCTAAAGTCAGTGATGGTTATTGCTTGGTAGTCAGGCATGCCCCACTCCACTGTAGCTATGACCTTGAGGAACAAGAACAAAATGATGGAAGCTGTTGAAGAATCTACTTCTTTAAAGACAAGTAGACTTGACAAAAAGTGAGAAGGATCTGTGTCACTTACAGAGAAACTTTTAGTAACCTAGATTGAAAATCAAGCATAAAAGTCCATCCTTCTTAACACTATGAAGATTATAGTCAGAGCAAAAAGTTATTTACAATACTGAAAGAAAAATTTGGACCCTACTGTAGTGTTGAATTTACTGCTAGCTCTGGGTGGTTTGAAAGATTGAGGAATTACTATTCATTACATATAATGTGAGGATAAGGTGAGCAGTGAGTCTGTGAGTGCAAATGTGAAGGCAGCTGAAAAATTTTGAAAACTTTTCATGAATTTGTTTTGGAGGAAAATTACTTGCCAGAGCAAACTGGACAGAGAAATGGGCTATGCCATACAGCTTACAGTACAGTAGGTCATGTCATCGAGGTTTGTGTAATTACATTATATGGTATTTATATAACAAAATCACTGAACTACATGTTTCTCATATGTACCCCTGTTAAGCAACATATGACTAATATAATCATTGAGACATCTGGCAATTTTGTTTCAGTACTGTGAGGGTCTTTCTGTTTAATACGTATATATATATTTCTAACTGTTAAAATTTTCCAGAACAATTGGGCCATTAATCATTATAAAATATCCTTTTTGTTTCTAGTAATTTTTGTAAACTAAAATATATTTTGCCAGATATTGATATAGATAAACTAGAGCCTTGTAATTGATGTTTATATGGTATATCTTTTCCTAGCTTTGACTTTCAGCCTATTTCCATCTTTGAATTTAAAGTGTGCTCTTGTAGATAGCATTTATTTGTACCTTGCTTTTTAAATCCAGTCTGCTAATTTCTGTTTCTTCCACTGTATGTATTGTAGTCAATGATCATAGTGAATTTACATCTTCCATTTTACTGTTTACATTCTATATGCCTCTTAATTTTTGTTTTTATTGTTCTTTTCTTTTTTATTGCCTTTTTTAATATTAAGCCAAACAAACTATACCATTTGAATTCCTCCTTGTAAACTTTAAAAATATTTTTCTTCCTGGATATTTTGTGGGTTATACCATGTAGTATTTTATTTTATCACTGTCTATTTCAGGAGACTACTAGTTTAATTCTGGTAAAAACAGAATGATTTTGATCTAGTATAACTCATTTTCTTCTCCATATCTGTTATTGTTTTCAAACATATAACATCTGTATATTTTGATAAACCCATAGCTAGCATGAGTGAGGCCCTGGGTTTGATCTCAAGCACTGTGTAAGTGTGTATGTCTGTGTGTGTGTGTTTGTGTGTGTGTATTTTGTATGGTATTTTTCTCATAGATTGACCATTTCCTGTGCTCAGTTCTTCTTGTTAACTTGAGTTGTCATTTGGAAGCATTTCCTTTTAACTGAGCGGACCTCAATAATTATTTCTGCTTATAACACATATCTTCAGTCTTTCTTAAGGAATGTTCCATTTCACCTATGTTTTTGAAGTGTGGTTTTCTTGGGTAGAATATTGTTAGTCATTTCACTACTTTCTTGTTTCTCTTATTTCTAATTAGAAGTCATCATTTGATCACATTGGTTTTCTTCTGCACGATTAGCCATTTTCCTCTTGTCTTTTAAAGATTTTTCTCTTTGTCTTTCACCAGTTCGGATACAATTCATCTAGATGTGGATCTCTTTCTTAATTGGTATTAGTTCAATGTCTTGGTTCTATTTTTTATTGTTTTCCTTCAAACTGGGACATTTTCACTTATTATTTCTTCAAATTATATTTCATTACCCTTTGTTTTTGTACTCACCTAATTCCTTTTTGATGTATGTTGGTACCCCTGATATTACAAAAGTTTCTAAGACTGTGTCCATGTTTTCATTTTTATCTTTGTGCTCTTCATAATGGATTATTTCTATTGATCTATCTTCAGGTTAGCTGGTTTCTTCTTTTGCCTACTCGAATCTGCCATTTGGCCCTGTAATATGTTTTAAAATTTTCATCATTGATTTTTCAGGTCTATAACTTTTATTTTTTTTGAAAAATGTCTCTTCCTGTACTGAAATTCTCTTATTTGTTGTACCATTGCAATCATATTTTCTTTTACATATTTAAATAAAAATTGTTTAGTTCTGTTGACCTATTTCTAATGGCCGTTTTGAAGTTTTGCCTGCTAACTCCTAACTTGAGCCCATTCAGGGGCATTCTGTGTTGACTCCTTTTGCTCTTCATTATGGATCACACAAATTTTTGTCAAAAATGAACCTCTTATCCATACAAGATGGTATGTGCCTGCAATCCTGTCTATTCAGAAAGATTGTAAATTCAGGGTAACCCTGGATAGTTAGTGAGATCCTGTCCCGAAATATAAACTGAAAAAGAACTGGAGGTATAGCTCAGTACAAATTCCCTAGCTTTAATCCCCGGTACTACACAAAAAAAGGAACTCTTTAAAATAATGTGTTTGTGTAGCCTGAAGGCCCAATTTATTAACTTTTATTTTGTTTTAATAACTTGCTCTCAGGCTGTGGAATTCATATGCTTCATGATAAGTGATTGCTGACTTCTTTGTATTTTTATATGTATTTCTTTTTCTTATTCTAAGTTTTATTTTTTAAGCTGGCTTTCTTGTGTCTCCATAGCTTAATGGTTATATAATGATCAAGAGAGTTTGTGCTTAAACAGTTGGAGCAGAACTGGGGAGCACATTCACTGTTCAGACACTTTTCATGTCTATATTGTCTTATTTCCTTTGGGCACCTTCTTAGTTACTGTTCTCATTGCTGAGACAAAATACCCAACACCCAAAAGTAAAGGAGGAAATATTCGTTATTTTGGCTCACAGTTTATAGAGTTTTCGGTCCTTAATTGGCTGGCTATAAACAGGATGTCATGGTGGAGGGGTGTCACAAAGGAGAAACAGTTCATGGCAGGAGACAGCAGCAAAAGGAGCAAGCAGCAAGTGATAAGCCCTCTTTCTGTCCCTTATATTCCATCCAGGGTGGGGCATCCTTAATCCCAGCATAGTACCATGAATCCTTCCCAGCGTGACACACTATAGATCCAGCCACCTCTGAAAAGCCCTGCCTCCAACCACATGAAGCTTTGGGGGGACATCTAGACACAAGCCATAACAGGCCTTTTTGGGTCTCCTCTAGGCATATTGTAGACTCCCAGTCAGTCATATATGGGGAGTTTCACTAGCCCCTGTCTGACTCTTATTTCCATCTTCGTTGTTAAATTTCTGGTAGACCTTTAGTCCACTGCTAACCACTACCGGGCCCATAACCTTAGTCTAGTAGCGCGGGGCACCTTTCCTCTAAGTCCACAAAATTTACTTTTTTTTAATTGACAGTGTTAGTAGTGTGGAATTCTTGGTGTTTAGTGCAAATCAGGTCAGCTTCCTCTGCAAGTGAAGCTGCTGCTTTTCATGACCAGCTCTACTCTGGTAGAAGCACTATATTGCCTACAACTGTGAAGAAATATGAGTAGCTCCAGGCAAGAACATTACAGACTTCAAGTGTTCTCACACAAAGTTCTGCAGTTTTTCAGGAACCAGTTCTCAGTTTTTTGCTTGTGATTGCTTATCAAAGTAATGAAGTCTTTTTTTTTTTTGCTACTGGGAATCGAACTCAGGACCTTGCACTTGCCAGGCAGGCACTGTGCCGCTGAGCTATATCCCCAGCCCAAAGTAATGAAATCTTGTTTTTGAAAGTTCTGTTGTATCATAATTGTTTTCTGGGAAATTCCTAACTTATTCTCCACCAGCAGAAGTTCTGTCTCACCTGGAAACTTCTAAAGTGGCAGATTCATTTGCTACAGTTTTACCTAACAAGGGACCATTCTGTAGCTGTTTCGTCCCATTTTGGTACAAACTGTGGACCTCTGGGATTAGAACAGTCTCTTCACCACATCAGGCACTCTGCCTACCTTGCTATACAATCTATGATCTTAATCCTGTTTGATGTGAGGAATTTTACATTTTCAATAATAATTACCAGTAACTTTTTAATGTGCTGTCTTCTTTTAAATACCACATTGTGGCATCTGATACTCTTTGTTATGTTGAATTTAATGGCAGTTTATAAATAAGTTAGTCCATGGTTCTCCTTTATAAATGCAGGTATACATATATTACATTTTATACTGTATTTTCCTCAACAGAATGTTTAAACGGTTAACATTCGTGCTGCAGTTTAGCGTTCTGGCTCATGAAAAATGAAAGCTATCAGCGATCTGGGCAATAAGATTCATCGCCAATAGTCACTAGAAACAGCACACAGCATTTTAATATCAGTGAGGTCCACAGCTAGCAGTAAGAGCTGGTGTAATTGAAAGACGTTTAGGTGCATTCATTCTGCCGTTTGTTCCTTGCCAGATTCAACATGGGACTGTGTGAGTATTTGAAGAAAACACCAATGTTTTCATATGTTTGAAAGATGTAAAAAGGGTAGATCTGTGCTTAAATTTAAAGAACGTGGTAATTTTAAAATCATGTGGCTCTAAAATAAAAAGGTATTTTATTTGTTTGGGTTGATTAGAGCTTTAGAAAAGCTATTCCTTGGTTACAAGTGAACCGATAATTCTGGTCTAATGTTGCCGTGGTAACAACTCATGCTGATATAATTGAGAACATCTTATACATGCTGGCTCGAACATTTTCTCCCTGCCATTTTGAGTTGTTCTAGAGGTATATGAAGGAGGCTAGGATAACTAGCTTGAAAGAAATTAAATCTAGCTATATACATCTTTGGCATTAATCTGATGTTAGCTAGTGATAGCTCGGGCTGGGGAGTTTTGCTTTGCTTCTAGGGGCTTTTCTCTTTAAAACAAAAGAAAGCTCTCTTCATTTTTTGTGTGCTGCATGTTCCAGTATATGTGTTTACACCATCGGTTCTGCTACCTCTAGAGATTAGCATAACTCCCTTTGCTCTTGGATTGTTGTTTTGAGCAATATGTTTTGGAAAGGTTGCTTTTCATCATGAGTGGTGAGTATGCTCTCTGAGACTCTTCAGCTGTACATTTTTAAAAAATACTTAACTATACGAGGTAAATGTTTTTAAAGAGGCATTTGTAAAGCCACAGATACAGTGAATTAGATTTTGTGTTGATGCTTTTGCTTTTAGAACTGTCCTTAGGCAAAACCGCTTTTAAAAGCCAGTAAGGACTGTAAACAATACCACCATTAAGAGTCAGTGCTGATAATAAGCTACTAATTTTCTTTTTGGTTTGATTTATTGTATTCATTAGACAGTGTTGTTACCAATTGTGTTATAAAAATTAATAAGAAGGCTAACAATAATAGGAGATTGTTTTAGTATCTGACCTCAAGATAATTAAACTTTCCTTTGATTAGTTTTGTCATCTTAATACTGATTTTTTAGCTTTTCACTGTATTTGAAAAAATAACAATCTTAAAAATGAGATTATGAAACATTTTTCTTGGTATCTTTTAATTATAATTCGTTGAGAATTTGAGGAGTAATGATGACATGAACATGTATTTTGGGTTTAGAAGCTTTCTTAATATTTTTAAGAAACAATTCGGGAGAAATCATTTAGAATAAGTAGATTTGTGCTAACGACTTTCCTCTTTATCATGACAAAATGTATTTATTTAAACATGTGCAAAATTTTTTTGGGGGAAAATATACTGTAGTACATACTGCAGCTTATTGTAGGGCAAAAACTGTTCACTTCAAGCCAGACCTGCAGCTAAAAATAGATATCCTGTTGTTAGAGTGAGAAATGTTTGCTTAGAGCATAATTCATTAGCATCTTTTTTGCTTCATTAAAAAAGAGGCTATTTTTAAGCTAAACTTTGATGCAGTTACCATTTTTAGGAAAAGCGTTGCATGGTTTTCAGGTAACACAACAGTCCTATAATTTATATTTAAAAGATTTAGAACTGGAATTCTTGAATCTGAGAGTTGGATTTTTGCTGAGAGTTGGCTTTTTATAATGATGAAATTCAAAATCAATGAATCTTTTTTCCATAACTGGAGATCATCTCATCACTAGTAAATATTCTTTAACCTCTTAAGTATGATATAAACCTCTTCAACACTGTTATATGTTTATAAGGTGATATTAGTTTAAAAAGGGATATTTTTGCATGCAAAATGTTAGGAATAGACTAGATTATTATCTTCTTATTCTCAAACTAGATCTTTCTGAGCTAGTGTTTTAAATTTTTACTAGTATTACAAAATCAACATGTTAACATTCCTTAGGCTTCCTATGGATACAAAACCTGATCATACCTGATTATCACACTTTCATTGCTTTGAATAAGGAGATCTTTTCTCTTTGAAAGTTTAGCCTACAACCTAGCATCTTTAGGTAACCACTATCGTGTTCTGGAGGTTTTCCAATGTGATGTGTTAGTTTTAGCTGAAGGAAATTGTTGCTGTTTCTCTGTTGCTTTATGTTTCTTTCAAGAAAGCTATGGATTAGAGATAGTATTTATGTACTCAATTATATTGGCCTTTCCTTACTGCATTTTTCTACTGCAAAAAATTGTAGTAATAAATAAACATTGATTTTTTTCAAGATTGTTCAATTTCAGCTCATCTCACTAAGTGATTAAAAGCCCAAGGTATTTCAAAATGTGGAAAGTTACAAGTTAACCATAGTTTTATTTATAAAGATAAACAAATGTCTGATCTTTTATCTAAGTCTATAATTCTGCATGTGTTACTTCTGTATATATGGTACTTTTTTCTAGTCATAAAGCTATTTCTTACTCATTCCTGCTAATCAAATTTTTTAGTTTGGTTTTGTTTTGTTTTCTGGGAATCTATCTTTGGCCTTCTTTTATTGCTGTGTTCTTCTGGAATGATCTATTCCATACCTACATCTTCAATCACTATTTGAACAATCAATTCAATGAGAATTTTCTTTTACCATCCCCAAACCTGTTCTTTTATTGATTCTAATTTCTATTATGATCTGACTGCCCGTGGAAGAGGTAAAAACAGAAATCTTATTTCTTTCCCCTAGATATGCTCTTAGTCATTGCGTTCTATTGATTCTACATCAGAAATGACTCATAAATCACTCTATTTTCTCCAGTCTCATAGACACTGAGAATGCTTTTAGCTCAGGCATTCTATGTCTCTTTTAAAATCCTGTTATGATAACCCCCCTCATTATTCTACCAGCTTCCAGTTTGCTATCAATCCAGGTCATTTTATATATTTGCATTTTTAAATTGTAGTTTTTAAATTTCAAATATACCTATTTCTTAGCCCAGTATAAAAACCTTCATTTACTTCCTGTTGCAATCAAAATGAAAGTTAAACTCCTTCATGTCATACAAGATTAATGACCTACCTTCCTAGCTTTATTTACATCTTCTTCATATACTTTACTATATATAGTTAAGTTACTTGCTAGGTTTTCATATTTATATTCTTTATCATGAAAATTCTGAGAACCACTATGCTTTTCAATTCCTCCATTATTGATTTAGTAGAAGTAAGTGATTTCTCAAGGCAAACATAAATTATAACCATTAGTGTATTATAGTGAAATTATGTATTTGCATCATAGTTTCTAATCTCTAAATTTTGAATTCAACTCAAGGACAGTATCTTGTTTATCTGTGTTTATAGTGGTTACCTCAACATCCAAAACATAGTAAAGAGTCCATAAATACTTGTAGAATAAATGAATGGCTAACAATGACTCCTTTTTTATAAGTTTGAATATTTCTCTTAGCTTACCAGTGAAAAAATATCACTTGTATCTTTTGGTTCAGAAAAAACAGTAATCATATTGTTTGCTTATTCTTCCTGCATCATTTTTGTAGCATAAAGTATGATAAAAAATGATTAAGAAACTAAATTGTATCCATCAGACTTTTATCTGTCTAGTATTCAAGAAATTGGCCATAAATGTAAAAAGAGCCTTTTCTTTCCCATTCTAGATTTTTCTTTTGTTACTAATAACCCTTTCTGTGAAGTTTTTGTTCCTGTTAAGCAAGCATGTTTTGTAAAATACTGACGAGCCCATCTAATAGTCAGCTGAACTGTCTTAAGACACTTTTGATTAAAAGAAATAGCAACCTGCTTGAATAGGCTTTCAAAAAGATACAGGTGTTACAAAATGCAGTTATCTCATGAAGCTCCAAAGCAAAACATAGATTTGATCTTTATGAAGGACCAAATTGGGATTTGTAAAACTGCCTGAAATTCTGTTTTTCTCTGAAATCACCTGGCTTATTTTCTCTGGATACCTGCTGAATTATTCTCACTGTGGGTAGAATAGGTTTCTCTGCTGCTTGTACAAAATGGAGCCTAGTTTTCTGACAGATGCATATTTTATGTGCTTACCAACATAACTAGCATCACTATATCAAAACCTTAGGTGATGGGTAGCGAGGGGGTAAAGATGGAGGAAGGTCAGTCACCAGGTAATAAGTTACAGTTTTGGGGAGAAATAGGTGCTACTGTTTTACTGCATAGCAGTGTGACTATATTTAATGATAATATGTTGAATTTTTTAAAAGAAGAAAGGATTAATGTTCTTAATGCAAAGAAAGAAATGAGTAGGTACACTCTTTTACACTAGTTGAACATTACAGAATGTGCCTATGTATAGAAACATCATATGGTAACTCATAAATATGTAAAATTTTTATGTATGCAATAAAAGGGAATCCTAGGTCAGAGTGCTGCCCCTCCTGTAACTGAGCGGAAATGTTTGAAAAAGACACTTACTAATTGACTATAAATGCCAGGAACATTACAGACCTGAGCACAGCACTTAATTTATTCCCCTTTCTAGATCTTGACTGAATGCATTATAAGAACACAAAATTGGGGAAATTGTGCATCAGTCGGAAGGGTATTTGCCCAGGAATGTACAGGATCAGGTGGCTGAGCAGACTCTAAAGTCTTATGAGTCTGAGTGGCTTGCTTTCATGGAAAGAAACAGTAATTGTTTCACCCTTGCTAGCTTAAAGGGATGATACATAAGAAAAATTGTGTGGAAAATGGATAAAGACCAAACACCACTCACTGCTTTCATTCTTAAACATCCCTATTGGAGCTACCAGAGTTTACTAAGATACTCCAAATTGAAAAAGTGGCCTTCCTTTTTCCACACATGGCAGGGCTCTACGCTGATGTGATAAGAACTACCAGCACCAAACCTCCAAAGTCCTGACTGCATTGCCATTCCAAAGTCACTAGATTATTTAACTAATAATGTAAATACGTAAAGTTAAAAGGTCTGAGAACTTGATTCTAATAGCACCTAAATAGGAAGTAAGCGGGTCTAAAGACCTTAATTTGGAACATTTATAAAGATTTGAAAAGCATCTCATTGTTCATGAATGAATTAAAAAAAACATCATGGAGACTATTACAGAAGTTATTCCCCATTAGAGGACATCACAGCTTTCAAGAGGAAGAAAATGAATTTATGTTGAGAAAATGTTTGTGCAGAAGGGTCTAAACATAAAAAGTTGCAGATAGCATCTGGATTAATTCCTTAAAATATTAGGCAAACATGAAATCTGTAAAATGAAACATGGAAAATAAAAAATAGGATTAAAGGAATTGGCTGAGGATCAGGCAGGAATGAAAAAGAAACAATGATGCAACAGAGAAAGATTATAAGATAATAAACTTGGCATTTGCAGAATATAAAGTTGCAGTATAGGCAATAAAGAGGAAAATAATCATTTTAGGAAAGTAAATGAATGAAGTGAAGAACTGCCATGATACGCCATTCTAGAAAATACAGATGAGCAACAAGATTAATGTTCTGAAGTTTAAAAGTATGTTAGGTGAAAGTAGGAGATCCTACAAATTGAATGAATAGCATTATAGCATTCCCATGCATATAATAAGTTGAACAAAATAATCAAAAAAATGACCCTAGAGAAAAAATTTTTTTGATGCTGAAGCTTAAATGCAGAACATTGCACATGCTCAGTCCACGCTGAAAGCCACACCTCCAGCCCAAGAGAAGCTGAAAAAAACAAAAAGCAAAAACACCTGACTTTGTACATCAGAGAGCTCATTGTCATTTAACAACATTAATAAAGATAGCAACACTTAAGTATATCCTGGTATGTTGTTTTTTTTTTCCTTTCATTTCCAGGATAATAATGCCATAAATATCTAGGTCTCTTTGTACCTTACAATCCAACATGAAACTTGTCCCATAAAAAAAGTACAAAATCAGAGACTAGATAATTTAGAAACCCTTCTAGGAAAAAAAAAAGTAATGAATTTACAACAGCACCTTGAAATGCTGAATAAGCTCTAACAAGCGTCTCTTTGAATGAATTCCTGAATTAAAGAATTAAAAGAAATCCCCAGAGTGCAGTAAAAGAAGTGGTAAAAGAGAAGCAGCGCTGACTGGGTCAGCACAATTTGACTACCCTGAAGAGACTTTCATACCTTGTTGACTAAAGGGCTTTTACTTTATGAAGTTTGGGTGTTTTTGTTTTTATACCTTTATTTTCCACTACTGGGTATTGAGCCCAAAGGCACTCCACCAATCAGCTATGTCTCAGCTCTTTAATTTTTTTGTTTTGTTTTGTCTTGAGACAGAGTCTCACTAACTTGCCTAGGCTGGCCTTGAACTTGTGATCCTCCTGGCTGAGCCTCCCAAGTAGCTGGAATTACAGGCCTGTGCCATGACACCAGGCTACAATTTTAATTTTAAATGACCTCACAGAAACAGAAGTCAAGTTCTTCATCCATGCAATTTAGAATTTTTATATAAAGCAAGTATCCTGAAAGCATCATAATTCAGTGAAAGCATAGATTAGAAAATAAAACCCACTGACATGGAAAGAACAAAAGATAGCTGGTATTCCTTGGGTTGGGTTCCTCCAAGCAGGAGAGGGATGTATGTGCATATGTGGGAGGCTGCTCCTGAGAGTCTGTAATCAGCTGCTTCCTCAATTAGTGTTCAGGTTTTAATCCACGTAAGTGTGTGACCTAGGAACCACCAATAAATGCATCCTTGGCACAGCTCCAGGCTGTTGGAATGTGACTATATGCTAGGCAGAAGTGTAAACAAAGGCCTACATGGGTTCATATCCTCAGTAAAACCCTTCAGGTTTCTCTCAGATAAAGCCCTACTGGAATTTAAATACATAACCCAAAAACAACATAGACATGGACTGTACGCATTTGCATATGCTATGCACACACAATAGGATTAAAACCTCATAAAAATGTCAGATAGTAGAACTGTCACATGCAGACTACTGTTTTTTTTTGAGACAGGGTCTTGCCATGTAATCCAGGAGAGGAATGTGGCCTTGAACTCACTATGTATCCCAGACTGGCCTTGAACTCATGGGCAATTCTCCTGCCTCAGTCTCCCGAGTTCTGGGGCTACAGGCATGCACCACTGTGCCTGATCAGACTACTATTTTAAATTAATGATATAAAAAGAATAGAAAAATGTTACCTAAAATAAATTTTAAAAGGTAACTGACCCATTTCAAAGTATAAATTATAAAATATGATTTACAAAATCAGAGACAATTTTTACCCAAATAGAGAATACACGAAAATATATAGAATGCTTACAAAATTGATTATATAACTGACCACATTCAACAGATTGCAAAGAATTGATATACAGGTCTCTGTCTCTTTCCACAAGGCAATTAGATTCAATCAGTAATAAAAGGCTAATTTAAAAAGTAGCACAAATGCATATATTTTAAGATATACAAAATTCAAATAACTCATCAATTAAGAGTTAACTCATAAATTTATGTATTACAACTGTGTATTAAAACATAGAGGTATATCCATAGAAAACTTAGAGATAAATTTTTAAATGCTTAAATTAGGAAAAAAGAGATCATAATATAAGTATCCAAGTAAATACATTGGAAAAGCACAGAAGAAAGTTCATTGTCAGAAGAAAGAAATTATCTTTTAATAAAGATCAGTGAAATGCATAATTAAAGAACATAAGAACCAAAGATTGATTCATAGAAAGCACTTTTGATAGAGCTGATTAGAACTATACCCTTTTAAATAATTCGATCATATTTAAAACTTATTCAAAACTTGACAAAATTAGGATTAGACAGTTTTGTAGTGAACTTCTAGGAAGTATTAAAAGAGCAAAAATGTCCATCTTGTGCAAAATTTCTCACAGAATTGAATAAGAGAAAATATTAATTTTATTATTTAATGAATTTAGTATAGTTTCTTAAGTGAAGTATGGGAAAAGAAACTTAATTAGAAACGTGTTCTCCAAAGTTAGGAATAAGAAAGAGATGTCCACTGTCATCCTTTCTCCTCATCATTGCACTGTCACAACGCACACCAGAAGGCAAGCACGAGATGGTGAGAACAGAATTGTCAGTATTCATAGGTAATGTATGATTTCTACAGAGAAAGTTCAGAATCTATCAGTGTGATTTTTAGAATTGATAACTCTGGCAGGATTGCCAGATACATGAGAGCAATAAGTAAACCAGCTATGTTCTGTACGTCAGCAACAAACAGGAAAGGCAATTTTAGAAACTCTTTTATGATATGAACCAAAGCTACAAAGAATCTAAATTAGATCTAGTAAAAGAGCAATAAGTAAGTCTTTAAAGGAGAAATTATAAAATTTTTCTTAGAGCTATTTAGTCTTTAAAAAGAAGATATATATTCATGCCATTAGATTAGCAAAAATTGGAAAGTCTGACATTAATACACTTTGTTAAGGGTGTGGAACTTCAGAGAGGGTAGTGTGTCTATAAGCTGATGCGGTTGTATACTGAACCATGTATTATTAAGTTGATAACGTGCATTCTTTTTCCCCTAAGGATCCAGTCCTATCTCCATACTATCCATCCACAAAACAAATTCTTTGAATTCAGAATTTTCTGGACAATCTGTAGCATATAATTGTGGTAAATAGATTATTCTTACAAGAAAAAGTCTCAGTAAACAATTAAGGAAAAAGTATATTCCAGAGAGCATTTCAAAGATTGCCTGGATCATTACTTTTATGACTATAAGCATAGTCTAAGTTTTCGTTAGAAAATCTTATAGGAAACACTTTTATTCGACTTTGGCTTGGATGGCCTAGGAAATGCACACCATCCCCAGGTAGAGAACAAATTGGGAGAGGAAGGGCATACATGCGATAGATTATGAACGAATATACTGTGTGGATTTATAGTGTATAGTGTATATATAGTGTATCCGTCTGTCAGTATACTAGTCAAATAACTTGATGTATTTTTTTAGGCTTTGTTTTTAAATGTGTCATAAGATTTTCATATTTATCTAAATAAAAACTATAATAGGAGGATTTTTTTCAGTCCAATGAATCAGTTATACTGTTCACTTGTAACCAAGGCTTAATAAAGAATCCACTAATAATAAATCATAAGGAGAGAAAAGAAGAATAAATAGATATTAGAACAGGAAATTAAGCTTTTACTGCATATTAAATTGCTAAACACTCATTCATGAATTACTTTATTAGTCTTTGTACAAAGGGGAATATCTTAGAAATCAAAAGTAGTCCTGATCCTTCCAACAAACTCCACTAATACAATTGCAGTGTTAAAATTGCTTTTGTATTCCCTATTATCTTTAAGGTCATACTAAATTTGCTTTGAATGAACATGTTTGACTATGGTGAGACAAGTGAAGCACCCCTTCAGCAAAGTGAATACATTATCTTCAGACTAAATTGTTAGAATAGGGTGATTTGTTAGCATATTTTTAGAGTAAGGTTTTGGTAGAGATTTGGTTGGTTAAAAAATAAAATCAGACTAATATATTGTTATCCTTATATAAAAATTTAGTATGTATGCTCAATTAATTTTTATTTCTATGTGTAATATACTAATGGACATATATGGATGGGTAGATTTTTGTGGGTATTTTTATATGTTGTTTAATCTGTTTAATTTATTCTTTTTGATCAAGCACGCAAATCATCAGATGCATCTGGTAGGAAAACACTTTTTACAGAATAATCCTTACTTTGATATAAATTGTATTTTTATGAGGTATTTTGTGGCAGTTAGAATATTTTGTACTTGGTCTCTCAATGAGTTTTCTCTCTGAAAAGATTTGTAGTACATTGTATACATGTAGAGAAGGGTCAGGTATTCTCAGGGATACCAAATACAGAGCTCAAAAGAATTAAAACAGGGATGGCAGAAGACAGATCAATATATTCTGTTAGATTTACACTTTCCAGACATTTTGGAAGAGAGTGTCCTCTTCTATTGTTTGTTAGTGGTACTTGGTATTTTCATAGATGATTTACCTCAGTTTCTATCCTGCTTTGTACTTTCTGACATACACTAAATAAGCCTTATGGGAAAGAGATGGAGATGAGGATAGAGGGTGTGAGGATTATAACCTGTTTAGTAACAAGTTTTAAATCTCTTATTACAAGATGTACCATTATAAAATGTATACATTTGTAGCTTACAGTACTTAGTACTTGCTCTTTACCTAATAGACAAGTTTAGGGGAATAGCCCTTTCCCTTAGTCCTTACCTTAACCATCAAGGTTGAAAATATTCGGGCCTCTACCCCCATCATTACTTTCTTACTCGGTATGGCTCGCCTCTCCCTTAACAAGTGATCTGGTCTTCTGTATCCCAAAATAAACAGAGTCTACGATGTGTGAAGTAACACCGTTTACTCCTCTTCCTTCCCACACATTGAAAAGCATCACTGTGGAACACGGGTACCTATGATAGGGCGCTTGCTTGCGCTCTGCACTTTGGCACTTCCCCTCCCATTGTCGTACACTCATAACCTACACTGCAGCCACTCAGGTGCCATTTCCTAGTTAAACCATACCCTTCCTCCATGCCTCTCATACGAGATCGTCTCACTCTAGGTTGTCTTCTTTTGCAACTCTGCCCTCTCAGGGAACTCCATCCTTCAAGATTAAGCACAACTGCTAGGTCCTCTATTGTGCCTTACCTCATTACGCAAGAATTTCCTCTTGCAAACCCTCATAGCACCTGAGAATTGTTTTTGCTTTAGACTTGTCACATTTTTATGCTGTCTTCCCATTAGCTTCTCATCTCTTTAACTATACAGTTATATTTATTCTTTATAGTACTCACAGTTTCCATCAGTACCTGACGCTAAGAAAGGATGCTCAATAATTGTTGAAAAATTGTTGGTGTTACACCACCACTAAGGATGCAGAATGCCTGGAAGACATAAATGTCTTTCAAAAGCATAGAAACAAGTTTTTAAAATTCAGTGTCTTTCCTACAGTAGATATCCAGAGATGGTTTTACAATAGTTATGGGATATATATTTCACTATTTGCTTAATATTACTTCTATTGTAATATGGAATGAAAGTTTTTGTTTTAAGGAAAATTACCATGTTATTAATTTTGACATTGAGCAGTAGTTGTTCGTTTTATTTATTTATCATTTAATTTTTAAATGTCCTGTTTAAATATGTGTAATCAAATAATTGAATTTCTGCATTAACATTTTGTTTCTGGAAAAATGTATATAGGTGACTTCTTGCTTATGTAAGTGTAATTTAATCATTGTTTAATTTATTTTTTTTGGGCACAAGCTTCCTCCTCTTCAGAAATATCTGGTAGGCAACTACTTTTTAATAAAACAAATGTTACCTTTGTAATTTCTTATTTGGTTGCTTGCAAGTTTTTGTTATCTTCAAAGAGTTATGTTTTTATTAAGTATATTGATTTAATGAAATGTTTTTGATGAAGGAAATACTCTAATTTTATGTTGAGGTTTATATGCTCATAAAGGTATTGCACTTTTTGTGTGATATTTTGTAAACAATAAATATAGTACTGTGAAGCACAAGGAGTTGTTGTATCAGGTAACAAAAGACAGATTAATGCATACCACTTAAGTTAGATTACCCAAGCTAATGAGTGGTTTTTGAAAAAAAAAAACAAAAAAAAAACCAAAAAAAAAAACCGAGTATATATACATTTTAGTACATGTATATGTGTACTGTTGTATATTTTGAATATTATAGCTAATACTGTAGTTGAGGATTTGCCTCTAGGAGTTTTTTGTTTTATTTTCTATTTGTTTCCTATTTATCTGGCATGCATTGAATAAAAATTAAAATAGAGTTATGCCTTTATTATAAAAGAAGTGCAAAGAGAGAGGTGAAATTTAGCACATTCCAAAGAGCCTGGAGACTTGTGTATAAATAACAAAAAAATAGCGGACAGGGAGAGATAAGAATTGTGTTTTGTATGTAATTATAGAGATGCAGAAAAAAATGTGTCCTGTATTTTATTCTTTCATCTCATGAATATGGGTGAATGTTCCTGCAAACAAACTCGGTGAATTTTTGGATTCCTTTGGTATGCTTATTTTGTCTACAATGCATCATGGTACTTTTTAAAATGATACAAACTGGACAATAAATACAATTGTAAATGTATATTCTATTGATTTGGGATGTGTTTTGATCATTTTTTGAGTGCCTAGTTTGCCCCTTACTAAACACTACAAGATAAAATGCAAAAACTCTTTCTTGAAGCATTTTATTATCCTGTTAAGTGCTCTGTGGATAGGGACCCATGATCACAAAACTAAGATGTATTAGAGCCAATATTCTAACTATGTGCCAAACTCCAAAAATGTGGCTGCTGCATGCTTTTGGTGGATTGAATGGTTAAAGATAGATAAAGCTTATGTATTAGAACATAAGACAACTAAAAAATTGAGAACTTCAAAGTATATGGTTTATAAAGAACTCTTGATTGATTGTGGTACAGTGTTTGAATCTGTCTCTCCCATCTCTTGTTTTATTAATCAGCTGCTAATGTCTCATCTCACTGGTTAGAAATTTTTTAAATAGAGTAAAACATGTAGAAGTTAAATCTACCACTGTCTAAAACTAGTAAAATTCGGGGCTGGGGATTTAGCTCAGTGGCAAAAGCGCCTGCCTGGCAAGCGCAAGGTCGTGAGTTCGGTTCCCGGTACCGGAGAAAAACAAAAACAAAAACAAAAACAAAAAAAAAAAAAAAAAAAAAAAAAAAAAAAAAAAAAAAAAAAAAAAAACTAGTAAAATTCAAAATAAATTAATATAGTTTTGGATAATCTATAGTTTTAGGATTATTCATAACCTAATATATTGTGTAATATTTTCTAAGTTGCATATTTTCTTAACATTTTCACAGAGTTCATTATGTTTATCTTTGTATCTAAATAGTGCACATATATACTAAAGATTTCATGCTTGTGTGGCATTTTTCCATGGCAGAAGCATGTTTTAGAATTATTTAATGACCTTACCCTTAATACTCATCCTTACTCTAAAGGGAAATCCCTTTATATATTGAAATAATTCACAAATTTGCTATTTATTTTTTATTAATGACATGTTTTAATAATATTTACATAAAATATTTAAGCGGTCTGTTTTTCTCTCCTTTTTTTCGTACTGGGGATGCAACCCAGAACCCAGAGCCCTGCCACTGAGCTACATCCCCAACCATCTTTTAAAATTTTTTGCTTTTGGGCTCAAACTTTTTTTTTGTTTTGTTTTGTTTCCATTACTGGGAATTGAACTCACAACATCGCGCTTGCAAGCCAGGCAGGCACTGTGCCTCTGAGCTAAATCCCCAGCACCCTCAGCTCAAACTTGCAATACCCTTGCCTTAGCCTCTCAGAGTATTAGGATTACAGGCCTGGATCACCGTGCCCAGCTCTAAACTCAAGAGTATTGGTGCATACAGAGACTATTTCAAAGAATGTTGTTCGATACCCTATTAGTGAATAAAACTAAGTAGCACCAGGAATTTTTCCGATAGCTCATCACCAGACAGGAAAAATAAATTTCTTCCGCAGTTCACCATATTTGGCAAATACCACCATTCCTTCCTTTGATCAGTGACTTTTTTCTTAACTCTAGATCCGCTTAGCATAAAGTGACAGGAGAAGCTGAAACAGGTTTTGTTTTTTCTTTCTTTGATCCTCTTTCTTGTCTCTAACTGGTCTATACTCATGTAAGCATTAAGAGAATTTACACTGCAACTTGATATGCAAGTCTTATGTATAAAAGATAACTAAAATTTTTAAAAGACATTAGAAGCCTATTTTGAGGATCTAGCTACAGTTTTTTAAAAGCCTGTTGTTGCATTTTATGGTAAATTATGTTTTTAATATATTTTATAGTCATCATTTCCAAGTCAAGACCATGTGCAGATATGTCAGAAAATTTTGCTTATAAAACTACTGTTCTTCAGTTGTAACTAGTACATTAACTTTTAGAAGTAAGATGGCTTAAATTATCCTACATTTAAGAAGACTAGGAATTTTCTAGCCTTTAGGAATAACTAGATCATATTTGGATAATTAGGTGCCATTATTTGATATACTGTCTTGGAGCATAAGATTTTCATAAAATGAGAAAATGCTTCAAATGTAGAAAGTTTTCTACTAAACTAAGGAATTTTGCTAGTATTTATAGTAAAATACAAATGATTATAGTAAAATACTAATGATATTTTATAGAAAGTATTAAAATAATGTCTTCAGAAATACATACTGTAGTGTTACATAAAATCTAATGTCTACTTTTGATGTCTCTTTCTTTTGTTTGGATTGCTTTAGGTGTTTTTTTTTTTTTTTTGAATTTTAGTTTATTAATGTTTTGAAGTTTAGACTGCCCATAGCCCTTGTGGTTAGTTGCAGTGTTTTTTCAAAGTTATTACATTGAGGATAATGAGAGAAATAATAACAATGTGCTTCTTAAAATGCTTTACTACTACTGCATGATTAGGGATCTTAAAACAATCTGTGAGTCCTCACTTCCACTTATACATCCACCTTTTATCATCATGATTGCCACTTATTATTTCTGAAAATATTTCTGATGTGCCACTCCAATTTCACTTTGTCTTCTCCACCTTCTTAGAATTTCTACACTATTCGAGCCCTGTTTTTTTTCTTTTCTTCTTAATTTTTTTTTTTTTTGTCTTTTTGAGACAGGATCTCACTATGCAGTTCAGGCAGGCCTTGAGCTCACTTGGTAGCCCATGTTGGTCTCAAACTTGCAACTATCTCCTGCCTCGGCCTCCCGAGTGCTGGGATTACAGGCTTGCGCCACCACACCTAACCTTTTCTTCTTAACTGATAGACTCAGATAGAGAAATATTGGAGAATTTCTAAATAAAAAGAAACTAAAATAATTACTTCTTGGTGTAATCAAGTTTTATTTTCATTCCTAACTAAAAAAATACATCTTGCTAATGCTGTTTTATCTGTTTAGTTTTTTTTCTGTTAGTTATTTTAAATATCTGAAGTTGTTTTGTAGCTAGAGACCATTGTTCATAAATTGGTGGGAAGACAGTGTAAAGGGGACTGCTTTTAAATGATTCATCATTTAATTAACAAATTTAAAATTTCAAACCTATAAAGTATGTGGTTGCTAATTGTCTATAAAGCATGTGCCTATTAAATACATAAGCATTTATTTTCAGTTGCTTTACATTAGTGTAAATTTTTAAATGAGATTCAGATACTTAGTTTTTACTGCAAACTTAGAATGAAATTTTAAAGCTATTTAGATTTTTGGTTGTTGTTCTCAGCTGATTTGTTTTTCGCCTTTGTGTCCCTTTATGTGTTTGTCAGTCTGTGGATTCTCCCCTTTTCTCTCCATTTGTGGTAGAGAGAACTCAGATCTAATAACATCAATCCTTGTACCTGAAAACAATTCCTTATCAAATCCTACTAGTTTTTGCTCCTCCATAAGTCATTTCATTTTCTCCATATGTTCTTAGCTTCTGCCTTTGATGGTCTATTAGTAGTACTGCTGGCTTATTTATTTACAGTCACTATTTTGTCCTAGATTTATTTCTTTTACATTACTTTCAGATGTGTTTTCAGGAACAATACTGTTGTTGTTAAATTTGAAATTATCTGTGATCTTCATATAGAGCAATATTAGAGATTCTTCAAAATGGAGTGTTTGCTCCTTGTTTAGAGATACTAAATAACTTGTATCACAGTGAACGGACAATATTTCAGAATGGTAGATGATAGTCATTTTTAAGTGAAAAATTTTACATATAGTGTGTATATATGTAATATAAATATTTAAATAGTCATATATAGTATAAATATTCTTATAAGGCAAAATCTTTTTTATGTATATTTTCAGTGAAAGAATTTCTAGCCAAGGCCAAAGAAGACTTTCTGAAAAAGTGGGAGAATCCTCCCCCGGTAAGGAATAGTTGCATTTTTCTACAAGCTAAAATTTTTGTTAGGTAAAATCATGACTCTAGCCTAAGTAATTTACTGCTTCAAAAATTTTCAAATGCCTTTATATATATATAAGCTTAAAATGGGAATTATCATGATATGTTTTAATGTATTAATAATTTTATATATACCTAAATTGGAGAAGGAATAAATTTTTCATATAATGCCTAAATGTAAGTGGTTATGCTAATTCCAAGTTGCTATAAACTCTTGATATTTTCTAATATTAATTTTGAATTATGTCTTTGACAGCATACCTAAAAGTTAGACATTGTAATTACAGAATATTAGACACTGTGTAATGTGAAACATACATGCAAGAGAAGAAATAAGGAAGATGGTATATTTTTATTGTAGAAAGAAAAGCAATGACTAGCATAAAGAGATGCTCTGTTGTATACTAATGGTGTTTTTTTTTCCATTATTTGTTGGGGACAGTATTAAACATTTCAATCCATTTACGTTGATAAACCAAAAATTAAATATAAATCTGTAAGATTCATTTAATCAGAATTATGAGGCCATTTCCACAATGATACTCTTGTTAAGTGTGAGATTAGAACAAATTTTATAAGTAAAATGTAAGGTGGCTTCCCCTCTGTAATGATCCAACAAGAAACTCTATGATGTATCATAAAAGACAATGTTTCATTTACAGTAGAGATTAAATTCAGAAGCAGTGAATTTCAACAAGTATCCAGATTTACTGCATATACGTAATCATATTACATCACATTTTTCTCAACCTAAACACTGTAAACTGAGATTTAGAAGTATTTTTCTGACATTTTCATGAATATCTTTATAAAGAAAACTATTAAACAAATAGGTCAGCAACCACTGCATGCTGCTATTTAGTGCATAATTTGTTCCTAGTAATTTTCATTTTGTTGTGGAAGCAACAAATTCAATAGATTGATGCCTCCAATTCTTTGTATGCTGTTGTCAAAGCCAAAGATGTTGGCTTGTAACAAAACATCTATTCAAGGAGAAAAAAAGAGTCTGATTATTGTGAGACTAGCTTTTGGTTCTTCGTGGGATGAGAAACTCTTCTTTCCTTATTGTTACTATTTTAGGTAATGCTAGGTTACTACAGTATCAGTAGACTTTCCTTCATGTTGCTATTATCTAGTTCTATAAAGTCCTATAAAGATACAGAGGAAGTAAGAATGCTTCCTGCAAAGGTAATTCCAATGGAAAGACTGATCTTTCAGCTTATCTACTCAGTCTGATTATATACAAGGCTGCAGCTTCCATGACTTAGTATACTTCTGGGCAGTTTGTAATTATTAAAATAGCGACATGATTTGCTAGATTCAGTAATAGAAAATCCATACTTGAATCTGACCTTTACACATTCACCTGTGGCTTTTGTTTCCTGCCATGACTGTTAAGCACCATTTTGCAATATAATTCCCTTTTCTCTTATTAGAGCCTCTCTTATTCAAAGGGGAAAGTAGAGCCAATAATTTGAATATTTGGAATGAATATTCCTTTTGTATTATTTCTAAAAGGATAGCTACTTAAACTTCCTATTCTCATGGTGTATTACTAAAGAGTATAATTACAGTCTTATGAAAATTTCTCATTTAAATTTTTAAAAATTTTTCATGCATGTGTAGAATAATGCTGGGCTCGAGGATTTTGAAAGGAAAAAAACCCTTGGAACAGGTTCATTTGGAAGAGTCATGTTGGTGAAACACAAAGCCACTGAACAGTATTATGCCATGAAGATCTTAGATAAGCAGAAGGTAAGTGTTTTCCATTATTTACCTACAGGGTAAATTTCAGTATTATCAGCTAGTCTTTTAAATACATGCAGTATGAAAAGCTACCATTGGCACCCATAAATAATTTTATCATTGTGTTCCTTTTTATTCTCATTTATTGTGACTATATGATGCATAGTTAATAGTTTTAGTACATGGGGATGCTTTACTTCAGTAATGCTTATATGTATGTTTACTAGCAAATTACTGAATTCAATATGTAAAGAACAAGCATGGCTACTACATTCTGCCTTTTAGAAAACTATTGGAACTGGTTACTTAATCCTACGTTGACATAACTGAAATTTGGCAATTTTGTCTTATGATTTATTTTTACTCATATTAGAAGCTCTCTTATTTAATATTGTTTGGTTTAGTAAATTTAAGATACCATTCAAAGCAGGAATATCTTGGGAAACATTTTAGTAAACAATTTTTAATTATCACTTATTAATATCTAATGAATCAAGATACCTGAAGTTTTCACGCTTTACATTTTAACTTCCTGTTTTCCTGGTAATCACCACTAAGGGCAAGAAAAAGAATAATGAATATTGATAAAATATCTTAGATTCTTTTGTTCCTAAGAGGGACTTTCCAGCTCTCAGATATCAGCAGGACAATGAGACGAAACACTAGCAGACCCAACAGTCAGGATTACAGATAGAGACTAGATTAACACTGTCAAATGGAAATAGAATGGAAACCATGTGTGTCGTTTTAGATTTTCTAATAGCCGCATTTTAAAAAGTAAACATAAAAGTAGAAATTAATTTTCATAATATGCTTTATTTAATAGCCCAGTCCTTAACACCGTTAATATAAAATTATTGAGATATTTTACACTTTTATGCTAACTCTTCAAGACCTGATGTGTGCTTTACACTTACACTACATCTCGTCTAGGATGAGCCACAAGAGTTAAATAACCATTTGACTGTGGCTGGTGCCGTCACACGGAGAGAATAGCATCCAGCTAGTCAGAGGTTTCAGTCCAACCTTCATTTTCATTAAAAGTGAACTAATTTTAACATGCCCTGTCATAATGGCTTAAGTCTTTCTAAAATGGCTTTTAATTATCCATTGAACCTCATTCACAAATCTTCTCTAATCATGCTTCTCAAATTAATAATTTTATCACTCTCTCCACTAACTCACTTCCTATTAATTCTTTAATCCGCAATGGTGCAGCAGCATGCTTATTTATCCCGTCTTTAGCTGCCCCACTGAAGAGGCTCTAGCTGGGGTCATCAATCCAAAGACCAATCCTCAAGTCCAGTCCTTTTATTTGTCTTATGTGACCTTGTTTACAGCCTATTACTGTTCTGCTCACTCCCTTGAAACTGTCTTGTCCTGACTTCTGGAATCTCTTCTTTGGACTATGTGCTTGCCTCTCTAGGTTTTCCATTTTTTGTCTCTTCTGTTTTGTTCTGTTTTTTTCCTCTGTCCTTCAGAGACTGCTAATGTCTAGACTAGCTCATCTTTCCTTCTGCTTATTCTGTCCCTTCTCCCTTATCTAACAGCCTCAACCCTTTCTTAAACTCTGTACTCCTCACCTGTGCAGCCTGGGCCTGGTACTTTTAGAGGTCAGTTAGGTCCTGCCCTCATTTTCTAAATGAGGCACGTTTGCATGCTATGTTGGTAGCACAACAGGAAAATGCTTCAGATTTATTGCTTTTATTAAACCTGTCATCAAACTGTTTTTCCTGGGTAGGTCCTAGCATTTTATGTTCTTTCTCAAGGAATTTGTAAAATGTGCATTACTCACTAGATATTGACAAGATAACAAAATATATCATCTTATGTCTTAACGTATTTAGTGAATAAGGTTTTAATTCCTTTTTAAAAAAAATTTTGGCAAAGCAGTGACTTGTTAAGTAAATTACTGAGCCAGTTACCTCATGGATAAATCATGGCAAACAAGTGTTTCACAGAAGAGTAACTGCCATTTTATATAAGTTCTATTACTGCAGTGCCCTGGCTTTATGTATAATTAGGATGAAAGACTGTCTCCTAAATTTTTTCTAGTTTATTTAACTTGGGAAAGATAAGTAATAAAATAATACTACATAGTAACTCCATTTTCTATTAATAAAATTACACAAATCTTTCAATTGAATCAGCTTGGCTTCTTCCATCTTAGAATGAATAATGGATTAAAGGGTAAAATCAATGCAGAAACGGAAAAAAAATCACATTTCTTCTCTCCATGCTGTGTGTGAAGCATTGCTAGGATATATATATATATTTTTTTTTATAAAATAAACATGTATAATGTATCATATGATATATAGTGTGCTATATGTGCTATATTATATATGATATATGTGCTATATTATATATGATATATATGCAGTGAATCTTTACAACTTTGTGGGTCATTAATCTCCTTTTTAAGCTGCTAACTTCTATACGTAATTTTTCAGAAGTCAGACAGCTAGAACCAAGAATTTGACTGACAGATTTCTATGCCTCTACTCCTTATTTTTTCTTTAAAATGTATTTATAATCACTAAGAGCCTTTCTACCACCACATAGTTTGATCCCTGATTAACTTCAGCTGATCTTTTACATTAGCATCATGATTTCCAAAACCTCAGACTTTTTATCTCTATTATTTTTATTTCTATTAATTTATCCACCTCCCTGCCACCAAAATTTTGAACTATATTATACCATTTCCCTTATCCATCAAAAAAGCTTCATCATGTTTATTAAATGAAGTTAGATCTCAGCCTACTCAGAATACAGCCTGTTTCCAGTAGTTCTAGTTTTCCTCCAGTTTCCTTTGCGATCTCTTTCTCATACCATTCCCCACATGTTCTCAATCCTGTACTACTCTGTTTTCAAACTTGACTCCTGGGAGTATGTAATGTCCATTTTAGAGGGAAAGAATGACATGTGGCCTGTTTTCTTTAATAATAGCTCACATGTTTGTCCTTAAAAAAATCAACTGGTAACAAATCACTCTTCAATGCTTTAAGTCTGTGTATTTAACAGAAATGTTTAGGAAGTAAATTCAAATTTTTATGAATTTTGAACTTAAAATATGGACTACATCCCAAGGGATGTATTAGATGTGCATATTTAAAAGTAAGTTCAAATTAAATGTTTAATTTTTAACTATTTAATTTAAAAACGAGCTAAGTACGTATGCTTTGGGAGTTTATATACTTTGAATTTATTTCTATTTTTAATTGTATTATATCCCTCACATACACAGTTGGCTTAAGACTGTAATGCAGACAGCCTCGCTCTTTTAGTTTTCATTATTTATTTCACAAGCCAACATATTGTTTATGCCTAATTAAAAACCTGGTGTATTCTAATATACAAAAGTAAATGCAAAGCAAGAATAATTTTCCAACTGATGTTATATATGATATTGTGAAAATATGACTAATTAGTTTTGTAACTAGTTAAAATATGGATGATAATGACCCAGCTACTTCATGTTACAGATTTTAAAAACTGACTTCCAAACCACTAAGATCTCCAAAATGTTACCAAGCTGATTGAATAGAAAGTGTAGGCTAGAACACAGATCTTCTGACTCCTGGTGCATGATTCTTTGCTCAGTATTACTTCTATAGTCTTTATTTTACATAGTATACCATTAATTGGCTGGTATCTTTAGTTATGCTTCTTTTTCATGTTTAGATGGTTTGTTTCTGTAACCACATCCACAGTGATAAGATTCTAGTAAGAAAGAATGCCGACCTTTCACAATTTGATTTGCACATACACACACAGTTGTCATTTTTCTTTTGCCACTTTTCCTTAAATTCAGTGTAGAATTATTGCTTGTGGAATAGAGTCACAATCTTAATGTAATCAAAATAAATTGCTTTCCCCATTCTGTTCAGTAGACAATGCAGAGGAAGCTTTATTAATCCTAACTGACTTATTTGCTATAAAGACATAATAATTTTTTGCCAGTACTTTGTGTGTCATCATCTGAGGCTGTTTAAATTAAATTTTTAGATTTTGTACCTGTATTTATTTATGTATTTATTTATTTACCTATTATGCGATGAAGAGATTATTCATTTTTACCCACTGTTTTTCAGTTTTGGTTGTTTGCTTAATACCTATTTTCTTACTGATTTTAGGAAGTATATATAATCAGTACCTACTTATGAAAGTGTTATAGTGATCTGACTATAAGTCAGTAAGTGCCAAGAATTTTCACATATTAATTTTTTCAGTAATTTTTATGGGTCTATATTTTTGTTTCCACTTAGCTCTTGCCTATTAACTCAATAGTTGACCCTCACAAGACTAACCTTAAAATCCTCTTGTAGGTTTTTTCAAGTCTTATAAGCCTACTTGACAATTATTGTGTTCCTTATCTGCATCTCACAATTTTGCTTCTTCACGTTTATTATATGGCAAAAATTTTCTTCTAAAATGATTGTAACTTTGAAATTTTGCTTAAATTCACTAAAATTCATTCGTTTTATTACAGGTTGTCAAGTTGAAGCAAATAGAGCATACTCTGAATGAGAAAAGGATATTACAGGCAGTGAATTTCCCTTTCCTTGTTCGACTGGAATATTCTTTTAAGGTAAATTTTGGTAATATCTAAGTAAGTTATTTTCAAGCAGATATACATTTTAAAATATAATTCTGTAATAGAATTCTAAGTCAGATGATAAGCTGGAGAGTATGAATAAATAAATAGAGCCATCTTTAGATTTTTATGTAATCTAATTCTGTTGTGCTTATAAGCTTATGTAGCATTGGAAAAGGTTTTAGTTCTCTGTGGAACCAATGTTCAACATGATGTGTGATTTTGCATAAGAAGGTATTAAAAGTCAATTACATTAGTGATCCAGAAACATGGCAGTATGTTATTACATAATTCTTGTACTCATGCAAATGCATATGATAGAGACAACTCTACTTCTCTTAAACACTTTTTACCATGACCTCATCACTTTATTTTACTTACTAATTTATATTCTACTCTTTTATACACAAGGCAAAACATTCTTTGCTCTACTGTTCAAGTGTCTGATAAAGTACAAAAGGTTTATTCTTTAAATTGGCACCTTTTCAACTCTTTGGAATAATACTTGGCATCTCTCTGCACAGTTGAATCGTATAAAACACTTTAACCTTTTTCACCCCAAATGAAGACCTATGCATCCAAGATATTAAAATCATTAATTAACCTCTTAGACATAAAATATTCTTACGAACTCTTTTCAAACTAGTTTTTAACTTTGTTTTTCCCTTGCATACACTATGGCACTATATCATTGCCATAATGTCTAATTATTCAAGAGTTAAATGTTCCCTTTGAAACGGAAGAGCAAAGTGCCAGGCTAGTATATGGCACTAATATATGACTAATATATGGCAAGAATACCGGAGGGATGGTGAAGAACTCAGCATAGAAAAGCTAGAGCATTTTCCATTTGTTCTCTTTTTTTCCTCAATTTTATTAATCTGTCAGATTTTGATTTTGTCCTGTTCTGCTTGAATATGGTATAATCTTAGACTATTCTTAAACCAGATTTTATAATTTTGCGTTATTTCCTTTTGTTTGTTGATAGGATAATTCTAATTTATACATGGTTATGGAGTATGTTCCCGGTGGTGAAATGTTTTCACATCTGAGAAGAATTGGAAGGTTCAGGTAACTGAACTTTCTCCCTCAAGTTTTCTCCCTTCCTCAAGTCTTTGTACGTGTGGCTTTTTTTAAACCAGATTTTTAAGTTAATACCAGTGCCAAAATTTCCTTTCATTTAAGTAACCAGTATTTTAGCAATATGAGGCACTGGGTAAAAAAAAACATTAATAAAAGACCATGTCATGCATGAGTTTTAAAATTAAAAGAAGCAATATGAAACTAATTTAAGTATTTTAACATTAGTAGATATTGTGAGATTTATTTGAAGTTTCTTGAAAATGAAAACCTTACATTTAAAATACTATTATTCAACAAGTAATAGTTGAAATATAATAATACAGTATTTAACATTATAATAATGACATTTATTAATAATATTTAAAATAAGTACAGGAGGCTGAAGATGAGAAAGAAATATATGTAAAAATAATAATAGTAGCATTATGGTGATATGATTATAAAAATGGTGCTTTTCACAAATTTCACTCTCCAAGTTTTTCCTAGGTTCACAATTCAAAATACACACCTAATATAAGAAGAGTTTGTACCTTATTGTTATGTTATTAGTAAGATCTAATAAGATAAGATGTTATTACTACTAAGATATTAAAATAGCTGTGTGATAGTTCATAGATTACTATTGTCAATTAATAATCTATAGTAGAATGAAGCTAAAACCAAGAGTAATGTGAGCTTCATTTACTCTGTATATAAATTTCAGTTAAACATGAGTATGACCTCAAAAGGTACTGAAGATGGTATATTATATTAAAATATTATTTTAAAATATTATTTTTAAACATTCTACAAATATTTTCTGAAGACCTGATGTGAAGCAGGATAGGATATGAGAAATCTACTGACAAGCAAAAGAAATAGCATACATATCATTATATTTTTTAAAATTCTATTTCTGGTACTACCAAATCAAATTCATGTCGCTTATCTTGAGGAAATTCCTATTAATAGTTAAGTTGTTCATTAAAGATACAAATCTAAAAATCATTGCAAACTTATCAAGCAGATTATCCGAGTTCAGTGAAACATACTAGAAAATTGATTATAAATTTAAATTACAAAATCAGTATATCCTTTGAGAGTCATACTTAGATTGTGGCATGAAAATTATGCTGCTGTCAAAATTACAATGATCCTTAGCAGTAATCTATGCATACAAGGACTGTGCATGTTTACACAGACCTACAAATTCTACATATGCCAATGTGTCTGTATAAACATGTATAGTAGAAGATTTGGAAATTCCCATGCCAAGATTGCATATATGGTTTCTGGAAGGAATTATGAGTATTCCTTATTTTGCACCAATATTTTACATTTTTTCTATAAAAGCATGCATCATTTTTGTAATAAAATATGTACACTGCTCCTTTTGCTTGTCACTAAGTTTCCCATGTCCTATGCTAACATTAACCTTCAGCTTATTGCAGTTAAAAAGCTTCTAAGTAGTGACATTCTTTAGAGACTTGACATCTGTGAAAAATGTAGAGAGAGCCTATTAATGATAGCAATGGTACATTCCGTTTGGCACTTGGATTTTCAGTCATTCTCAGGGTCAGACATAATTCTAAAGATTATTATCTTCTAATGGGGGCAGTAATAATTTACGATAAAATGACTTTTAAGATTATGATTTGTTTATTTGCTTGCTTGTTTCTTTGCTTTTTTTTGGTTCATACTGTACTTGTGATTAAACCAGGGCCTTTACACTAAGAAGCATACCCCCCAAGTCAACCCCCTTTTAAAACATTTTGAGACAGGATCTTGCTGAGTTGCTAAATTGCCCAAGCTGAGCTCAAACTAACAATCCTCCTACCAGCCTCCCAGAGTATTTGAATTACAACTGTTTGCTAAATGCCTACATAAGGTTATATGTTTCTTCAATGTAAATTAAATATCAGATGTGGAGTGCATCCAGGTACATAGAGAAAACATGTCCCCTAAATGTATCAAAGCATTATTTGAAGATAATTTACAGAATATTTGGAAATTAACCAAATTCTTTACATACCCTTAAAAAGTGCTTCTCTTTCCCAGCATACCTTACCACATGTTAATTTTTATATATAACATACTCATTAGTATTTATTATCCATGGTACCTGAAAATCAGTACTTTGTTTCTTTGCAGTGAACCCCACGCGCGGTTCTATGCAGCTCAGATAGTGCTGACGTTTGAGTACCTCCACTCGCTAGACCTCATCTATAGAGATCTAAAACCTGAAAATCTCCTAATTGACCATCAAGGTTACATCCAGGTATGACTTGAACACAATTTCTGTGCTGTATTCAGGAAAGTACTAAGCAAGAAGTTTTGCTATTTAACCTCAACATGACCCCCAGAAGTTTAAAATTCTACATGTGGCTATATCTGATAGGTGTAGTCAAAATGCAGGAAAAAATGTATAAAATTACCTTCAAGTCATGACTATAGGGTGTGTATGAAATATAAATGAATTTTGTGTTTTAGTCTTGGCTTCTATGCCAAGATCTCATTAAGTATATACAAATATTCTAAAATCTACAGAAACCCAAAATCTGAAGTACTCGGTCCCAAGCATTGTGGATAAGAGATGATCCACCTGTATTATCTGTCTTAACCCTGTGAAGTGTAAATTGTGTTGTTATTCTCATTTTAGGGCAAACAAAATAAGGCAAAAGAAGGTTATACAACCATTAAACAGTAGAGTCAGGATTTAAACCTAGACAGTCTGATCTGAGTCCACGCTCTTTACGTTTACAGTACGGTAGTTGTAGTACAGTAGAAGTGCCAATCCATTTTACCTAGAAATGGAGCAGCAGCCCTTTGCACAGTTATCAGTAGATCCTCCCGGTAATGGTTTCATGCTTTGACAGTGCACTTAATGGTAAAGAACACATTGGACTTAAGGAATATTTATTATATTGTTGCATTATTATTAAAACCATTTCTTTTTGTGTTTCACTTTCACTTTTATTCCTTGGGATTTTTATGAAAAAGAACTGAAAAGTGTTTTGCTGCTATTCATTTGTTTTGAGAGGGAATAAGGCTTTCCAACATGGGTTGTTTTAACTTTCATTCACTAAATAGTTGTCTTCATGCGTAAGTCTCAATTATATTGACTTACTTTTCCCCCATTTTTCATGGTTTCAATTTTTACCTTGAGTTTTTAACTTTTAGTTTAATTACATTAAACACACTGATGGTGAAGTGATAAAGTTTCACAAGTCTGTTTTTTGTTTCTTTGTTTCTTTGTTTGAATAGGTCACTGACTTTGGATTTGCCAAAAGAGTTAAAGGCAGAACTTGGACATTATGTGGCACGCCAGAGTATTTGGCTCCAGAAATAATCCTCAGCAAGGTATGCTGATAATGCTGGTCTGTATGAAGCAGGAATGTGAGGCATGCATCACAATGGAGTTTTGACGAAACAGTTTATTAACCTAATTTTTATTGGACCTAATATTAGACCTAATATGTATATTAAACCTATTTATGCATAATTACTAAAGAATAATTATTTAGAGTCTACCATTTATTTTATAATTTCTGTCAGTTTTAATTATGGATGTTAGAGAAAAAGAGGGAATAAATCTAACTGCTACTATATATTCATGTTTTGACCCAAAACAGAGCGTTTTGTTTTGTTTTGTTTTTGTTTTTCATAATTATTCCCAGTAACATGAGAGGAAGCAAGCAAGAGATGATATGGACCAGGTGTCAATCTAGAAATGATATGGACTAGGTTTGAGTTCTTCCTTTGTTTCAAATTTATCACCTAAGTGAAAGGAATGTAGGAAATCATTTTGTAATTTTAGTTTAATAGTAGTATTACAGCAGTTGACCAGGTTTAGAATAGAGAAAAGCCATGGGAGAAATGGTAGCCATATTTAAAAGAATGGTTTAACTTCTCTCTTCCTTAAAAAAACTAGAAAGGGAAACTAACAAAAATTGAGTGTAAATAAGAACAAGGAAAGGGAAAGAAATAAAAGGTTCACATTGATGCACCACAAACTGACATATTGAAATTTGGCTGAAACAAAATATTTCTTATAGCTCTCCTCTTATTATCTTTTATAATCTACATCTTTTATAGATTGTTTACTCTTTTATAATTGTCTTTTTACTCTTTTATAATCTAAATATCATTGCTGTTTCTTCTTTAAATGTGGCTAACAATGTCATCACAAAATAAGCACCAATATTTGTACAAGTATGTATAAATTGTGAAAGCAATAGATTGTTATTGTAAAAAACTTGGAAAATACAGAAAAATATAAAGAAACAACCCCCGAAAAACATGTAATCCCACCACTTAGAGATAGACTTAAAGAAAAAACGTATCAATGTATTTTTATATGCATGTTATTTTAATTTAGATCATAATGAAAATATAGTTTTGTGTCTGGCTTTTCTCACTTGTGTAGCAACAATTATGCAAACACCATTTTGTGTGTGTGTGTGTATGTGTGTGGTGCTTATGTTTGTGTACTGACATACCATAAAATATTCAACCAATCTTCCATTGTTGAATATTTAGGTTTCCTTTTTCTTGTCTTTTTATTGCTTTTATTTTAAAGAGAAAAAACTGGGGCTGGGGATTTAGCTCAGCGGCAAAGCGCCTGCCTGGCAAATGCAAGGTCGTGAGTTCGGTTCCCGGTACCGGAGAAAAACCAAAAAAAAAAAAAAAAAGAGAAAAAACTAACAAACCAACAACAATGAAGACAAAAACAAAAAGAACACATAAACAACAAAAAACAATACATGAGCTCAAAACAAAATGATAGCTGCACTACATACTGTTACCTTCACCAAAGTTGCTCAGTCCACCAGATGTAAGAATGCAAGGTTGATCAAACAATCAAAGACAGTAACAAGTAATAAAAAAATTGGAAACGATACAGAGCTTCACCATTGTTTGCTTTTTCTTTTATAGTTGCTGTTGTTGTTAGAGGGTTTTTGTTTGCTTGTTTTCATTTTTTGCTATTATAAACAATTGTGATAAACATCTTTGTATATAAAGCTTTTTATGTATTTCACATAATTTCCTTTGGATAAATTCCCAGAAGCAGAAGTACTGGGTCAAAGGATATGAGCATTTTAAACGCCCTTGATATGTATTACCAAAGTGTTTTCCAAAAAGACTGTACCATTTTATACTCCTACCAGTAGTGTATGAGAGTACCTGTATTACCACACTCTCAAGCACTGAGTATTCTCATTTAAAAATATTTACTGCTTCTTAGATTTTTTCCAATGCTTAATAGCCATTTGATGTTTCTTTGTTTCTTTGTGTGTATGTATGTATATAAATTATTACTTCCTGTCCTTTGCTTGTTACCTGTTGTAACTTAGTAGTTTCCTTATTGATTTGTTTTAATTCCCTATACTTATGGTATTAGCTTGTATCTGGCACATTTAGTATAAACATTAGCATAGAGTTTAAAACATCAACAAGTTAAGTTATTCTTACATCATTTTTTCCTTTTCAAAATAATACCGAATCAGGAAAAAAAAAGGTCGGGGGGGAATAGCTGGGGATGGTAGCACATGCCTGTGATCCAGCACTCTGGTGGAAGGCTGTGGCAAGAGGATCACAGATTCCTGCCTACTCTGGGCAGCTTGTTGACTTGGTGAAACCTTAGTCTCAAAATTAAAATAAAAAGAGTTGGGAATGTAGCTCGGCATAAAAGCTGTTGGTTCAATCACCAGGACTGGAAGAGGGAGGGGAGCAGAGGGAATTATAGTATTATATGTTAGCTAATAATTTGGAAAGTAAACCATTTGTAGAGCTAACATTATGACAAAAGGCTGGAATGTGGAGAGGGTGATAGTAATTAGAGGGGACATCTGAGGGCAGAACACAAGGCCTGGGAAGAACTCAACTTATCTTTCCCCATGATTGGAGAGTGTGAGCTTTTTCCCATATTCCTTTGTGACACTTGACACAGAACATAGTTGATAACACACTTAGTGTACACATGTTAACATATGCACATTATGACTGATTTTCTTATGCTTCTAAGTGTTAATTTTAGTAACTTTAATAATTAAAACCCAATTCACCATATCTTTGAATTATACATTTGGTATGCAAAGCATTTTAAACATATTGTTCTCTTTCACTTAATGTACAGGCACTCCTCATTTAATGACCAAATTACAGTCATGCTGCTGTCATTAAATGAATTGGTCTCTGAGTGAGGAATTGTATATAGTATGTACATTACAATATTCAGAAAAAAGACATAGTCAAAGCTGACTTTGCTTTTGTTTGCATAATTCTTACATATGGTACTGTAATGTATAACAGAACATAAAACTACAGTACTGTAATATACAGTACAATCAGAAAAAATTACAGTACTGTATAAACAAGGTGTACTGTACAATAAAAGACATTGAGGTTCTATAAACAAGATGTAACACTGGTTGTAAGTCCAAGTGACAGGTCGTAAGTCCGAACAGTCCTTAAATAGGTAGGTCGTTAAGCAAGGAATGTCTGTACTTTTCATAAAACCCTACGTACTAATTTTCTTTCCTGTATATGTTTAAAGATAAAAAGAAAATCAGTAGATTGCAAAAGTAGGTTACATTTAAATATTTATATTAATTTGGTTCCACATTAAATTTTACCCTTCACAAGATCCTATGAGATAGACATGATTATCTCCAATATATTTGCCTTCCAAACTCCTGGAATGTAGAGATACAATGTAGAGATATACTCCTTCATATTTTGAAGTCAGCTCCAATATTATCCCACTAGTACTGTTTTGTTTCAAAACCTTTCACCTTTCTATAGAAAACCTAATTTGTAAGATTTGGACCTATGATAGGCCTTAGGAGGTATTGGTCTAGCTCCCTTTCTGTTGCTGAAAAACAAAGTTTTCTCAGAGAAACAAGACAAATTTCATTAGCAGTAATAGTCATCTTGGTTTTAGGGAAAAGATTTAATAATCTTTTCTAATATTCAATTCCGGTATCTGGAAATCCTCCCTTTT
Source organism: Chinchilla lanigera (assembly GCF_000276665.1). Lineage (NCBI taxonomy): Eukaryota > Metazoa > Chordata > Mammalia > Rodentia > Chinchillidae > Chinchilla > Chinchilla lanigera. The sequence goes on along the minus strand of NW_004955423.1, from coordinate 9,650,263 downwards.
GTTTGATTTAAATCTGATATATTTTGTTCATTTTTTAAATTCTATCCAAATAGCTGCTTAGCAACTGCATTAAAATTTTTATATGCTTCCAGATAATTTTGAATTACATATGAGTTCATTTTCCTCTGAGTAACTTAAGTAGTAATTGACATTGGTGTTGGTTTATCTCAGGGCTACAATAAGGCAGTGGATTGGTGGGCGCTGGGAGTGCTAATCTATGAAATGGCAGCTGGCTACCCCCCATTCTTTGCAGACCAACCAATTCAGATTTATGAAAAGATCGTTTCTGGGAAGGTGAGTTATATATTTATCATTCCTTTCTTATTCATTATTTCTGTACATGAATCTTAAGGTTTAAAGATTGGAGTCATATTGTGTCATCCCAATATTACCCTCAATTTGAAAAAATATAAAAGTATCTGATACTGCTGATCTTGTAAGAAAAAAATGGCAGTTGTATCATCAAATTAGAAAAACAGTAAAGCAAATTTTTATTGCTTACAAAAAACAGGATGATTGCCATAATTCTCAATATTCATTCAAATACATACTAATTGTTAGTTATTTCACATGGGTAGGCCCTTGGAGAGAAGTTTTAGGAGCTGTTTTTCTATGCTGTTCTTTTTCAGGAGAGAATTCCCATTTGAGTTATGTCAGAAACCCCCAAGTGGGGCTGGGGATTTAGCTCAGCGGCAAAGTGCCTGCTTGGCAAGTGCAAGGTCGTGAGTTCGGTTCCTGGTACCGGAGAAAAACCAAAACCAAAAAAAAAAAAAAAAGAAACCCCCAAGTTAGAAGGAAATATAAAATGGATGAGTTTATAGAATTGATTTTAACAGAAGTGTTCATGTTGATTTTAATTGCCATTGATATAAACATTATTCTTGAACATGAGTAATTTACTGGGTCATAATGTTTTACATTTTGTACATAACCACGTAAAGCTTTCTTTTACATTTACACTCTCTAATTTTGCTTCCCAGGGCATTTTGTTTAGGATCACTGACCTCTCACAGTTCATGTCTGAGATCTCACTAGAGATGAGTCTGATTCTCCTTACCAAGTAGCAAAGACAGAGAAGCCTTTTAAGCCTCTCCAGCAAGAAATGTTCTGTACGTTAGGGAATTAGTGATAAAGTATATGAGAAGGAGTATTCTTCCTTCTTTCTGTTCCTGCATACGGTACTTTCTCTTACTTTGTCCTTTTTGTTAAGACCATGTAGCTCTATTTAGAATATGAACAGGACAGAACATAAATTTTCCCATCACGTTATCCTGAGATCTGAGATAATTGACTATTTTTATGTTAAGATCATTTTAGGCAGAGATAAACCTAATCAACCTAAAGATTCTGATAGAAGATAGAGGCAAAGTCTCCATTTCTTTGTATCTCAGCCAGATTCAAGCTCTGAAAAGTATAAAAGTTCACTTCAGGATCCCTGAATTTAAAATTTACAAGATTATATATAACAAGATACCCAAATGGCCACCATGCAATAATTTATCTTTTCTGCCAGGACCCAAATTTAAATCAGGGATGCTACGCAGGTAGGCTTTAGGAACAAGACATTTAACAACACAACATGTCTATTCAACCACTTAAGCATCCACATTTCAGCGTCATATTGTTCCATATGTCATTGTCTATATGCAGGCCATAAAGATTATAAGACTTTTCTTGTATTTTATCACACTTTTTGGAGACAGCTTGTTGTTGTGTCTGTATTCATAAATTAGCAAACTAATAAAAAAACTTATACCTCATCTGTATCAGAGGTAGAATGTAAATACCTCTTACAGAACATAAAAGTAGACCATCACTGTTAAAGTGATCTCTAGTGTCTGTATTATGTGAAATACAAATCATAATCACTACTTTCCCTCATCCAAATCCAAACTAACATGTATCTCTAGCCACATTGTAAAACTCATATTATCTCTCTGGTTAGTAGATAAAAGCCAGATTGGAAGCTAACTAGTTTTTTTACATTCTGCTAATTTTTCAAGTCAATAAAAATCCAATTCTGGTTTTATATTTATGAATTTTCTATTTGCATTTAAATTTTTGATGGTCTTAATATAAAATAGCATTTAAGAATATACTTTTCATTCAGAATTACGTTTTCCTATTTTTAAAAGAATTACTTTTATGCAACATTTTATGTTGACTGTATTTTCCATTCTGAAGCCATACCATAAAAATTACAGGTATCAATGGTAGTCAAAAGTTAAAATAAAAATAAATGATTAGTTCACTGAAATCCATATATTTGAACATTAGCTTAAATATTTTCTCTATTATAATGTTTCAACTAAAGCTGGTATTTTTAAATGTACAGAAAGATGATCAATCAGCTTGTTAGATTCTCTCCTACACACATTTTGCCTTTAAAAAACAGAAGAGGTGGTATTTAAATGTCAAATTATTCATGCAGTATTAAGGTTCTGGTTTAGAAATGCATGGCTGACAGAAAAAATTTGTAATTTTGAATTTAACTATGCTTTTTCCTAGCAATATATATGCTGTTGTTTAAGATTAGTCTTTAAGTTTAGTGCCTTGGTGCCATATATTCTATGACAAGAATCACTCATGGTTTCCACAGCAACTCTATCAGGCTATATTATCCATGGACGTATAATAGTTGATATTGTGTTCAAAAGTGATACTTGCAAGTAGGGTAATCAAGTAACAGCTGTTATGGAAACCAGCTTTTAAAGTCTGGCTTACATAATTTTTAAAATTCTGAGCTTTGTTATATATAACGTAAATATTATACCATTTTTAACAATACCAAAAATGTACGAAGAAATACTGCACAGCGTCTAGAAGTGGAAACACAAGTATGTACTGAATAAACAAAGACTTGGTTAATTTTTCCCAAAAGTAGATCGATGCTCACTTGAAGGGTAATTGATTAGCAGCTCAGTGGCCATTTCTTTCTGTGTCACGGGGCCCAAACCCCATCTCCAGGTTTTTGATTCCCTGTTGAGAACTCACAGGACTTAGCATATACTGATGCTCGCATCCAAGACTTACTACGAAAGAGGGAATTAGCAAAAGGAAAAAGGCAAAGTCCAGAGGAAATCAGGAACCCTCAAGTCCTTCCCCAGTGGAGCCACAGCAATGCACTTAACTCCTCCAGCAATGAATTGTGAAACGTGTGAAATGCAGGACACTAGCTCATTAGAGACTCTGCCCATTGTTTTTATTGGAAATTATACATATATGCACTCTGCCTAGCACATACCCAAATCCAAGGTCCCCAGAATAAAAGCAGATATTCAGCACAAACCATATCATTTGTACAAACAGTCTGAGCCACTCTTGTCATGAAGGGGAAGTGTCACACAGTGTAAGGAACTGATCCCATTCAAGTTTCCGGATACCTGCTAGGGGTCAAGTCTCAAGGAGTCCTAAGGGGGTGATCTCAGGCCTGCTATTTTAACTCTTTTCTGTACATACTCTGTTTCCTTAGTAACATACACATATGCAGATATACCTCTACATTTTTTTCTAAGGCGCCATTGTTAATACTTTTTTGGGAAATTTAAATGCTATTTTTTGTTTGGCCCTGGCTATAGTTAAAGAGGCTTAGAAGTACTCAGAAGTCATTTTCATAAAATCAAAGGCAATTCTACTATTTATATAGGATCATTTTTTTTAACACTTTGCTGCAGTCATTTAAAATCCTCATTAACACCTGCTTTGAGACAGCTCTGCAGTGGTCTGAAGAGCAAATGATTACAAAATGGCTCTTTATTTTGTGGGAGAGGTGAGGATGGTGTGGGTAGTATTTCTCTGCAAGCACAAAATCTGTTTATCTAACACTGTTTCTGCATAGCACAGGAAACAGATTACAGAGCCCATAGACATGGCACCAGAATTTATAAATATTTTCAAATGCCCTAGCTCTTTCTTTTTATTTATAGTATTCAAGGTGATTAAAATTACACTGGGTCCTTTGAGGTAGTGTGGAGGTTGGCACCATGTCTATAGAGGCTGAATACTAGTTTATAAAAAGTTGTTAGGGCCTTTGAAAAGTTGACTAATATATATGATAATTTTTGATAGATAAATCCTTTACTGGTACTGTAAATGTTTTAGAAGCTCTTGTACCTAAGTGAAGGAGATAATTTAAATTTATTCCAATATAGTCTGACCAGAAATTAATAGATTATTGTTTGTTGGCTGTCTGCAAACTCTTCTGAGATATTTAAGCCTAGTAAATTTTATCCCAGTGCATAAAAGATAATGTTACTACTTAAACAACCCTTTCCCCTGCCAGTAATTGCAGAATAGCAGTAAAATTTTTTCCTTATATCAGCCAAAAATGAACTTTATAATTCCTGTAATTAAGCTCAGTGTAGACAAATTTGATTTGGACTTATTGTTTTCTTTCTAAAAGAAAAATAGTGCAAAGTCAATTAGTGAATTTAAATCACAAATACCATAGCAACATGAACTGATTTGCTTTGTTGGATGGAACTTCCTCTTAAGTTTGTAGAAAATAGTAGTCATTCCTGAAACTGAAATGTATAAGACTTTATAACTGGCCTGAAAGCAAAACAAATATTCTGTTGAGCTTGCTCAATTCAGAGTGAGTTTTATAGTTCAACATATTGCATAATGTAATTTGACGATGTTATTTTGGGTATTAGATATATTCACTGTGCTGTCCCTCTAAAGCAAGTCTAGAGCTATCCATTTTCCTCCTCACTCTATGAAGTTTAAGCCTTTAAGAAAGTTTTTATTCTATAAATTAACAAGTGGCACATGAACCAGAAAGAAAAGAGGAACTTCCTATGCATTCCAAATGATTTTCCTGACATGGACTGGAGTCCTTAGGTGGTCTGGCGATGGAAACATAGATTTCGTCCACATTCCTTCTTTGAATCCAAAAATCTGGCTTAGAATCATTAAAATAGCATTCTAATGGGAAGGTTAAAAATGAAAACTAATTAGTGTGTCTAAGATATTAGGCATAAGAAAAAGAAAGGCAGATCCATTAAAGTTACATAATTTCTTTTCATACCTGCCAGATGAAAAATATTCTCAGCATTTTAGAGATGAGAGAACTGAGATTCAGAAAGGTAAAGGGGTTTTCCCTAGATCACAGAGCATGTGTTTAACTGGTATTGAAATTAAAACCTAGGAGTTCTTTCTACTAAAGAAATAGCTTTGCTAGGTGTAGTAATAAATAGTTTCAGCTACTCAAGAGGCTGAGGCAGGAGGACTACTTGATCCCAGGAGTCTGCGGCCAGCCTAGGCAACATAACAAGCCTGTCTCCTAAAAGAAATAAATGAATAAATGAATTCTTAAAAAGAAATAGCTGGTAGAATTTTTGAAGTGTCAAAGATACTAAATTTTATTTCATTTAACTCCTTCAATTCCTCGTGTAGGTAAAGCAAGTCTCAGAATTGCCCCAAGCCAGAAAGTTGTTTGTAGCAAAGCAAAAGATAGAATCTAGTTCAATAGTTCGTTCGTTATTTCTCACTTGCTCCAGTTGCTCTTCAGTCTTTTTTATTCCTGCACTGCTGATCTTCCCTTCTTAGTCTCACTGGCATGGGCCTCTTCTTCCCCCCGTTACTGGTCTCGGTCAGCCTTCTGTCTGTAAGAGCCAGCTCGCAATTTCCAGGTGCATTTTTTCGGTTCAAACCTTACTCCTATATTCAGTATCCTATTTGAGATCTCCCCTCAAGTATCTAATAAATTTGCTAAATTTAGCATCTCTAAAACTGACAGGTTTTTATTCCCCCTAGAAAATCAGTTTCTTCCACAGCCTTTCATATCTCAATTGATGGAGGTTCCATCCCTGTAGTTGCTCAGACCAAATGCCTTGGAGTCTTCATCCCACATCTCATGCACAGGAAGACCCTTTTGGTTCCGCGTGTACAGAAGTCAGCCATTTTTGCCACCTATACCGCTACCCTTCTCACCTGAGCCACAAGAATGGTTCTTTTAAAAATGTTAAATCAAATCCTGCTACTTCTCTCAAAACCTTCCAGTGAGGGTCTATTGGCGGGGGCGGGTGCAGCCCAGTGAAAGAGCTCATACTAAGCTTGCAGAAGGTATCTGGTACTAGGTTGAATCCCTAGCACCAAAAAATGAGGAAGGAAGGAAAGAAGGGAGGGAGGGAGGCAGGGAACCAGCCAGCCAGCCAGCCAGGCTGGCATACAAGGATTGCCCATTTTCTTCAGAATAAAATTTAAAACTCTTACCATACTATATTTTGTGAGGAATGACATTTTTAAAGGATCACTTCAGTCGCTGTTATTGTTTATCTTCTTTCTCATTAGAATGAAAACTCAATGAAGGTAGGAATCATTGTTTTAGTTTGTTTACTAATATATCCCAAGCACATCAGTTCCTGCCACGTAGTCAGTATTCCATTAACATTTGTTGAATTTGAATTCATGCATTCATTAAACACTCATCAGCTTGACATATGGCAGATCAGCTCCATGTGCTAGATCAGCACTTCGGTTGTCTCTGTCGTCATGAAGTGGTCTCTATCTTTGGTGTCTCGCCCTAGAGATACTGACTCATTAGGTATTCTGTGGATTTTAAACATCTGCATTTTTTTGAGTGATCTTAGACAATTCAGATGTATATGCATCATTTCCCATGACCTTGCTCTGCATATCTTTACTTGACTGTATATGCAAGACTGTAGCAATACATTTAATCTCAAGTATATATCATTAGGAAACTCAGAAGTAACATCGTCTCTGAAGGTTGGAAAGAATTCTAAACAGGAAATAAAATTAAGGAAAACACCAAAGAAAGAACTCCAGGAAGTGTATATTGTGTGAGCACCTCTTTTATGTTGTACAAAAACCTTTTCCATGTTAAATGATACCAGGGTTCTAAAAGACTTATCTCTCAGAACTAATGGACTAGTGGGTTTAAAATATCTTTCTCTTTTTATATCTGACTGTTTATAGCAACTGTCACATTATTTGCTATGGCAGAAAGCTCATAAATATAGAAATCAGGAGTACTATCTTAAGTTATTTTCCCCACAGTCCACTGACCAAGTCAGTTGCCTGCTAGAACTCAAGTTCCTTATCTTTAAAATGAAGATTTCACTAACCTAAAATAAGCTTATTCTAGTTGCAGTAGTCTACAATTTTGATTTCATGTTCTAAGATAGTTGTAATTATAATGATAGAAAATACCTTCTCAATATGGTTTTGAAGGAAAAATTAGTCACTCTTCCTATGGTAGAATTGGTTGGTATCTCCAGGTTAATATGCTATCAAGAAGGAAATTATATTAAAATATAATTTTGTTTAGGTTATTTATGGTTTTTTTATGGTTTCTAACTAATTCCAATTTGATGATTTGACATGGCTCTAGAAATTATATTTCAGATTACATTTCAGAACTATCGTAGAAAAAATATTTTCACAATAATTCTCATTATTTCTCCTCTAAGATCTGAGAAATATCTTAGATATACTCTAAGATATGAGAAATTCCCACTATTAGTTTGACCATTATGAGAGTGTGAGCTACCTACCAAAATCTCTGGAGAAAAGGGTGTGATATAACAGTGAGGAAGATATGTCTATAATTTTATAAGGTTCTCAAATAAATTTGCTGTAAACCACCACCACTCCATTTGAGAATCACTGTTGGGCTGGGGATTTAGTTCAGTGGCACAGTGCCTGCCTGGCAAGTGCAAGGTCGTGAGTTCGATTCCTGGTACTGGAAAAAAGCCAAAAAAAAAAAAGAGAGAGAGAGAACCACTGTTAGCCTTGTATATACACGTATACCTTTTTCCCTTTAACTAATCTAATTAGTTTATTTACATACACTTTATTTACATACATACATGCAGACAGACATATGTAAATGGCTACTTTATGTATGTACCTATATTCTTCATGTACTGCATTATATATAACCAGAATCCAGAAAATAACTTCTATTTAGTAAATTACAGTCCGCAGTTCTGAACATCATGAAAGGGAATGACTGGCACATTACTATTTACCAGTTTGTGCAAGTTTAATTCTAAATGAAGACAGACCTATCTCAAGTAAGTTACTTCTTGGCATCTGAACAAAGGTTGGATGTACCACATGCAAAGTCTGAGTTAATGGAACCACTGGGGAAAAATCATTTTTAAAGTAAACAGTGTGCCTTTTAAGAACCCCTTGTTCTCTGCTTACTACTTCAGCTAGGGTAAGTGAGGAGAAAACAACAACAAAAAGTTTTTTAAAGGAAAATTTCCATCTTCTAGGAAGTTCCCCATCTTGATTATGTTCAGATGATGGAATCAGGGAACCAGTCTAGAATAAATAGAAGTATATACCCTGAACTCAGAGCACTTATTTATAAAAACACTGCTACCACTTAGCTCTGTAATCCTAGGCAGATTATTTAATCATTATAGGTCTTAACTGCTTCACCCACACCTAGAAAGTAGGGACAATAATTGTACCTAATCCTCAGGAATCTGAGTTTTCATCTTGTCTCCCAGTAGTCCAGTCGTACTGTTACATAATAGTAGAATTACGCTTAAAAGCTGTCTGCTAATAAATGAAAAATAGTTTCCTGTGCTGTGAAAGGCAGTGTGGGTTTTTATGATCATCTTTAGACTCTTTTTTGATAGATCTCTTTCCCAAGTGTACACACTAGTGCTTGTTCTGTTTCTGTTACTGGCTTAATCTGTACATCTCTGAGACAGAGGCTTATAAAGTGCGATCCAAGGGAATCTCTCTTGAAGATGCATAAGGCTTCTGATGTGGTTGGAAAAGTTCTAAATGTGTGCATGGCCAGTTATGTCCTTAAAGGGAGGGAAGTCCATGATTAAAATAAGGCCCTAAAAGAGCACTTTTATATCATTCACCCAAATAATTTGTGTATTTTAAAATTTTGATGGGATAGTAACTGCAACATGTAGTTAAAAGTATTTGAAGGTCTGAAGGGCATCACTAGATATTTTTATCTGCATAATAACCTTTCACCTTAACAAACAGCCTTTGTGAAGTCAAAACAAGAATGGTATGAGTCTTGAACGTGGGTTTTAGCACTTGCTCTAATTTTTGCAGGTCCGATTCCCATCTCACTTCAGTTCAGATCTCAAGGACCTTCTTAGGAACCTGCTGCAGGTGGACCTGACAAAGCGGTTTGGAAACCTGAAGAACGGTGTGAGTGATATCAAAACTCACAAATGGTTTGCCACAACAGACTGGATCGCAATTTACCAGAGGAAGGTGAGACTCTTCTTCCAATTGTAAAACTTTTTAAAAAGCTTTTTAAAAGTTAGAGTTTAAATTATAGAGGCATTTTCAAATTAGCAGAGGATTTCCGTGTTTTCTCTTTCAAATTAATCCTATGCAGAATCTAAAGTACCTCATAACCCACAATTTAAGAATGATTTTTTTGCTCAGATAGAGAAATACTGTTTTCGGTTTCAGTCACTAACCTGAAATGCTTTCCTTGTTAAGTTGTTCAGCCCTTACCTTTATTCTCCACAAGGCTGTGGAAATTATGTATTAGGCAATATCCTTAGGGTTTGCATTTCAAAACTGACTTGAAACCGCATAAAAAGACAACATATAAGCAAGTATAGTCTCCTTTCCAGAAATGGCATGCAGGCATGCAGCCAGATATAACATTTCATTGATTTGATTTCATTTAATTTCTGAAGATATTTTTCAGTCTTTATTTTTACTTCAGTTGGCATGTATCAGACGTCCAAATTTTTTATGTAATATCTCCCCCCAAAATCGTGCTTTTTCATGAAAAAGTTTTCCCCTTCCGTCTGAATGGCTTTTCCCATTTGTGCATCTGTCATATTCTTATTAATCCTTTAAGAGTTCACTTAAATGTTATCACTGCTGTGATATTTTCTCTGAGAGGTATTCTTTGATATACTCACTATTGTTCCAACATACTGCATTGAGAACAGGAATCTTACCCGTTTTTATGTTCCTGTCATCAAATATCACTAAATATTTGCCAAATTATGTATTGAACATTCATCTTTCTTCACATACAACTTTCCTTTATTCATTTGAAAATAATTTAAGGATAAAGAGTGGAAATAGGAGTTCAGATTAAGGGTTCTTTGGAATTATCTGAAACTACTACAAATTATCTGAAACTACTACATTTGGCCTTTTAGCAATTATTTATTCACATACTTCTCCACATAATTTTTGAATATCTGAGTTTATGGTAGGTATTCTGCAATGTGCTGAGAATATCATGATGAGCATAATCAACCTTTGTTCCTGCCCATATGAACTTCATAGTTTCAGAGAGCAGGAAGGTTATTCGTAGAGTTAGGGAAGTAAAAATGAAAAGCAAAGAGAATAATTTTGTGGTTGAAGTTTTCAACTTTTTTTGCTCAAGGGATTCTGAAATTCAGGCAACTTGAAGGCTATAATGTAAATATAAAGCAAAGTTAATTTCTAGCATTAACCATAATAAAGAAAAGATAACTTGTAGTTAAACAGTAGCATATTTAAAAGAAACTAATTTTTATATTACCCAAGTTACCAGTGTATTAGCTATGTTGATTGTAGTATGTTAGTTACTAATAGTTACCACTTCATCTTTGTAATAAACTGAGAATTTTAAGAAAAGATTTTACTGTGCTGAATTACCTTTACCTCTCCTTTTACTTCTTAAATGCCAATAAAAATAACTTTGATAAATAGTGCTTTTATCTTGAGTTTATTTTTTTCTTTATTTTAAAAACTAGAACTAGAACTTCTATTGTTTTAGAGAATTGCCATCTTTTATATTGCTGGGGAGCCACATGAGTAAGTTTCCTGAAGGAGAACATATTTTAATATTCTCATTAAATATTAAGAGCATTTTTCTAATTTATAAGTTTTTAAAACATTATAAAAACAAGGCAATAAAATAATTTTAAAGTGCAACAAATAGAAAATATAGGAAGACCAAAACAGTGGCAGTATACCCTCTGTATCTCACAAGAGGGGTCTAGAAGTTAGTTTTTAAATTCATAAAATATAGCTGTTAGCATCATTATCTCAAGTGAATATGTTATATAGTCAAGAATAAGGTCCATAGTGATTTTTTAATTTTTTTTTTATTTTAAAGAGAAAAAACCCAAAATTTCAAACCAGATAATAGGAGAGTAGTAGCGGTTAATACACTGCATATTGTTATCTTTAAATTACTCAGGTAATACATTGTGTATTGTTATCTTTAAATTAGTTGCTCAGAGTACAAAATATAGGCATTTAATTGTACAAACGATATTAACGCAAACCTTTCTTTTCAGGGAACTAAGAGAAATTAGTAGTATAACTATCTTTGTGTGTGTGTGTGTGTGTGTGTGTGTGTGTATAGAAATTTTTTTTTGCTTTTCCTTTCCTTCTTTTCTCCTTTCCCCATCCCAGTTGCTCTTTCCTTTTGAACAGTTTCTTCCCTTTTACCAATATCTACTGTACATTTTGGATCTTATTTACTCTTTCAGTTTCTCACACTAGTGAGATTACATGATGTTTGCACATGCAGGTCTGGTTTATTTCACTTACGAGTATGGTCTTGAGTTGCATCCATTTACCTATAAAAGTCCCAAGTTTATGCTTCTTTATGACTGAGTAGTACTCTATTACATAAAAATACATCTTTATTAACCAGTCCTCAGTTGATGGACATTTGGGTTGTTTCCAAGATCTAGCTATTACAAATTGTGCTGCTATAAACATGGGTGCACATAAATCGCTGTGGCATGATGTTTTTAATTCTTCTAGGAAGATACCCAGAAGGGTAATAGCAGGGTTGAATGGAACCTCTAGTCCCAGTTTTTTGAGAAATTGCCACACTGATTTCCACAGTGGTTGCACCAGTCTGCACTCCCACCAATAGTGGAGAAGGGTTCCTTTTTCCCCACAGGCCCTCCAGCATTTGGTATTGGTTGAGTTTTTGATGATAGCCATTCTTTCTGAGGTGAGATGGAATCTCAGTGTTGTTTCAATTTGCATCTCCCGAATGACCAGTGATATTGTACGTTTTTTTAATGTATTTATTTGCCGTTTGTATTTCTTCATCTGAGAAGTGTATATTCATCTCAGATGCCCATTTTTTAATTGGGTCTTTGAACTTCAGGGGCCTGAGTTTTTCAATTCTTTATATGTTCTATATATAAGTCTTTTGTCTGATGCATAGTTGGCTGAAAATTTTTCCCACTTTGTGGATTGTCTTTTCACTCTGTTGGTGATCTCTTCTGATGTGCAAAAGCTTTGTAATAAGATGAGATTGTAGTGTCATCTTGAATGAATTATTTGACTTCTATAAAACATCATTTTTATCAACCTTAAAATTTGGATTAAGACAGAGAATACAGAAGGAAGAATACCTTCAAAGACAAGATTGGTCCAGGCTCCTTTTCTTTCTGGCTGTGATATATTTCATATAATTATAATCAGGTAATTTGTTAAGAAAAGACACTTGAAATCATCCTAAATCCACTATCCAGGTAGGATGTCTGTTTGACATTTGACATAGACTTCTTTCATTCTGCTCTCTGTGTTCTCCATCATTACATCCTTTTGCATGACTTAGTGACTGCCTAAGACCTACTTTCTCCATGCCTGCACTTTCCCCACCAATAGTACCGGTACACAATTCCATTCTAGTGATTCCCTGCTATATTACAAAACCATTTTTAACCACTTACCAGTCCAGTTATTGAAACAGAATGACCCTGACTTGCATTTTTCATTAATTTTCACAATGTAACCAGAAATATAAAAATCACAGTTTTATCGAGTTTATTCAGTACAAGAATTGACAAATCGAGATGTCACTTGCCTGAGGGATGTTCAGGATAGTCAGCAAGCAAACTAAGTCATCTGTTCCACTCTAAGTACACTGCTCTAAGTGGTTGGTATTTTCTTGTAGTGCCTTTTGAACTATAACTTCTTCGCTGTTACATAATAATTAGCCAGTTTCCTTCTCGACGTTTACTGAATAATCCTTATTTGGTCCCTTTTTAATGCTACACACTTTGACTTATATCTGAACTTTATTATTTTGTTAGTTCTCATTGCTAATTCTTGTACTGTACTCTATAACTTTTTAATGCTTTTTAATATTATCTGGGTCTAATTCCTCTATCCTGGTTCCAAATTTTCTGTTTGTACATTATTTTAGAGGCAATTTATTAGTCTAAGTATTAAGAAATATTTAGAAATATAAATAAATATATCTTAAAAAGCCATCTTGAATCCCTATATTTTTCCATTTTTTTATTAGACTTGGCCAGTGACTTAACTATTGTCTGAACTTTCTAAACATTTATGTTGCATTTGGAGATTTTACTTGTGATTACAGTACAGTTGCATATTAATTAGGACAACATCTGCATCTTAAAAATGTACCACGATGAACATATTATGCATCTGCATTTATTTAGATATTTTCTGGCGTTGAGTAAAGTTTTAATTATTCCTTAAATGTATGTTTTTGTTGCTGCTGTGAATGTGTTTGTTTTGCTATTTTAGCAAGATATGGGGAAAACATATTCTCTATATTTACATTATAATTTACCAGCCTACTAAATTCCGTTGTTGCTTTCAGTAGGTTTTTTATGATTCCTTTGGATTTTTATTGACAGCAACAGGGGCAAGGATTTCATTTTGCCTGTTTCTTTTCCAATATTTACAGCTCTTATTTTCACTTTTGCTTTAATATATATGCTAAAAATGTCTAGAATGGTATTTTAACATAGTAAGGTGTGTAGCTTTCTTGTTCTGTCTCTCTGTTGAGCAGAAGTGCCTTGCATCTTTTACCACTAAAATGAAGTTGGCTATGTGTCTAAAGTGACTATTCTTTAACCAGATTAGGGAAATAACCCTGATTCCTAAGGTATCTTCTTAGACATAGACTGTGATTAATAATATTGGGCAGGTAGTTTTACATCTCTGGAATGAATACAATTTAGTTATGGTATAAAAATAATTAATTAATTATTAT